>NW_026967545.1:592500-917561 GCF_028390025.1 Pseudophryne corroboree
ATCACATCTTCATATGCATCGGCTAATCACCCTGTCCCCCAGGGCCAGGGAGTCACTCCTGTGGTGGCTGCAGAGTTCTCACCTTCTAGAGGTACGCAGATTCGTAATTCAGGACTGGGTCCTGGTGACCACGGACGCTAGCCTCCGAGGGTGGGGAGCAGTCACACAGGGAAGAAATTTCCAAGGTCTGTGGTCAAGTCAAGAGACTTGCCTCCACATCAACATCCTGGTACTAAGGGCCATATACAACGCCCTACGCCAAGCGGAGTCCCTACTTCACGACCAACCGGTTCTGATTCAGTCAGACAACATCACCGCAGTGGCTCATGTAAACCGCCAAGGCGGCACAAGGAGCAGGGTGGCGATGGTAGAAGCCACCAGAATTCTTCGCTGGGCGGAGAATCACGTAAGCGCACTGTCAGCAGTGTTCATTCCGGGAGTGGACAACTGGGAAGCAGGCTTCCTCAGCAGGCACGACCTCCACCCGGGAGAATGGGGAATTCATCAAGAAGTCTTCGCGCAGGTTGCGAGTCGGTGGGAACTGCCACAGGTGGACATGATGGCATCCCGCCTCAACAAAAAGCTACAGAAGTATTGCGCCAGGTCAAGAGACCCTCAGGCGATAGCTGTGGATGCACGGGTGACGCCGTGGGTGTTCCAGTCGGTCTATGTATTTCCTCCTCTTCCTCTCATACCAAAGATGCTGAGAATCATAAGAAAAAGAGGAGTGAGAACAATACTCATTGTTCCGGATTGGCCAAGAAGGACTTGGTATCCAGATCTGCAAGAAATGCTCACAGAGGACCCGTGGCTTCTGCCTCTAAGACAGGACTTGTTGCAACAGGGGCCCTGTCTGTTCCAAGACTTACCGCGGCTGCATTTGACGGCATGGCGGTTGAACACCGGATCCTAGCTGAAAAAGGCATTACGGATGAGGTCATTCCTACGCTGATAAAGGCTAGGAAGAACGTGACGGCTCAACATTATCACCGTATATGGCGAAAATATGTTGCTTGGTGTGAGGCCTGGAATGCCCCTACGGAGGAATTCCAGCTGGGCCGTTTCCTTCACTTCCTACAGTCGGGAGTAAATTGGGTTCCATTAAGGTCCAGATTTCGGCCCTATCCATTTTCTTTCAAAAAGAACTGGCTTCTCTGCCTGAAGTTCAGACGTTTGTAAAGGGAGTGCTGCATATTCAGCCCCCTTTTGTGCCTCACAGTGGCACCTTGGGATCTTAAAGTGGTGTTGAGTTTCCTGAAATCACACTGGTTTGAACCACTCAAGATGGTGGAATTGAAATATCTCACGTGGAAGGTGGTCATGCTACTAGCCTTGGCTTTGGCTAGGCGTGTCAGAATTGGCGGCTTTGTCACATCAAAGCCCTTATCTGGTTTTCCATGCGGATAGAGCAGAATTGCGGACCCGCCCACAATTTCTGCCAAAGGTGGTTTCATCCTTTCATATAAACCAACCTATTGTGGTGCCTGTGGCTATTAATGACTTGGAGGATTCTGAGTTACTGGATGTGGTCAGGGCTTTGAAGGTTTATGTAGCCAGAACGGCTAGGGTCAGGGAAACAGAATCTTTGTTTATCCTGTATGCTTCCAACAAGCTGGGTGCTCCTGCTTCAAAGCAGACTATGGCTCGCTGGTTCTGTAACACGATTCAGCAGGCTCATTCTGCGGCTGGATTGCCGCTGCCTAAATCAGTTAAGGCCCATTCCACTAGGAAGGTGGGCTCTTCTTGGGCGGCTGCCCAAGGGGTCTCGGCATTACAGCTTTGCCGAGCGGCTACTTGGTCGGGTTCAAACACCTTTGCAAAGTTCTATGTAACCCTACCCTCAATACCTTGAACGAGAGCTGTCTATGTATTCTATTAAGGGATGGTTACCTAATAGCTGTGCCTCCACTCAAGCTATGTGTAGTATTTAACTACCGTTAAGGCTTGCTTGAGTAATCCTGATCTCTATCCTTAGGGGATGATTCCCTTATATCATAGATATATTATCTAATATACCTGTCTCTTTCTTCTATAACACTTTAATGACCAGTACCAAATGGATTAAGTATACATTAACATTTCATCAATTACACATTCCCCTTTAAGTCATTAATCCATGCTAACCCCCTGTCAATTAGGCCTATACACAGTACCTGCATGCAATACAACAAATCCTTTTTCTTTTCAAGACACCCTTAGGTGTTAGAGTGACCCGGGTACTCTTAATATGATAGTGCACTATAAGGGCCCATAAACTTCCTAAAAATAACAGCAGTTAATACAGAATGTCTGACACTATGTTTTAGTATCAACTATCAGTTCTCCCTTCAGTTAAAGAGAAAGATGTTTGGCTCAGTCTACTTATGGTAGCGATTACTTTCTCCTATAAGGTTACTTATAGTTCCTCCTTGGCAGATAACAGAAAGTATCTATTTAGCTCATAGATAGTAACATCAACAGTTGATTACCAAGGAATCTGTATCCTTTCCTCAGTAAAAATGTTACCGTAGTTGTCCAGTATTAAACTAAACTCCTAAGAAGCTGGTATGATAAACCTTTGTTATGCTGCGTCCTTGTGTCCATTTGAAGTAGCTGATGCTTTCTATATTTCAGAGCATATATAGTTTTTCGATTCCTGTATGCCTCAAATTATTGTTGTCTCTTAGGATGAGTCTATATTAAATATATCTGCAAGAGATGGTTTCTCTTATCATAGTCACAGCGAGCTCAAATCCTTTAACTTTATAACTAATAGTCTCTTACGTGTCAGTCCTTCTTACGGGTTCACGAATATACATATAACACAGTTGTATTAAAGTGCCACAAGCTAGTCCTTGAATCGGGATGATATTCTAATCCTTTGTGGCTAAGAGGCTTTAACATCCATCCAATGTCACTGTAGTATGGCTACCTTTAATGTCCTTGACTCTAATTCTGCTAATTCAGGGGCATAAATACACACATTAGGTGGCAGCTTTAGGTGTTACTTTCTATTTAGCGCTGCGGAACAATGTCTCTGGCTCTCCTTTGACTGATGTGATGCTGATATATGGGGGAGCTTTAAAACTGTATTTATGAAGCATTAAACAGTTCAAGTTTCACTCCACTCCTTCTGTTACATATATATACCCAGTGCTTTCTACCTTCTCCTTAGCACTATGATTAAGCCATACATGGAACTGTCATTATAGGTCACTCTGACTACTGTGACCCATTACTATCCTCCTGCTTAATAGCCATTATTGCGGCCTAGCCCTGGAGTCCTTAGTCCCAATATGAAATTGACTATGTACAATAGTCACCTATGGCTTGCTGTGCTTAGTGTAGGGGTAATATAAATGGCTGGATTATACACTCACACTTCTACCATCTAGTGATGCTGCTGCAGGCTGCTCCCTCGACTCCTCCCTTACACTGACAGCCACACAGAATGGAGCCTCTGCTGCTGCTCAGTCTCCGCCTCCTGCAGACACTCCCCCGACTCCTCCCTTACACTGACAGCCACACAGAATGGAGCCTCTGCTGCTGCTCAGTCTCTGCCTCCTGCAGACACTCCCCCGACTCCTCCCTTACACTTACAGCCACACAGAATGGAGCCTCTGCTGCTGCTCAGTCTCCGCCTCCTGCAGGCTGCTCCCCCGACTCCTCCCTTACACTTACAGCCACACAGAATGGAGCCTCTGCTGCTGCTCAGTCTCCGCCTCCTGCAGGCTGCTCCCCCGACTCCTCCCTTACACTTACAGCCACACAGAATGGAGCCTCTGCTGCTGCTCAGTCTCCGCCTCCTGCAGGCTGCTCCCCCGACTCCTCCCTTACACTTACAGCCACACAGAATGGAGCCTCTGCTGCTGCTCAGTCTCCGCCTCCTGCAGACACTCCCCCGACTCCTCCCTTACACTGACAGCCACACAGAATGGAGCCTCTGCTGCTGCTCAGTCTCCGCCTCCTGCAGGCTGCTCCCCCGACTCCTCCCTTACACTTACAGCCACACAGAATGGAGCCTCTGCTGCTGCTCAGTCTCCGCCTCCTGCAGACACTCCCCCCCGACTCCTCCCTTACACTGACAGCCACACAGAATGGAGCCTCTGCTGCTGCTCAGTCTCCGCCTCCTGCAGACACTCCCCCGACTCCTCCCTTACAGTGACAGCCACACAGAATGGAGCCTCTGCTGCTCAGTCTCCGCCTCCTGCAGACACTCCCCCGACTCCTCCCTTACACTGACAGCCACACAGAATGGAGCTTCTGCTGCTGCTCAGTCTCCGCCTCCTACAGACACTCCCCCGACTCCTCCCTTCCACTGACAGCCACACAGAATGGAGCCTCTGCTGCTGCTCAGTCTCCACCTCCTGCAGACACTCCCCCGACTCCTCCCTTACACTTACAGCCACACAGAATGGAGCCTCTGCTGCTGCTCAGTCTCCGCCTCCTGCAGACACTCCCCCGACTCCTCCCTTACACTGACAGCCACACAGAATGGAGCCTCTGCTGCTGCTCAGTCTCCGCCTCCTGCAGACACTCCCCTGACTCCTCCCTTACACTTACAGCCACACAGAATGGAGCCTCTGCTGCTGGTCCTGGCTTCTTTGTTGTGGCGGTCAGAGTCTGTGCCGGTAATAGGAGGAACCCTCTCTGTCTCCCTGTCATAGGTGCGCCCTTCCAATACTGCTGGGTGAGGTGACTAGCGCTGATCTTGGGTTCTATGAACAGTGCTGAGTCTCAATGCTGCTGTCACCACCTTTACAGTAAGGAAGCCCTGTTCTGGCTACACACACTAAGCCCCCTCCGGCCGCCGCAATGTATACCGCTCAGCTCTAATGCGAGCGACGGCCGGAGCAGCAAAAAACTATGTCCTCTCACCAAGGGATATGCAGTCTCTCCCTCAGCTACACTCACAGCACCTCTCCACCCCTCTCTAGTAGTCACATGACCCACTCTGAGGTGATGCCCCGCCCACTGGCAATCACCCCACTAGGTGATTGACAGTTAGGAGCACAAGGACATTAACCCTTTAGATACACTGTGAAACCATAAAATAAGCCTTCATTGTATTCACCACTACATTTACATCAATGTACATACAATTACATATATGTGAACTGTATTATTTACCTCAAAACATGCATACAGTATTACAACATCCATTAACTTTTATTTCTCTAACGTCCTAAGTGGATGCTGGGGACTCCGTAAGGACCATGGGGATAGCGGCTCCGCAGGAGACTGGGCACAAAAGTAAAGCTTTAGGACTATCTGGTGTGCACTGGCTCCTCCCCCTATGACCCTCCTCCAAGCCTCAGTTAGATTTTTGTGCCCGAACGAGAAGGGTGCAGGCTAAGGGGCTCTCCTGAGCTTCTTAGTGAAAAGTTTAGTTTTAGGTTTTTTATTTTCAGTGAGACCTGCTGGCAACAGGTTCACTGCATCGAGGGACTAAGGGGAGAAGAAGCGAACTCACCTGCGTGCAGAGTGGATTGGGTTTCTTAGGCTACTGGACATTAGCTCCAGAGGGACGATCACAGGCCCAGCCATGGATGGGTCCCAGAGCCGCGCCGCCGGCCCCCTTACAGAGCCAGAAGAGCAGAAGAGGTCCGGAAAATCGGCGGCAGAAGACGTCCTGTCTTCAACAAGGTAGCGCACAGCACTGCAGCTGTGCGCCATTGCTCTCAGCACACTTCACACTCCGGTCACTGAGGGTGCAGGGCGCTGGGGGGGGCGCCCTGAGACGCAATAAAAACACCTTGGATGGCAAAAAATACATCACATATAGCTCCTGGGCTATATGGATGAATTTAACCCCTGCCAGAATACATAGAAAAACGGGAGATAAGGCCACCGATAAGGGGGCGGAGCCTATCTCCTCAGCACACTGGCGCCATTTTCCCTCACAGCTCCGTTGGAGGGAAGCTCCCTGTCTCTCCCCTGCAGTCACTACACTACAGAAAGGGTTAAAAAAGAGAGGGGGGGGCACTAATTATGCGCAGTATTAAAGATACAGCAGCTATAAGGGGAAAAACACTTATATAAGGTTATCCCTGTATATATATAGCGCTCTGGTGTGTGCTGGCAAACTCTCCCTCTGTCTCCCCAAAGGGCTAGTGGGGTCCTGTCCTCTATCAGAGCATTCCCTGTGTGTGTGCTGTATGTCGGTACGTTTGTGTCGACATGTATGAGGAGAAAAATGATGTGGAGACGGAGCAGATTGCCTGTAATAGTGATGTCACCCCCTAGGGGGTCGACACCTGAGTGGATGAACTGTTGGAAGGAATTACGTAACAGTGTCAGCTCTGTATAAAAGACAGTGGTTGACATGAGACAGCCGGCTACTCAGCTTGTGCCTGTCCAGACGTCTCATAGGCCGTCAGGGGCTCTAAAGCGCCCGTTACCTCAGATGGCAGATATAGACGCCGACACGGATACTGACTCCAGTGTCGACGGTGAAGAGACAAATGTAACTTCCAGTAGGGCCACACGTTACATGATTGAGGCAATGAAAAATGTTTTACACATTTCTGATAATACGAGTACCACCAAAAAGGGGTATTATGTTCGGTGAGGAAAAACTACCTGTAGTTTTCCTGAATCTGAGAAATTAAATGAGGTGTGTGATGATGCGTGGTTTTCCCCCGATAACAACTGATAATTTCTAAAATGTTATTGGCATTATATCCTTTCCCGCCAGAGGTTAGGGTGCGTTGGGAAACACCCCCTAGGGTGGATAAAGCGCTCACACGCTTGTAAGATCAAGGGCTCTACCCTCTCCTGAGATGGCCGCCCTTAAGGATCCTGCTGATAGAAAGCAGGAGGGCATCCTAAAAGGTATTTACACACATACTGGTGTTATACTGCTACCAGCAATCGCCTCAGCCTGGATGTGCAGTGCTGGGTTGGCGTGGTCGGATTCCCTGACTGAAAATATTGATACCCTAGATAGGGACAGTATATTATTGCCTATAGAGCATTTAAAAGATGCATTTATATATATGCGTGATGCACAGCGGAATATTTGCCGACTGGCATCAAGTCTAAGTGCGTTGTCCATTTCTACCAGTAGAGGGTTATGGACACGACAGTGGTCAGGTGATGCGGATTCCAAATGGCATTTGGAAGTATGGCCTTATTAAGGGGAGGAGTTATTTGGGGTCGGTCTTTCAGACCTGGTGGCCACGGCAACAGCTGGGAAATCCACGTTTGTACCCCAGGTCGCCTCTCAACATGAGAAGACGCCGTATTATCAGGCGCAGTCTTTTCGTGGGCAAGCGGGCAAAAGGTTCCTCATTTCTGCCCCGTGACAGAGGGAGAGGAAAAAGGCTGCAGAAATCAGCCAGTTCCCAGGAACAGAAACCCTCTCCCGCCTCTGCCAATCCCTCAGTATGACGCTGGGGCTTTACAAGCAGAATCAGGCACGGTGGGGGCCCGTCTCAATGAATTTCAGCGCGCAGTGGGCTCACTCGCAAGTAGACCCCTGGATCCTTCAGGTGATATCTCAGGGGTACAAATTGGAATTCGAGACGTCTCCCCCTCGCCGTTTCCTAAAGTCGGCTTTACCGATGTCTCCTTCTGACAGGGAGACAGTTTTGGAAGCCATTCACAAGCTGTATTCCCAGCAGGTGATAATCAAGGTACCCCTCCTGCAACAGGGAACGGGGTATTATTCCACACTGTTGTGGTACCGAAGCCGGACGGCTCGGTGAGACCGATTCTAAATCTAAAATCTTTGAACACTTACATACAGAGGTTCAAATTCAAGATTGAGTCACTCAGAGCAGTGATTGCGAACCTGGAAGAAGAGGACTACATGATGTCTCGGGACATCAAGGATGCTTAGCTTCATGTCCCAATTTACCCTTCTCACCAAGGGTACCTCAGGTTTATGGTACAGAACTGTCAATATCAGTTTCAGACGCTGCCGTATGGATGGTCCACGGCACCCCGGGTCTTTACCAAGGTAATGGCCGAAATGATGATACTCCTTCGAAGGAAGGGAATTTTAGTTATCCCTTACTTGGACGATTCCCTGATAAGGGTAAGATCCAGGGAACAGTTGGAGGTCGGTGTAGCACTATCTCAGGTAGTGTTGCGGCAGCACGATTGGATTCTCAATATTCCAAAATCGCAGCTGATTCCGACGACTCGTCTTCTGTTCTTAGGGATGATCCTGGACACAGTTCAGAAAAAGGTGTTTCTCCCGGAGGAAAAAGTCAGGGAGTTATCCGAGCTAGTAGGGAACCTCCTATAACCGAGCCAAGTCTCAGTACATCAATGAGATGGTTCTGGGAAAAATGGTGGCTTCCTATGAAGCAATCCCATGCGGCAGATTCCACGCAAGAACTTTCCAGTGGGACCTGCTGGACAAATGGTCTGGGTCGCATCTTCAGATGCATCAGCGGATAACCCTGTCACCAAGCACAAGGGTGTCTCTCCTGTGGTGGTTGCAGAGTGCTCATCTTCTAGAGGGCCGCACATTCACGACTGGGTCCTGGTGACCACGGATGCCAGCATGCGAGGCTGGGGAGCAGTCACACAGGGAAGGAATTTCCAGAGCTTATGGTCAAGCCTGGAGACATCACTTCACATAAATATCCTGAAGCTAAGGGCCATTTACAATGCTCTAAGCTCAGCAAGACCTCTGCTTCAAGGTCACCCGGAGTTGATCCATTCGGACAACATCACGGCAGTCACCCACGTAAACAGACAGGGTGACACAAGAAGCAGAAGGGCAATGACAGAAGCTGCAAGGATTCTTCGCTGGGCGGAAAATCATGTGATAGCACTGTCAGCAGTATTCATTCCGGGAGTGGACAACTGGGAAGCAGACTTCCTCAGCAGACACGACCTCCACCCGGGAGAGTGGGGACTTCACCCAGAAGTCTTCCACATGTTTATAAAACTCGACAAGTATTGCGCCAGGTCAAGGGACCCTCAGGCAATAGCTGTAGACGCTCTGGTAACACAGTGGGTGTACCAGTCAGTGTATGTGTTCCCTCCTCTGCCTCTCATAACCAAGGTACTGAGAATTATAAGATGGAGAGGAGTAAGCACTATATTCGTGGCTCCGGATGGGCCAAGAAGGACTTGGTAACCGGAACTTCAAGAGATGCTCACGGAGGATCCGTGGCCTCTACCTCTAAGAAGGGACCTGCTCCAGCAAGGACCCTGTCTGTTCCAAGAGTTACCGCAGCTGCGTTTAACGGCAGGGCGGTTGAACGCCGGATCCTGAAGGAAAAAGGCATTCCGGATGAAGTCATCCCTATCCTGATCAAAGCCAGGAAAGATATAACCGCAAAACATTATCACCGCATTTGGCGAAAATATGTTGCGTGGTGCGAGGCCAGTAAGGCCCCGACGGAGGAATTTTCAACTAGGTCGATTCCTACATTTCCTGCAAACAGGAGTGTCTATGGGCCTGAAATGGGAGTCCATTAAGGTTCAAATTTCGGCCCTGTCAATTTTCTTCCAAAAATAACTAGCTTCAGTCCCTGAAGTTCAGACGTTTGTGAAAGGGGTACTGTATATACGGCCTCCTTTTGTGCCTCCAGTGGCACCTTGGGATCTAAATGTAGTTTTTGGGTTCCAAAAGTCACATTGGTTTGAACCACTTAAATATGTGGAGTTAAAATATCTCACATGGAAAGTGGTCATGCTGTTGGCCCTGGCCTGGGCCAGGTGCGTGTCAGAATTGGCGGCTTTATCCTGTAAAAGCCCTCATCTGATTTTCCATTCGGACAGGGCGGAATTGAGGACTTGTCCTCAGTTTCTCCCTAAGGTGGTTTTCAGCGTTTCACCTGAATCAACCTATTGAGGTGCCTGCGGCTACTAGGGACTTGGAGGACTCCAAGTTGCTAGACGTTGTCAGAGCCCTGGAAATATAGGTTTCCAGGACGGCTGGAGTCAGAAAATCTGACTCGTTGTTTATTCTGTATGCACCCAACAAGCTGGGTGCTCCTGCTTCTAAGCAGACTATTGCTCGTTGGATTTGTAGTACAATTCAGCTTGCACATTCTGTGGCAGGCCTGCCACAGCCAAAATCTGTAAAAGCCCATTCCACAAGGAAGGTGGGCTCATCTTGGGCGGCTGCCCGAGGGGTCTCGGCTTTACAACTTTGCCGAGCAGCTACTTGGTCAGGAGCAAATACGTTTGTAAAATTCTACAAATTTGATACCCTGGCTGAGGAGGACCTTGAGTTCTCTCATTTGGTGCTGCAGAGTCATCCGCACTCTCCCGCCCGTTTGGGAGCTTTGGTATAATCCCCATGGTCCTTACGGAGTCCCCAGCATCCACTTAGGACGTTAGAGAAAATAAGAATTTACTTACCGATAATTCTATTTCTCGTAGTCCGTAGTGGATGCTGGGCGCCCATCCCAAGTGCGGATTGTCTGCAATACTGGTACATAGTTATTGTTACCAAAAAATCGGGTTATTGCTGTAGTGAGCCATCTTTTCTAGAGGCTCCTCTGTTATCATGCTGTTAACTGGGTTTAGATCACAAGTTATATGGTGTGATTGGTGTGGCTGGTATGAGTCTTACCCGGGATTCAAAATCCTTCCTAATTGTGTACGCTCGTCCGGGCACAGTATCCTAACTGAGGCTTGGAGGAGGGTCATAGGGGGAGGAGCCAGTGCACACCAGGTAGTTCTAAAGCTTTACTTTTGTGCCCAGTCTCCTGCGGAGCCGCTATCCCCATGGTCCTTACGGAGTCCCCAGCATCCACTACGGACTACGAGAAATAGAATTATCGGTAAGTAAATTCTTATTATGAATAATATATATGCTTATACTCCATTTTAGTCACCATATTATAACTACCTCAGTATAAGTGTTGTTTAAACCCTAAATCAGGGTTACATCTACAAGGCACATTTTCTCTAACTGAGGTCTGGAGGTGGGACATAGAGGGAGGAACCAGAGCACACCAGAATCTAAATTCTTTCTTAAAGTGCCCATGTCTCCTGCGGAGCCCGTCTATTCCCCATGGTCCTTATGGAGTCCCCAGCATCCACTACGGACTACGAGAAATAGATTTACCGGTAAGTAAAATCTCATTTTTTGCATTGCGATGCTGTGCCCAGGTGGATCTTTTGACAAATTTCACCGCTGTTGGGAGTCGTTAACAGCACCTGGAATGGTCCTTCCCACCGCTCGGACAAAGAACTGCAACGTAAAAAGTTTTTTTTATCATCACAAAGTCACCAGGCATCAAATCATGGCAGGCCACAGGACCCCTTGGCTGTTGGGAAATACCAGCATTGTGAATTGTCTTGATCTGTCTACTCATGCTAATCAGATATTTGACAGTCACTCTTGGGCTGTAGAAAGGTCTGGGGCCATCATAAGTAGAGATGAGCGGGTTTGGTTCTCAGAGAACCGAACCCTACCAGACTCCGAGATCGGTTCCGAGCCAGGCTCGGGTTTTCCCAAATGACTCGGAAACTCGAATGCGGCAAAACGTCATCATCCCGCTGTCGGATTCTCGCGGGATTTGGATTCCATATAAGGAGCCGCACGTCGCGGCCATTTTCACTCCAGTCTCGGAGAGTGTATTGAGAGGACGCGTCTCCATCCTCAGTGTCTGTGTGGGGGTGGCGAGTCTTGCTGCCCAGTGTAGTCGGTGTATTGTGCTGTATCAGTCCAGCCAGTCACAGTGTTGGTGTTCTCTGCTGCCATATATACAGTGAAGCTGTATAAAGTGGTGTTGTGTTGTGCTGCATCAGACCAGTGGTAGTGTCCTGTCCATCAGTCATTCCAGTGACGATATACGCTGCTGCTATATGTCCACTGCTGCCGTATAATAATTATAACAACCACAAGTCCCTGACAGTGTTGTTGTGTTGTGCTGCATCAGACCAGTGGTAGTGCCCTGTCCATCAGTCATTCCAGTCATTCCTGTGCCACATATTGTCTTATACACAGGTTCTTAAATTCGGTCCTCAGGACCCCACACAGTGCATGTTTTGCAGGTCTCCCCACAGAATCGCAAGTGAAATAATTAGCTCCACCTGTGGACCTTTTAAAATGTGTCAGTGAGTAATTAATACACCTGTGCACCTGCTGGGTTACCTGCAAAACATGCACTGTGTGGGGTCCTGAGGACCGAGTTTGAGAACCCCTGGTCTTATATAACCATACTTGCCTACCTGACCCTCTCCATGAGGGAGAAAATGCTCTGTTCCTGGACTTTCCTGGTAATGTATGATTGCCATCACCTGTGGTGAGCTAGTTAATTGATAAGAAAGGTGTTTCACCACAGGTGATGGCAATCATACATTACCAGGAAAGTCCAGGAACAGAGAATTTTCTCCCTCATGGAGAGGGTCAGGTAGGCAAGTATGTATATAACTCCCAAAAAATAATGGCGAAAAAAAATGTTAAGGATAAAATAGGGAAAGATCAAGAGGAACCACTTCCTCCTAGTGCTGAAGCTGCTGCCACTATCCATGACATAGATGATGAAATGCCATCAACGTCATCTGCCAAGGCCAATGCCCAATGTGATAGGAGAGGGCATGTAAAATCCAAAAAGCCAAAGTTCAGTAAAAAAAAAAAAAAAAAGAAATTTAAATTGTCTGTGGAGAAACATAAACTTGCCAATATGCCATTTACAACACGGAGTGGCAAGGAACGGCTGAGGCCCTGGCCTATGTTCATGGCTAGTGGTTCAGCTTCACATGACGATGGAAGCCCTCATCATCCCGCTAGAAAAATTAAGAGTTAAGCTGGAAAGAGCACAGAAAAGAACTGTGCATTCTGAGATGGTATCACAAATTCCAAAGGAGAGTCCAAGTGTGTTGGCGGTTGCGATGCCTGACCTTCCCAACACTGGACGGGAAGAGATGGCTCCTTCCACCATTTGCACGCCCCCTGCAAGTGCTGGTAGGAGCACCCACAGTCCAGTTCCTGATAGTCAAATTGAAGATGTCAGTGTTGAAGTACACCAGGATGAGGATATGGGTGTTGCTGGCGCTGAGGAGGAAGTTGACGATGAGGATTCTGATGGTGATGTGGTTTGTTTAAGTCAGGCATCGGGGAGACACCTGTTGTCCTTGGGACAAAGAAGCCCATTGTGATGCCTGGGCAAACTACCAAAAAAGCCATCTCTTCGGTTTGGAATTATTTCTCCACAAATTCAGACAACAGGTGTCAAGCCATCTGTTGCCTCTGTCAATCTGTAATAAGTAGGGGTAAGGATGTTAACCACCTAGGAACATCCTTCCTTATACGTCACCTGCTGCGCATTCATCAGAAGTCAGTGTCAAGTTGTGAAACTTTGGTTAAGAGTATAAGCAGTTCACTAACACCTAAATCCCTTCTTCCTCCTGTACCCAAGCTCCTGCAAGCCACACCACCAACTCCCTCAACGTCAACTTCCTCCTCAGTCAGGAACATCAGTAGTCCTGCATGCCATGTCACTGTCAAGACTGAGGAGTCCTCTCCTAACCAGGATTCCTCCGTAGGATCCTTGAGTGATCCTGCTGTTGCTGCCGCTGCTGTTGTTGCTGCTGGGAGTCGATCGTCATCCCAGACGGGAAGTCGGAAGACCACTTGTATTACTTCCAGTAAGCAATTGACTGTCCAACAGTCCTTTGTGAGGAAGATGAAATATGACAGCAGTCATCCTTTTGCAATGGAACTGAGGCCTTGACAGCTATGTTGGTGTTAGACGTGCATCCGATATCTGCCATTAGTTCAGTGGGACTTAGAGAATTGTTTGAGGTACTGTGTCCCCGGTATCAAATCTCATCTAGGTTCCACTTCTCTAGGCATGCGATACCGAGAATGTACACAGACGTCAGAAAAAGAGTCACCAGTGTCCTACAAAATGCGGTTGTATCCAGTGTTCACTTAACCACAGACGTGTGGACAAGTGGAACAGGGCAGACTAAGTACTATATGACTAGAACAGCCCACTGGGTAGATGTATTGCCTCCCGCAGCAACAACAGCAGTGAACCAGTAGCAGCATCTCGCAAATGCCAACTCGTTCCTAGGCAGGCTACGCTATGTATCACCGCTTTCTGTAAGAGGCAAACAGCTGACAACCTCTTACGAAAACTGAGGAACATCATTGCAGAATGGCTTACCCCAATTGGACTCTCCTGGGGATTTGTGATATCGGACAGCGCCACCAATATTGTGCGTGCATTACATCTGGGCAAATTCCAGCATGTCCCATGTTTTGCACATACAATTAATTTGGTGGTACAGAATTTTCTGAAAAATGACAGGGGTGTGCAGGAGATGTTGTCGGTGGCCCGAAAAATTGCTGGCCACTTTCGGCATTCTACCACTGCATGCCAAAGACTTGAGCACCAGCAAACACTCCTGAACCTGCCCTTCCATCAACTGAAGCAAGAGGTGGTAATAAGGTGGAATTCAACACTCTACATGCTTCAGAGGATGGAGGAGCAGCAAAAGGCCATTCAAGCCTATACATCCACCTATGATATAGGCAAAGGAGGGGTAATACACCTGACTCAAGCACAGTGGAGAATGATTTCCGTCTTGCGCAAGGTTCTCCAACCCTTCGAACCTGCCACACGTGAAGTCAGTTCAGACACTGCCAGCTTGAGTCAGGTCATTCCCTTCATCAGGCTTTTGCAGAAGCAGCTGGAGAAATTGAAGGAGGAGCTAAGACGGAGCGTTTCCGCAAAGTATGTGGGACTTGTGGATGGAGCCCTTCATTCGCTTTGCCAGGATTCAAGTGTGGTCAATCTGTTGAAATCAGAGCACTACATTTTGGCCACCGTGTTTGATCCTAGGTTTAAAGCCTACGTTGTATCTTTCTTTCCAGCAGACACAAGTGTGCAGAGGTGCAAACACCTGCTGGTTAATAAATTGTCAACGCTAGCGGAATGTGACCCATCAACAGCTTCTCCTTCAATTTCACCAGCCACTGGTGCTGCAAGGAAAAGGATAAGACTTCCTAGACCACCCGCTGGTGGTGATGCCGGGCAGTCTGGAGCGAAAGCTGACATCTGGTCCGGACTGAAGGACCTGCCAACGGTTACTGATATGTCTACTGTCACTGCATAAGATTGTCACAATTGAAAGAATGGTGGAAGATTATATGAGTGACAGCATCCAAGTAGGCATGTCAGACAGTCCGTATGTATACTGGCAGGAAAAAGAGGCAATTTGGATGCCCTTGTACAAACTGGCTTCATTTTACCTAAGTTGCCCCCCCCTTCAGTGTGTACTCCAAAAGAGTGTTTAGTGCAGCCGGTAACCTTGTCGGCGATCCGCGTAGGAGGTTACTTCCAGAAAATGTGGAGTAGATGATGTTCATCAAAATGAATTATAAATTCCTCCGGGAAGTCCTTTACCAGCAATTGCCTCTGAAAAATACACAGGAACCTGTGATGGTGGATTCCAGTGGGGACGAATTAATACTCTGTGAGGAGGAGGATGTACACAGTGAAAGTGGTGAGGAATTGGAGTATGAGGATGGGGTCGACATCTTGCCTCTGTAGAGCCAGTTTGTGCAAGGAGAGCTTGATTGCTTCTTTTTTTGGTGGGGACCCAAACAAACCAGTCATTTCAGCCACAGTCGTGTGGCAGACCCTGTCGCTGAAATGATGGGTTTGTTAAAGTGTGCATGTCCTGTTTATACAACATAAGGGTGGGTGGGAGGGCCCAAGGACAATTCCATCTTGCACCTATTTTTCTTCTTTGCATCATGTGCTGTTTAGGGCCTATTTTTTAAATCTGCCATCCTGTCTGCCACTGCAGTGCCACTCCTAGATGGGCCAGGTGTTTGTGCCACACACTTGTGTTGCTTAGCTTGGCCATCCAGCTACCTAATTGCACCTCTTTTTCTTCTTTGCATCATGTGCTGTTTGGGGACTAGTTTTTGAATAGTGCCATCTTGTCTGCAACTGCAGTGCCACTCCTAGATGGGCCAGGTGTTTGTGCCGCACACTTGTGTCGCTTAGCTTAGTCATACAGCCACCTCGGTGCAACTTTTAGGCCTAAAAATAATATTGTGAGGTGTTCAGAATAGACTGGAAATGAGTGGAAATGATTGTTATTGAGGTTAATAATACCGTAGGAGCAAAATTTCCCCCAAATTCTGTGATTTTAACTGTTTTCATTTTTTTTTTTTTAAATCATCCAGATCCAAAACCAGAACACGAAAGTGGAATTAGAACCGAAACCAAAACACAAAACACGAAAAGTGCCAGCCGCACATCTCTAAAATAAGATTAGGCAACTTCCCAAATAGGATTTCATATGGGGAAAGGCGTAATGGTCCAGTGGGCGTGGTTCGGATAGAATGCAATACAAGTGGCAAGGCCTCAGGCCACAAGAGTCAAGTTTGCTTGGTACACTTCTGCAATTTATTCTTTACAGTCTGATTCAATCTTTCAATTTTTGCACTTGACTGTGGGTGATAGGGCACATGTAGTTGTTGCTTAATGCCCATCATTTCTTTGAATATCCTTCCTGTAAAATGCATACCATGGTCAGAAGAGATAACCTGGGGAAGTCCATACCTACAGACTAAGTCCTGCACTATCTTCTTGGCTGTTATACTAGCTGTTGCTGAGGCTACAGGCCACGCTCCACCCACCCGCTAAACAGATCGGTTAGAGTCAGAACATGCAGCAATTGTCTTACCATTGGGATCTGAATGTAATCAATTTGTACCACCTGAAATGGTCCCTCTGTGGCGGGAAGGTGTGATGATATTGTAGGCACTTTTCTACCTGGATTGTTTTGGAGATAAATTAGACAGCCTTGACAAAATGTAGAAGCCAATGCAGAGAATCCAGGAGCGTACCACTAGGTCCTGACTAAATTAGTCATTGCAGTTTTAGATGCATGGGTCAGACCATGAGTGACCTGAGCCAATGCAGGTAAAAGTGATCTGGGGGCCACTGGCTTCTTGCCTTCTTTGCTGCACCACAAACCATCCGCGTCTGGCTGTCACCCTTCTCGCTCCCAGGTGGAGATTTCCTGTGGACTGGAAGTTAATTGCATAGAAATCAATGTTTGTGTATCAGGTATACATATGTCAGACATTATATACACTTGTTCCTGTGACATAGCAGTGTAAATATGTATCATTGTGTCCTTTGCTGGTTTGTAAGCTCTGGTTAATGCTATAAGCTCAGCACTTTGAGCTGAGTGAGGAGCTGGCAGGGGTCTGGTCTCCAACGTATCAGTCTTTGTGCATACATCGTGTGTATACCCGAGGCTGCCGTCCTGTCATCTTAGGCAGCTTCCATCCATGAACAATGATAAATCTGCATGAGGGATAGGCTCATCAGAGAGGTCGGGATGTGGAGAATAGTCCTGTGCCACAATTGTAAGGCAATCTCTTGTGTGCCCCCACCTTCCCCCTCCTCCCTCTGAGTCTATAAAGACTCATCCCTTACAGGCAGCAGGGTGACGGGATTCACTGTATTGCAGCGCTGGATAATGTGATTACTGGGCGCCAGCAAAGCTAATTCCCACTTAGTGAGCCGTGAAGTGGTTTAATTCTGGGTTTGCTTGTATGTAAGTAGGGTCGCTACAGCATGAGGCACATACAGATACAATGGTTGATTCAGGACAATATCTGCAGATAAACTCCATCAGACGAGCAGCTGATAGAACATCGAAGTTTTGCGAGCAGATCGCGACCAAGCAAACTGACAGGGGCACTAGCGGACAACAAAAAGAGTGTGTTTGTAGGAGGACCTAGCGTGACAGTTAAGGGCTCTGACAGCACCATTTCAACGGGACTGTGTGATACTCCTACTACTGCAGTGACAGTTTTGTCAGAGGTAGGAATATCTTGGCAACCTGCTATTAATGAAACAGAAGCTCTGGTATCTATCAAACAAGGTATTGGCTTATTATTTATGAGTAAATTTACCATGGGATCATGTTTATCTGTAGCTAACACTGGATACAAAGGAGCATTGACCTCATGTCAATCTCTATTCCCGGGACACTGTCTAAAATCTCTGCGAATGTCAGAGGATTTTAGTCTCCCTTGCATGGGTTTTTTCTGCAATCATAGGACAAATGTCCTGTTTCATGACACTTGTAACACACTCCTCCCCTCCCACTGGAGAATGTCCTGTTTCATGACACTTGTAACACACTCCTCCCCTCCCACTGGAGAATGTCCTGTTTCGTGACACTTGTAACACACTCCTCCCCTCCCACTGGAGAATGTCCTGTTTCACGACACTTGTAACACACTCCTCCCCTCCCGCTGGAGAATGTCCTGTTTCATGACACTTGTAACACACTCCTCCCCTCCCGCTGGAGAATGTCCTGTTTCATGACACTTGTAACACACTCCTCCCCTCCCGCTGGAGAATGTCCTGTTTCATGACACTTGTAACACACTCCTCCCCTCCCGCTGGAGAATGTCCTGTTTCATGACACTTGTAACACACTCCTCCCCTCCCACTGGAGAATGTCCTGTTTCACGACACTTGTAACACACTCCTCCCCTCCCGCTGGAGAATGTCCTGTTTCATGACACTTGTAACACACTCCTCCCCTCCCGCTGGAGAATGTCCTGTTTCATGACACTTGTAACACACTCCTCCCCTCCCGCTGGAGAATGTCCTGTTTCATGACACTTGTAACACACTCCTCCCCTCCCGCTGGAGAATGTCCTGTTTCCTGACACTTGTAACACACTCCTCCCCTCCCGCTGGAGAATGTCCTGTTTCATGACACTTGTAACACACTCCTCCCCTCCCGCTGGAGAATGTCCTGTTTCATGACACTTGTAACACACTCCTCCCCTCCCACTGGAGAATGTCTTGTTTCATGACAGTTGTAACACACTCCTCCCCTCCCACTGGAGAATGTCTTGTTTCATGACACTTGTAACACACTCCTCCCCTCCCACTGGAGAATGTCTTGTTTCATGACAGTTGTAACACACTCCTCCCCTCCCACTGGAGAATGTCCTGTTTCATGACACTTGTAACACACTCCTCCCCTCCCACTGGAGAATGTCCTGTTTCATGACACTTGTAACACACTCCTCCCCTCCCACTGGAGAATGTCTTGTTTCATGACAGTTGTAACACACTCCTCCCCTCCCACTGGAGAATGTCCTGTTTCATGACACTTGTAACACACTCCTCCCCTCCCACTGGAGAATGTCCTGTTTCATGACACTTGTAACACACTCCTCCCCTCCCACTGGAGAATGTCCTGTTTCATGACACTTGTAACACACTCCTCCCCTCCCACTGGAGAATGTCCTGTTTCATGACTCTTGTAACACACTCCTCCCCTCCCACTGGAGAATGTCCTGTTTCATGACACCTGTAACGCACTCCTCCCCTCCCACTGGAGAATGTCCTGTTTCATGACACTTGTAACACACTCCTCCCCTCCCACTGGAGAATGTCCTGTTTCATGACAGTTGTAACACACTCCTCCCCTCCCACTGGAGAATGTCCTGTTTCATGACACTTGTAACACACTTCTCCCCTCCCACTGGAGAATGTCCTGTTTCATGACACTTGTAACACACTCCTCCCCTCCCACTGGAGAATGTCCTGTTTCATGACACTTGTAACACACTCCTCCCCTCCCACTGGAGAATGTCTTGTTTCATGACAGTTGTAACACACTCCTCCCCTCCCACTGGAGAATGTCCTGTTTCATGACAGTTGTAACACACTCCTCCCCTCCCACTGGAGAATGTCCTGTTTCATGACAGTTGTAACACACTCCTCCCCTCCCACTGGAGAATGTCCTGTTTCATGACACTTGTAACACACTTCTCCCCTCCCACTGGAGAATGTCCTGTTTCATGACACTTGTAACACACTCCTCCCCTCCCACTGGAGAATGTCCTGTTTCATGACACTTGTAACACACTCCTCCCCTCCCACTGGAGAATGTCTTGTTTCATGACAGTTGTAACACACTCCTCCCCTCCCACTGGAGAATGTCCTGTTTCATGACACTTGTAACACACTCCTCCCCTCCCACTGGAGAATGTCCTGTTTCATGACAGTTGTAACACACTCCTCCCCTCCCACTGGAGAATGTCTTGTTTCATGACAGTTGTAACACACTCCTCCCCTCCCACTGGAGAATGTCCTGTTTCATGACACTTGTAACACACTCCTCCCCTCCCACTGGAGAATGTCCTGTTTCATGACACTTGTAACACACTCCTCCCCTCCCACTGGAGAATGTCTTGTTTCATGACAGTTGTAACACACTCCTCCCCTCCCACTGGAGAATGTCCTGTTTCATGACACTTGTAACACACTCCTCCCCTCCCACTGGAGAATGTCCTGTTTCATGACACTTGTAACACACTCCTCCCCTCCCAATGGAGAATGTCCTGTTTCATGACACTTGTAACACACTCCTCCCCTCCCACTGGAGAATGTCCTGTTTCATGACACTTGTAACACACTCCTCCCCTCCCACTGGAGAATGTCCTGTCTCATGACACTTGTAACACACTCCTCCCCTCCCACTGGAGAATGTCCTGTTTCATGACAGTTGTAACACACTCCTCCCCTCCCACTGGATAATGTCCTGTTTCATGACACTTGTAACACACTCCTCCCCTCCCACTGGAGAATGTCCTGTTTCATGACAGTTGTAACACACTCCTCCCCTCCCAATGGAGAATGTCTTGTTTCATGACAGTTGTAACACACTCCTCCCCTCCCACTGGAGAATGTCCTGTTTCATGACACTTGTAACACACTCCTCCCCTCCCACTGGAGAATGTCTTGTTTCATGACAGTTGTAACACACTCCTCCCCTCCCACTGGAGAATGTCCTGTTTCATGACACTTGTAACACACTCCTCCCCTCCCACTGGAGAATGTCCTGTTTCATGACAGTTGTAACACACTCCTCCCCTCCCAATGGAGAATGTCTTGTTTCATGACAGTTGTAACACACTCCTCCCCTCCCACTGGAGAATGTCCTGTTTCATGACACTTGTAACACACTCCTCCCCTCCCACTGGAGAATGTCCTGTTTCATGACAGTTGTAACACACTCCTCCCCTCCCACTGGAGAATGTCCTGTTTCATGACACTTGTAACACACTCCTCCCCTCCCACTGGAGAATGTCCTGTTTCATGACAGTTGTAACACACTCCTCCCCTCCCACTGGAGAATGTCCTGTTTCATGACACTTGTAACACACTCCTCCCCTCCCACTGGGGAATGTCCTGTTTCATGACACTTGTAACACACTCCGCCCCTCCCACTGGAGAATGTCCTGTTTCATGACACTTGTAACACACTCCTCCCCTCCCACTGGGGAATGTCCTGTTTCATGACACTTGCAACACACTCCTCCCCTCCCACTGGGGAATGTCCTGTTTCATGACACTTGCAACACACTCCTCCCCTCCCACTGGAGAATGTCCTGTTTCATGACACTTGCAACACACTCCTCCCCTCCCACTGGAGAATGTCCTGTTTCATGACACTTGTAACACACTCCTCCCCTCCCGCTGGAGAATGTCCTGTTTCATGACACTTGTAACACACTCCTCCCCTCCCGCTGGAGAATGTCCTGTTTCATGACACTTGTAACACACTCCTCCCCTCCCGCTGGAGAATGTCCTGTTTCATGACACTTGTAACACACTCCTCCCCTCCCGCTGGAGAATGTCCTGTTTCATGACACTTGTAACACACTCCTCCCCTCCCGCTGGAGAATGTCCTGTTTCATGACACTTGTAACACACTCCTCCCCTCCCGCTGGAGAATGTCCTGTTTCATGACACTTGTAACACACTCCTCCCCTCCCGCTGGAGAATGTCCTGTTTCATGACACTTGTAACACACTCCTCCCCTCCCACTGGAGAATGTCCTGTTTCATGACACTTGTAACACACTCCTCCCCTCCCACTGGAGACTGTCCTGTTTCATGACAGTTGTAACACACTCCTCCCCTCCCACTGGATAATGTCCTGTTTCATGACACTTGTAACACACTCCTCCCCTCCCACTGGAGAATGTCCTGTTTCATGACAGTTGTAACACACTCCTCCCCTCCCAATGGAGAATGTCCTGTTTCATGACAGTTGTAACACACTCCTCCCCTCCCACTGGAGAATGTCCTGTTTCATGACACTTGTAACACACTCCTCCCCTCCCACTGGGGAATGTCCTGTTTCATGACACTTGTAACACACTCCGCCCCTCCCACTGGAGAATGTCCTGTTTCATGACACTTGTAACACACTCCTCCCCTCCCACTGGGGAATGTCCTGTTTCATGACACTTGCAACACACTCCTCCCCTCCCACTGGGGAATGTCCTGTTTCATGACACTTGCAACACACTCCTCCCCTCCCACTGGAGAATGTCCTGTTTCATGACACTTGCAACACACTCCTCCCCTCCCACTGGAGAATGTCCTGTTTCATGACACTTGTAACACACTCCTCCCCTCCCACTGGAGAATGTCCTGTTTCATGACAGTTGTAACACACTCCTCCCCTCCCGCTGGAGAATGTCCTGTTTCATGACACTTGTAACACACTCCTCCCCTCCCGCTGGAGAATGTCCTGTTTCATGACAGTTGTAACACACTCCTCCCCTCCCAATGGAGAATGTCCTGTTTCATGACACTTGTAACACACTCCTCCCCTCCCGCTGGAGAATGTCCTGTTTCATGACACTTGTAACACACTCCTCCCCTCCCGCTGGAGAATGTCCTGTTTCATGACACTTGTAACACACTCCTCCCCTCCCGCTGGAGAATGTCCTGTTTCATGACACTTGTAACACACTCCTCCCCTCCCGCTGGAGAATGTCCTGTTTCATGACACTTGTAACACACTCCTCCCCTCCCGCTGGAGAATGTCCTGTTTCATGACACTTGTAACACACTCCTCCCCTCCCGCTGGAGAATGTCCTGTTTCATGACACTTGTAACACACTCCTCCCCTCCCGCTGGAGAATGTCCTGTTTCATGACACTTGTAACACACTCCTCCCCTCCCGCTGGAGAATGTCCTGTTTCATGACACTTGTAACACACTCCTCCCCTCCCGCTGGAGAATGTCCTGTTTCATGACACTTGTAACACACTCCTCCCCTCCCGCTGGAGAATGTCCTGTTTCATGACACTTGTAACACACTCCTCCCCTCCCGCTGGAGAATGTCCTGTTTCATGACACTTGTAACACACTCCTCCCCTCCCACTGGAGAATGTCCTGTTTCATGACACTTGTAACACACTCCTCCCCTCCCACTGGAGACTGTCCTGTTTCATGACAGTTGTAACACACTCCTCCCCTCCCACTGGATAATGTCCTGTTTCATGACACTTGTAACACACTCCTCCCCTCCCACTGGAGAATGTCCTGTTTCATGACAGTTGTAACACACTCCTCCCCTCCCAATGGAGAATGTCCTGTTTCATGACAGTTGTAAGACACTCCTCCCCTCCCACTGGAGAATGTCCTGTTTCATGACACTTGTAACACACTCCTCCCCTCCCACTGGAGAATGTCTTGTTTCATGACAGTTGTAACACACTCCTCCCCTCCCACTGGAGAATGTCCTGTTTCATGACACTTGTAACACACTCCTCCCCTCCCACTGGAGAATGTCCTGTTTCATGACAGTTGTAACACACTCCTCCCCTCCCAATGGAGAATGTCTTGTTTCATGACAGTTGTAACACACTCCTCCCCTCCCACTGGAGAATGACCTGTTTCATGACACTTGTAACACACTCCTCCCCTCCCACTGGAGAATGTCCTGTTCCATGACACTTGTAACACACTCCTCCCCTCCCACTGGAGAATGTCCTGTTTCATGACACTTGTAACACACTCCTCCCCTCCCACTGGAGAATGTCCTGTTTCATGACAGTTGTAACACACTCCTCCCCTCCCACTGGAGAATGTCCTGTTTCATGACACTTGTAACACACTCCTCCCCTCCCACTGGGGAATGTCCTGTTTCATGACACTTGTAACACACTCCGCCCCTCCCACTGGGGAATGTCCTGTTTCATGACACTTGCAACACACTCCTCCCCTCCCACTGGGGAATGTCCTGTTTCATGACACTTGCAACACACTCCTCCCCTCCCACTGGGGAATGTCCTGTTTCGTGACACTTGCAACACACTCCTCCCCTCCCACTGGAGAATGTCCTGTTTCGTGACACTTGCAACACACTCCTCCCCTCCCACTGGAGAATGTCCTGTTTCGTGACACTTGTAACACACTCCTCCCCTCCCACTGGAGAATGTCCTGTTTCGTGACACTTGTAACACACTCCTGCCCTCCCACTGGAGAATGTCCTGTTTCGTGACACTTGTAACACACTCCTCCCCTCCCACTGGAGAATGTCCTGTTTCGTGACAGTTGTAACACACTCCTCCCCTCCCAATGGAGAATGTCCTGTTTCGTGACACTTGTAACACACTCCTCCCCTCCCGCTGGAGAATGTCCTGTTTCGTGACACTTGTAACACACTCCTCCCCTCCCGCTGGAGAATGTCCTGTTTCGTGACACTTGTAACACACTCCTCCCCTCCCGCTGGAGAATGTCCTGTTTCGTGACACTTGTAACACACTCCTCCCCTCCCGCTGGAGAATGTCCTGTTTCGTGACACTTGTAACACACTCCTCCCCTCCCGCTGGAGAATGTCCTGTTTCGTGACACTTGTAACACACTCCTCCCCTCCCGCTGGAGAATGTCCTGTTTCGTGACACTTGTAACACACTCCTCCCCTCCCGCTGGAGAATGTCCTGTTTCGTGACAGTTGTAACACACTCCTCCCCTCCCGCTGGAGAATGTCCTGTTTCACGACAGTTGTAACAAACTCCTCCCCTCCCGCTGGAGAATGTCCTGTTTCACGACACTTGTAACACACTCCTCCCCTCCCGCTGGAGAAATGTCCTGTTTCACGACACTTGTAACACACTCCTCCCCTCCCGCTTGAGAATGTCCTGTTTCACGACACTTGTAACACACTCCTCCCCTCCCGCTGGAGAATGTCCTGTTTCACGACACTTGTAACACACTCCTCCCCTCCCGCTGCAGAATGTCCTGTTTCACGACACTTGTAACACACTCCTCCCCTCCCGCTGGAGAATGTCCTGTTTCACGACACTTGTAACACACTCCTCCCCTCCCGCTGGAGAATGTCCTGTTTCACGACACTTGTAACACACTCCTCCCCTCCCGCTGGAGAATGTCCTGTTTCACGACACTTGTAACACACTCCTCCCCTCCCGCTGGAGAATGTCCTGTTTCACGACACTTGTAACACACTCCTCCCCTCCCGCTGGAGAATGTCCTGTTTCACGACACTTGTAACACACTCCTCCCCTCCCGCTGGAGAATGTCCTGTTTCACGACACTTGTAACACACTCCTCCCCTCCCGCTGGAGAATGTCCTGTTTCACGACACTTGTAACACACTCCTCCCCTCCCGCTGGAGAATGTCCTGTTTCACGACACTTGTAACACACTCCTCCCCTCCCGCTGGAGAATGTCCTGTTTCACGACACTTGTAACACACTCCTCCCTTCCCGCTGGAGAATGTCCTGTTTCACGACACTTGTAACACACTCCTCCCCTCCCACTGGAGAATGTCCTGTTTCACGACACTTGTAACACACTCCTCCCCTCCCACTGGAGAATGTCCTGTTTCACGACACTTGTAACACACTCCTCCCCTCCCACTGGAGAATGTCCTGTTTCACGACACTTGTAACACACTCCTCCCCTCCCACTGGAGAATGTCCTGTTTCACGACACTTGTAACACACTCCTCCCCTCCCACTGGAGAATGTCCTGTTTCACGACACTTGTAACACACTCCTCCCCTCCCACTGGAGAATGTCCTGTTTCACGACACTTGTAACACACTCCTACCCTCCCACTGGAGAATGTCCTGTTTCACGACACTTGTAACACACTCCTACCCTCCCACTGGAGAATGTCCTGTTTCACGACACTTGTAACACACTCCTACCCTCCCACTGGAGAATGTCCTGTTTCATGACACTTGTATTACACTCCTACCCTCCCACTGGAGAATGTCCTGTTTCACGACACTTGTAACACACTCCTCCCCTCCCACTGGAGAATGCCCTGTTTCACGACACTTGTAACACACTCCTCCCCTCCCACTGGAGAATGTCCTGTCTCACGACACTTGGAACACACTCCTCCCCTCCCACTGGAGAATGTCCTCTTTCACGACACTTGTAACACACTCCTCCCCTCCCACTGGAGAATGTCCTCTTTCACGACACTTGTAACACACTCCTCCCCTCCCACTGGAGAATGTCCTCTTTCACGACACTTGTAACACACTCCTCCCCTCCCACTGGAGAATGTCCTCTTTCACGACACTTGTAACACACTCCTCCCCTCCCACTGGAGAATGTCCTGTTTCACGACACTTGTAACACACTCCTCCCCTCCCACTGGAGAATGTCCTGTTTCACGACACTTGTAACACACTCCTCCCCTCCCACTGGAGAATGTCCTGTTTCACGACACTTGTAACACACTCCTCCCCTCCCACTGGAGAATGTCCTGTTTCACGACACTTGTAACACACTCCTCCCCTCCCACTGGAGAATGTCCTGTTTCACGACACTTGTAACACACTCCTCCCCTCCCACTGGAGAATGTCCTGTTTCACGACACTTGTAACACACTCCTCCCCTCCCACTGGAGAATGTCTTGTTTCATGACACTTGTAACACACTCCTCCCCTCCCACTGGAGAATGTCCTGCTTCATGACAGTTGTAACACACTCCTCCCCTCCCACTGGAGAATGTCCTGTTTCATGACACTTGTAACACACTCCTCCCCTCCCACTGGAGAATGTCCTGTTTCATGACAGTTGTAACACACTCCTCCCCTCCCACTGGAGAATGTCTTGTTTCATGACACCTGTAACACACTCCTCCCCTCCCACTGGAGAATGTCCTGTTTCATGACACCTGTAACACACTCCTCCCCTCCCGCTGGAGAATGTCCTGTTTCACGACACTTGTAACACACTCCTCCCCTCCCGCTGGAGAATGTCCTGTTTCACGACACTTGTAACACACTCCTCCCCTCCCACTGGAGAATGTCCTGTTTCACGACACTTGTAACACACTCCTCCCCTCCCACTGGAGAATGTCCTGTTTCACGACACTTGTAACACACTCCTCCCCTCCCACTGGAGAATGTCCTGTTTCACGACACTTGTAACACACTCCTCCCCTCCCACTGGAGAATGTCCTGTTTCACGACACTTGTAACACACTCCTCCCCTCCCACTGGAGAATGTCCTGTTTCACGACACTTGTAACACACTCCTACCCTCCCACTGGAGAATGTCCTGTTTCACGACACTTGTAACACACTCCTACCCTCCCACTGGAGAATGTCCTGTTTCACGACACTTGTAACACACTCCTACCCTCCCACTGGAGAATGTCCTGTTTCACGACACTTGTAACACACTCCTACCCTCCCACTGGAGAATGTCCTGTTTCACGACACTTGTAACACACTCCTACCCTCCCACTGGAGAATGTCCTGTTTCACGACACTTGTAACACACTCCTCCCCTCCCACTGGAGAATGCCCTGTTTCACGACACTTGTAACACACTCCTCCCCTCCCACTGGAGAATGCCCTGTTTCACGACACTTGTAACACACTCCTCCCCTCCCACTGGAGAATGTCCTGTTTCACGACACTTGTAACACACTCCTCCCCTCCCACTGGAGAATGTCCTGTTTCACGACACTTGTAACACACTCCTCCCCTCCCACTGGAGAATGTCCTGTTTCACGACTCTTGTAACACACTCCTCCCCTCCCACTGGAGAATGTCCTGTTTCACGACACTTGTAACACACTCCTCCCCTCCCACTGGAGAATGTCCTGTTTCACGACACTTGTAACACACTCCTCCCCTCCCACTGGAGAATGTCCTGTTTCACGACACTTGTAACACACTCCTCCCCTCCCACTGGAGAATGTCCTGTTTCACGACACTTGTAACACACTCCTCCCCTCCCACTGGAGAATGTCCTGTTTCATGACACTTGTAACACACTCCTCCCCTCCCACTGGAGAATGTCCTGTTTCATGACACTTGTAACACACTCCTCCCCTCCCACTGGAGAATGTCTTGTTTCATGACACTTGTAACACACTCCTCCCCTCCCACTGGAGAATGTCCTGCTTCATGACAGTTGTAACACACTCCTCCCCTCCCACTGGAGAATGTCCTGTTTCATGACACTTGTAACACACTCCTCCCCTCCCACTGGAGAATGTCCTGTTTCATGACAGGTGTAACACACTCCTCCCCTCCCACTGGAGAATGTCTTGTTTCATGACACCTGTAACACACTCCTCCCCTCCCACTGGAGAATGTCCTGTTTCATGACACCTGTAACACACTCCTCCCCTCCCACTGGAGAATGTCCTGTTTCATGACACCTGTAACACACTCCTCCCCTCCCACTGGAGAATGTCCTGTTTCATGACAGTTGTAACACACTACTACCCTCCCGCTGGAGAATATCCTGTTTCATGACTCTTGTAACACACTCCTCCCCTCCCACTGGAGAATGTCCTGTTTCATGACACTTGTAACACACTCCTCCCCTCCCACTGGAGAATGTCCTGTTTCATGACTCTTGTAACACACTCCTCCCCTCCCACTGGAGAATGTCCTGTTTCCTGACACTTGTAACACACTCCTCCCCTCCCACTGGAGAATGTCCTGTTTCATGACACTTGTAACACACTCCTCCCCTCCCACTGGAGAATGTCCTGTTTCATGACACTTGTAACACACTCCTCCCCTCCCACTGGAGAATGTCCTGTTTCATGACACTTGTAACACACTCCTCCCCTCCCACTGGAGAATGTCCTGTTTCATGACACTTGTAACACACTCCTCCCCTCCCACTGGAGAATGTCCTGTTTCATGACTCTTGTAACACACTCCTCCCCTCCCACTGGAGAATGTCCTGTTTCCTGACACTTGTAACACACTCCTCCCCTCCCACTGGAAAATGTCCTGTTTCATGACAGTTGTAACACACTCCTCCCCTCCCACTGGAGAATGTCCTGTTTCATGACAGTTGTAACACACTCCTCCCCTCCCGCTGGAGAATGTCCTGTTTCATGACACTTGTAACACACTCCTCCCCTCCCACTGGAGAATGTCCTGTTTCATGACACCTGTAACACACTCCTCCCCTCCCACTGGAGAATGTCCTGTTTCATGACACCTGTAACACACTCCTCCCCTCCCACTGGAGAATGTCCTGTTTCATGACACCTGTAACACACTCCTCCCCTCCCACTGGAGAATGTCCTGTTTCATGACAGTTGTAACACACTCCTACCCTCCCACTGGAGAATATCCTGTTTCATGACAGTTGTAACACACTCCTCCCCTCCCGCTGGAGAATGTCCTGTTTCATGACTCTTGTAACACACTCCTCCCCTCCCGCTGGAGAATGTCCTGTTTCCTGACACTTGTAACACACTCCTCCCCTCCCACTGGAGAATGTCCTGTTTCATGACAGTTGTAACACACTCCTCCCCTCCCACTGGAGAATGTCCTGTTTCCTGACACTTGTAACACACTCCTCCCCTCCCACTGGAGAATGTCCTGTTTCATGACACTTGTAACACACTCCTCCCCTCCCACTGGAGAATGTCCTGTTTCATGACAGTTGTAACACACTACTACCCTCCCGCTGGAGAATATCCTGTTTCATGACTCTTGTAACACACTCCTCCCCTCCCACTGGAGAATGTCCTGTTTCATGACACTTGTAACACACTCCTCCCCTCCCACTGGAGAATGTCCTGTTTCATGACTCTTGTAACACACTCCTCCCCTCCCACTGGAGAATGTCCTGTTTCCTGACACTTGTAACACACTCCTCCCCTCCCACTGGAGAATGTCCTGTTTCATGACACTTGTAACACACTCCTCCCCTCCCACTGGAGAATGTCCTGTTTCATGACACTTGTAACACACTCCTCCCCTCCCACTGGAGAATGTCCTGTTTCATGACACTTGTAACACACTCCTCCCCTCCCACTGGAGAATGTCCTGTTTCATGACACTTGTAACACACTCCTCCCCTCCCACTGGAGAATGTCCTGTTTCATGACTCTTGTAACACACTCCTCCCCTCCCACTGGAGAATGTCCTGTTTCCTGACACTTGTAACACACTCCTCCCCTCCCACTGGAAAATGTCCTGTTTCATGACAGTTGTAACACACTCCTCCCCTCCCACTGGAGAATGTCCTGTTTCATGACAGTTGTAACACACTCCTCCCCTCCCGCTGGAGAATGTCCTGTTTCATGACACTTGTAACACACTCCTCCCCTCCCACTGGAGAATGTCCTGTTTCATGACACCTGTAACACACTCCTCCCCTCCCACTGGAGAATGTCCTGTTTCATGACACCTGTAACACACTCCTCCCCTCCCACTGGAGAATGTCCTGTTTCATGACACCTGTAACACACTCCTCCCCTCCCACTGGAGAATGTCCTGTTTCATGACAGTTGTAACACACTCCTACCCTCCCACTGGAGAATATCCTGTTTCATGACAGTTGTAACACACTCCTCCCCTCCCGCTGGAGAATGTCCTGTTTCATGACTCTTGTAACACACTCCTCCCCTCCCGCTGGAGAATGTCCTGTTTCCTGACACTTGTAACACACTCCTCCCCTCCCACTGGAGAATGTCCTGTTTCATGACAGTTGTAACACACTCCTCCCCTCCCACTGGAGAATGTCCTGTTTCCTGACACTTGTAACACACTCCTCCCCTCCCACTGGAGAATGTCCTGTTTCATGACACTTGTAACACACTCCTCCCCTCCCACTGGAGAATGTCCTGTTTCATGACAGTTGTAACACACTCCTCCCCTCCCACTGGAGAATGTCCTGTTTCCTGACACTTGTAACACACTCCTCCCCTCCCACTGGAGAATGTCCTGTTTCATGACACTTGTAACACACTCCTCCCCTCCCACTGGAGAATGTCCTGTTTCATGACACTTGTAACACACTCCTCCCCTCCCACTGGAGAATGTCCTGTTTCATGACACCTGTAACACACTCCTCCCCTCCCGCTGGAGAATGTCCTGTTTCATGACACCTGTAACACACTCATCCCCTCCCACTGGAGAATGTCCTGTGAGCTGGCTGAGATAACTGCAGCTGCTTTGATCTGTACATTCATTAATTTTTGCTGTCTGTATCCTTTTCAACTAAATTATTTTCATGATGTCTGCACCACTCAATAATATTAGCAAGGGTTCTGGTTTTCCAATCAGGAGACTGGGTTTTAAGTCTAGATTGTATGGGTCATTTCAATCCTTCTACATACAAAGTGATCAGTAACGGTGCCAGATCTGGCTTTCCCTTTATATGAGGAATGTCACTGTGGCACTTTACAGTTTTAAAGAATCTGGCGGTGTAATCTGCGATTGATTCTTTTGGGTCCTGGGCAATTCCCATAATCTTTGTCCAATCAATTATGGCAGGTTATGTTTTGTTAAATGGCGTTTGCCTTTTCTAACCATTGGGTAATTAGCTGATCACTATTAAGCTTATCAGCAGTAGCATCCCATGTTAATTGCTGCATCAGGGATGTGTAATCATTGGGTTTAAACATGGCAAGTAATAATTGTAAAACATCTCTATAAGTGGGCTGGTAAATATTCTTAGAATTAAATGATCCCAAGCAGCTTTGGGATCCTTCCTGGGTTCCGGAATCTTTTCTGCTAGGGCTCTAAGGTCTGCTGCCATCCAGGGGACATGTATTGAGTATCTAGCAGTTGGCCCTGTACCCCCAGCTGGAGTTGCTGTAATAAGCCTGACTGGGTATAGGGTTGGCTGTGACACACCAGGATCTGCAGGGGTCAAGGTCTGTGGTATCATTCAATGACCTCTGCCTAAAGGTGTTACAACGTAGTCCAGTGTCTGTGCACCAGAAGAATCTGGTGACCGAACATTAACTGAAGATTCCTGTAGTGTAGTGATATAAAAGATTAAAGAAAAGGCAGCAGCAGCTTGGGGGGTTTCTGCGGACCGTTCACCCTCTTCTCTACTTATAGAGGAAGGAGCAGTGACAATGATCTGGGTAGTGTCTATTGCCAGTGCTCCCTGACTCTGTGAGATCTGCATAATCTGATGCAAGTAGGGGTATAATGCCTCCTCCCTCATCTGTCTCTGCTTCAACTACGCACAAACAATAAGATTTTCATAAATTCAACTTTTCAATTTATTTCCTAAATTATTTAAAACTTTTGCGTCGAAGGTACCTGTAAGAGGAAATGTTAGATAATTCTGTGTTCTCTTATTCCATTCATTCAAATATTTCACCGCAATTTCACCATGCTTATAGAACATAACATTAGCCGGGATTTCCTCTTTGTGATTTTGCCCCATTTGCCTTCCACTTGCGAACACAAATCTCCTCAAAAACCAGCTCTCACACGCATATACAAATATGTTGTGGTCTATCTGGATGATATCCTGATATTTTCCAAAGATATTATAAGCCACTGTAAACATGTATATGAAGTCTTGTCCTGACCAATTGTATTGCAAGCTGGAGAAGTGCACATTTGAGCAGAAGGAAATGCCGTTCTTGGGGTACGTAATTTCAGGATCAAGAGAAGCTCTCTGTCATTGATGATTGACCTCGGCCATCTGGGCCGAAAGCAACTCAAAACTTCATGTTTTTTTTTTATTTCTACAACCATAAAAACTTACTATACCTTAAGACAGCTTATTGTTTGAATTATCAGCAAATTATCAGCAAATTAGATGGTCATTGTTCTTTGACCAGTTCAACCTAGTCATTACCTACCACCCGGGAAACAATAACATTGAGGGTGATGTGTTGTCTTGAGCATTCATTTCTAAGGAGGAAGAGGATGCCTGTGAGAGTAAACTAATACTGAATCCTGCTTCTTTTGACTCAGTGACCTCTAAAGTTCAGATTCCTCCAAGGAAGACATTTGTGGTATTAAAGCCTTGTCTTAAGTTGTTCCACTGGGTGCATGCACCCCCTTCATACTGTAGGTCATGTGTGGGTAAAAAAGACTTTGGAATTAGTCCTTTTGGTGGTCATTAGTGTGCCAGGATGTTAGGGACTTTGTAGCGCATATTTCAATGGATTTTATTACAGATCTGCCATTCAGTCAAGGGTTCAATACAATCTGGGTGGTAGTGGACAGATTCTCCAGGGCAGCTCATTTTATACCTTGCCTTACGCTCCCAAAGTAGCAGAAGTATTTATTGAGGAGGTAATCAGACTACATGAGTTCTCTTAAGAACATTGTTTAAAATCAAGCAGTACAATTTACCTCCAAATTTTGGAGAGCTTTATGCAAACGTTTCTCTATCAACCTAAGGTTCTCTTCAGCTTATCACCAAGAAAGACACGGACAGAGAGTGAACCAAGATCTCAAAACATGTATCAGAATTTATGTATCTGCTATTCAAGACAATTGGGTCTCTTTGCTGTCATGGGCTGTTTCATGCTGTCTCGGGTAGCTCTCCTTTCTTCATTTAAAATGGGTTCCATGCAATTCTTCCTGAATTGCCTTCTGGCCAATCAGTCCCTTTGCCTGCAGGTCCTCACACACTGTTAAATGTTTCCAGTTTTTAGTGTCTAGACAACCTCCTTTTGCTATTTCAGTTGATGATCAGGAGGAATATGAAGTGAGAAAGATCCTGAACACCAGAATTTCTAGGGGTTCTGTTCAATATCTGGTAGACTGAAAGCAGTATATGCCTGAGGGATGCTGTTGGGTCAAGGCCTCGGCCTCAGATATTCATGCACCTCAACTCCTCTGGAGAATTCACAGAAAACTTTGTGTGGTGTTTGGTGCCCATCTGTTGAGGGGAATAATGTCATAGAGTGCCAGGACCCTGCACACACTACCGGGTCTGGCAGCACTGTTTTCGGAGGCAAGGGAAGCAGATGAGAGGCTCCCAGCACATGCTGTGATAGCTGGCTGTCCTCTCAGGATACAGCATGTGCGTCTCCTCCTGTCAGGCAGCTGTGGCTCCCATAGGGGTGTGTTTGTTGACTTTTGCTAGATTTAAAGAGACAGGTATGTCAAATGTTATGTAATATTTGGGGCGAGATTTTAATCTCCCTATAAAAGGGAGACTCTGAGCACAGGACAGTGCCATAGTACAGACTCTAATACCTTACTCCAGCGATCCGCCTGGTGCTACCCAGAATTCTGCTGTGTGTCCTGTCCCTGGTTCCTGCTTTCCCTGTGCTCCATTCTTCATTCCTGCCATCTTCTCCTTGATTCCATACCTGTGCTGACCTACCTGTCCTACTTTGACCCAGTCTGTTGTCTGTGATCACTGTGTCTGTAAGCCCCATGGCGAATTACCTGTACCAGCTCCAGTGTATACCAGCCCTATACTAAGAAACCCAGCTAGAGGGCCACAACCTGCATGTCGGGTGCAGGGAACCTGGTGAACACGACTGGCATGTTAGTCTCTCCACCTCTGTACTAGGTCTCAGCTAATATACCAGTACATGTATATACAGCTAGCTGTCAGAGGTTTATACTACGACATCCAGTACATGTATATACAGCTAGCTGTCAGAGGTTTATACTATGACATCCAGTACATGTATATACGGCTAGCTGTCAGAGGTTTATACTACGACATCCAGTACATGTATATACAGCTAGCTGTCAGAGGTTTATACTACGACATCCAGTACATGTATATACAGCTAGCTGTCAGAGGTTTATACTATGACATCCAGTACATATATATACGGCTAGCTGTCAGAGGTTTATACTACGACATCCAGTACATGTATATACGGCTAGCTGTCAGAGGTTTATACTACGACATCCAGTACATGTATACATGGCTAGCTGTCAGAGGTTTATACTACGACATACAGTACATGTATATACAGCTAGCTGTCAGAGGTTTATAATACGACATCCAGTACATGTATATACAGCTAGCTGTCAGAATTATACTACGACATCCAGTACATGTATATACAGCTAGCTGTCAGAGGTTTATACTACGACATCCAGTACATGTATACACGGCTAGCTGTCAGAGGTTTATACTACAACATCCAGTACATGTATATACAGCTAGCTGTCAGAGTTTTATACTACGACATCCAGTACATGTACTGTATATACAGCTAGCTGTCAGAGGTTTATACTACGACATCCAGTACATGTATATACAGCTAGCTGTCAGAGGTTTATACTACGACATCCAGTACATGTATATACGGCTAGCTGTCAGAGGTTTATACTACGACATCCAGTACATGTATATACAGCTAGCTGTCAGAGGTTTATACTATGACATCCAGTACATGTATATACGGCTAGCTGTCAGAGGTTTATACTACGACATCCAGTACATGTATATACGGCTAGCTGTCAGAGGTTTATACTACGACATCCAGTACATGTACTGTATATACGGCTAGCAGTCAGAGGTTTATACTACAACATCCAGTACATGTATATACAGCTAGCTGTCAGAGGTTTATACTACGACATCCACTACATGTATATATGGCTAGCTGTCAGAGGTTTATACTACGACATACAGTACATGTATATACAGCTAGCTGTCAGAGGTTTATACTACGACATCCAGTACATGTATATACAGCTAGCTGTCAGAGGTTTGTACTACAACATCCAGTACATGTATATACAGCTAGCTGTCAGAGGTTTATACTATGACATCCAGTACATGTATATACGGCTAGCTGTCAGAGGTTTATACTACGACATCCAGTACATGTATATACGGCTAGCTGTCAGAGGTTTATACTACGACATCCAGTACATGTATATACAGCTAGCTGTCAGAGGTTTATACTACGACATCCAGTACATGTATATACAGCTAGCTGTCAGAATTATACTACGACATCCAGTACATGTATATACAGCTAGCTGTCAGAGGTTTATACTACGACATCCAGTACATGTATATACAGCTAGCTGTCAGAGGTTTATACTACGACATCCAGTACATGTATATACAGCTAGCTGTCAGAGGTTTATACTATGACATCCAGTACATGTATATACAGCTAGCTGTCAGAGGTTTATACTACGACATCCAGTACATGTATACACGGCTAGCTGTCAGAGGTTTATACTACAACATCCAGTACATGTATATACAGCTAGCTGTCAGAGTTTTATACTACGACATCCAGTACATGTACTGTATATACAGCTAGCTGTCAGAGGTTTATACTACGACATCCAGTACATGTATATACAGCTAGCTGTCAGAGGTTTATACTACGACATCCAGTACATGTATATATGGCTAGCTGTCAGAGGTTTATACTACGACATACAGTACATGTATACACGGCTAGCTGTCAGAGGTTCATACTACGACATCCAGTACATGTATATACAGCTAGCTGTCAGAATTATACTACGACATCCAGTACATGTATATACAGCTAGCTGTCAGAGGTTTATACTACAACATCCAGTACATGTATATACAGCTAGTTGTCAGAGGTTTATACTATGACATCCAGTACATGTATATACAGCTAGCTGTCAGAGGTTTATACTACGACATCCAGTACATGTACTGTATATACGGCTAGCAGTCAGAGGTTTATACTACAACATCCAGTACATGTATATACAGCTAGCTGTCAGAGGTTTATACTACGACATCCACTACATGTATATATGGCTAGCTGTCAGAGGTTTATACTACGACATACAGTACATGTATATACAGCTAGCTGTCAGAGGTTTATACTACGACATCCAGTACATGTATATACAGCTAGCTGTCAGAGGTTTGTACTACAACATCCAGTACATGTATATACAGCTAGCTGTCAGAGGTTTATACTATGACATCCAGTACATGTATACACGGCTAGCTGTCAGAGGTTTATACTACAACATCCAGTACATGTATATACAGCTAGCTGTCAGAGGTTTATACTATGACATCCAGTACATGTATATATAGCTAGCTGTCAGAGGTTTATACTACGACATCCAGTGCATGTATATACAGCTAGCTGTCAGAGGTTTATACTACGACATCCAGTACATGTATATACGGCTAGCTGTCAGAGGTTTATACTACAACATCCAGTACATGTATATACAGCTAGCTGTCAGAGGTTTATACTACGACATCCAGTACATGTATATACGGCTTGCTGTCAGAGGTTTATACTACGACATCCAGTACATGTATATACAGCTAGCTGTCAGAGGTTTATACTACAACATCCAGTACATGTATATACAGCTAGCTGTCAGAGGTTTATACTACGACATCCAGTACATGTATACACGGCTAGCTGTCAGAGGTTTATACTACGACATCCAGTACATGTATATACAGCTAGCTGTCAGAGGTTTATACTATGACATCCAGTACATGTATATATAGCTAGCTGTCAGAGGTTTATACTACGACATCCAGTGCATGTATATACAGCTAGCTGTCAGAGGTTTATACTACGACATCCAGTGCATGTATATACAGCTAGCAGTCAGAGGTTTATACTATGACATCCAGTACATGTATATACAGCTAGCTGTCAGAGGTTTATACTATGACATCCAGTACATGTATATACAGCTAGCTGTCAGAGGTTTATACTACGACATCCAGTACATGTACTGTATATACGGCTAGCTGTCAGAGGTTTATATACTACGGCATCCAGTGCATGTATATACAGCTAGCTGTCAGAGGTTTATACTATGACATCCAGTACATGTATATACAGCTAGCTGTCAGAGGTTTATACTACGACATCCAGTACATGTATATACAGCTAGCTGTCAGAGGTTTATACTACGACATCCAGTACATGTACTGTATATACGGCTAGCTGTCAGAGGTTTATACTACGACATCCAGTACATGTATATATGGCTAGCTGTCAGAGGTTTATACTACGACATCCAGTACATGTATATATGGCAAGCTGTCAGAGGTTTATACTACGACATCCAGTACATGTATATATGGCAAGCTGTCAGAGGTTTATACTACGACATCAAAGATATGTATATACAGCTAGCTGTCAGAGGTTTATACTACGACATCCAGTACATGTATATATGGCTAGCTGTCAGAGGTTTATACTAAGACATCCAGTACATGTATATATGGCTAGCTGTCAGAGGTTTATACTACGACATCCAGTACATGTATATACAGCTAGCTGTCAGAGGTTTATACTAGGACATCCAGTACATGTATATACAGCTAGCTGTCAGAGGTTTATACTACAACATCCAGTACATGTATATATGGCTAGCTGTCAGAGGTTTATACTACTACATCCAGTACATGTATATACAGCTAGCTGTCAGAGATTTATACTAGGACATCCAGTACATGTATATACAGCTAGCTGTCAGAGGTTTATACTTCGACATCCAGTACAAGTATATACAGCTAGCTGTCAGAGGTTTATACTAGGACATCCAGTACATGTATATACAGCTAGCTGTCAGAGGTTTATACTACGACATCCAGTACATGTATATACAGCTAGCTGTCAGAGGTTTATACTACGACATCCAGTACATGTACTGTATATACGGCTAGCTGTCAGAGGTTTATACTACGACATCCAGTACATGTATATATGGCTAGCTGTCAGAGGTTTATACTACGACATCCAGTACATGTATATATGGCAAGCTGTCAGAGGTTTATACTACGACATCCAGTACATGTATATATGGCAAGCTGTCAGAGGTTTATACTACGACATCCAAGATATGTATATACAGCTAGCTGTCAGAGGTTTATACTACGACATCCAGTACATGTATATATGGCTAGCTGTCAGAGGTTTATACTAAGACATCCAGTACATGTATATATGGCTAGCTGTCAGAGGTTTATACTACGACATCCAGTACATGTATATACAGCTAGCTGTCAGAGGTTTATACTAGGACATCCAGTACATGTATATACAGCTAGCTGTCAGAGGTTTATACTACAACATCCAGTACATGTATATATGGCTAGCTGTCAGAGGTTTATACTACTACATCCAGTACATGTATATACAGCTAGCTGTCAGAGATTTATACTAGGACATCCAGTACATGTATATACAGCTAGCTGTCAGAGGTTTATACTTCGACATCCAGTACAAGTATATACAGCTAGCTGTCAGAGGTTTATACTAGGACATCCAGTACATGTATATACGGCTAGCTGTCAGAGGTTTATACTACGACATCCAGTACATGTATATATGGCTAGCTGTCAGAGGTTTATACTACGACATCCAGTACATGTATATACAGGTAGCTGTCAGAGGTTTATACTATGACATCTAGTACATGTATATACAGTTACCTGTCAGAGGTTATACTAGGACATCCTGTACATGTATTCATGGCTAGCTGTCAGAGGTTTATACTACGACATCCACTACATGTATATACGGCTAGCTGTCAGAGGTTTATACTACGACATCCAGTACATGTATACACGGCTAGCTGTCAGAGGTTTAAACTACGACATCCAGTACATGTATATACAGCTAGCTGTCAGAGGTTTATACTACGACATCCAGTACATGTATATACAGCTAGCTGTCAGAGGTTTATACTACGACATCCAGTACATGTATACACGGCTAGCTGTCAGAGGTTTATACTAGGATATCCTGTACATGTATACATGGCTAGATGTAAGAGGTTTATACTACGACATCCACTACATGTATATATGGCTAGCTGTCAGAGGTTTATACTACGACATACAGTACATGTATATACGGCTAGCTGTCAGAGGTTTATAATACAAAATCCAGTACATGTATATACAGCTAGCTGTCAGAGGTTTATACTACGACATCCAGTACATGTATATACAGGTAGCTGTCAGAGGTTTATACTACGACATCCAGTACATGTATATACAGCTAGCTGTCAGAGGTTTATACTACGACATCCAGTACATGTATATACAGCTAGCTGTCAGAGGTTTATACTATGACATACAGTACATGTATATATGGCTAGCTGTCAGAGGTTTATACTATGATATCCAGTACATGTATATACAGCTAGCTGTCAGAGGTTTATACTACGACATCCAGTACATGTATATACGGCTAGCTATCAGAGGTTTATTCTACAACATCCAGTACATGGATATACGGCTAGCTGTCAGAGGTTTATACTACGACATCCAGTACATGTACTGTATATATGGCTAGCTGTCAGAGGTTTATACTACGACATACATATATATATATGCTTCCTTTTCGAGGCCTCTTCCTTATCCATTATTGTATTGTTTTCTAGAGGCACTTTCTTACCTGGTACAACATACTTTGGATTCATTGATTCTGATCTTCCGATGGATGGCATTAGTTCTGTGACTTTCCGCTGGACTCAGCCTTCGCTATTGTTAAACTATTGTTATTTCCATTTGGGGGCAGAGAAAATATATATACAGTCAGGAGAAGATGGAACTATGTAAGTATCTCTTATTATTGTACTGAAATATGAACACAGGGCCTCATTCATGTTTGTACGCAAATGCAATTGCGATTTTCTAGGCTACGGAACTGCTGATATTAGTGTGAGGCTGCTGCCCAGGAATGAAAGGAGACACCCACTGGAGCCATGGCAAACTTATGCGCTATTGCGTACACAAAGACAAGGAAGGGGAGGGCGATGGTTACACAGACGGACACAGCAGTAGTGACTCAGATGCCATGTTTTTCCCCTTACAAGGTCGCAGCCATCAGCAGATACAACGCCCTGAAAATGTCACCTCTCCCCATGAACTCCCCAGTAACACCTCCAAACGGTCACTTCCTGTCAATCACTCTTTCCATCATTGTGAGTGGGATTGCAGCGGAACCTTCCCGCATGTGCATTGCAATCGCAATACATGCGCAGTTTGCTGATAATCGTCTCATTGCGTGATAATCGCCCATTATTGTATACAAACATGAATTCGGCCCATAGTCTGATGGCACAGTGGTTCTCATGAAACTACTGGTAAAGTTTAGAATAATTTAGGATTTATTATACATGAAGAGTGCCCCCACAAAGAGGTTACCTTTCTGTCCCCCTGTTCATATACAGGGACAACTTCTTGTTATATTCATGTCATTTTCCTCAGGGGAGCACCAACATTAATATAGGGACATATTTTCTATAAATATTAAACGTCACTGTTGGTATTTATACTGAACTTATAATTTGTTTCTTGATCGGTGCAGGATCACCGCAACTTTATCACTAAACCTTAGAATAACAAAGACTTTCGTAAAAGTACACACAGTGCCCGAGGCATTTAGGGCGGGATGTATTAACATACGTCGCCGCCCCTCACCACCCAGAGATGTTGATCGCATATGTACAAACATATAAGATTAACATCGCAATGCGGTAACGTAGGCCCCCCGAGATACCTGTGAGGTGGTGTGCAGGGCTCTCCGTCACCTCCCTGGGTTCTCCACCTGCTCACCTGTGGGGAAGCAGGCAGCAGGCTGTCCTCGGCACCTCCTCCTCCCCACTGCAGCCAGAAGGATGTCCGGCTGTGTTGCTAGGGGGAGGAAAAGTTTAGCTTCCGGGACCAGGGCTTCCCGGAGGAAGGTATGCCGGGGGGAAGGGAGGTCGGCATCTGCGACGGAGGCGGCGGGCTGCTGCAGCTGGCGTTAAGAAGCCCATAGGCTTCTATAGGGTATCGCCATCCAAAGATGGAGATACCCTTAGGGGCGAAAACGCGGCGGATGGGGGTTAGTACATACATAAATGCGATAAAATCACTGAAAATGGGGTTTTATCATATTTTCCCTCATAGAGCAAAATATCAGTAACATTTTTTTAGAGATGGGCAAAGATAGAACGTGATTTATATACTGAGGAGCCACTCATGTCTCAGAGCTATGTAACAACAAACTCTCATTTTCTGGAGTGACATTACTGATATTAATGGGTGGAAAGATGTCACTTCCCAAGTCTCAGAGCTGGGGGGGGGAATAGTGAGGCCTGAGCACAGGTGTAATGAGTAGATATAAAGCGGGGGGAAATAGTGAGACCTGAGCACAGGTATAATGAGTAGATATAAAGAGGGGGGGAAATAGGGAGACCTGAGCACAGGTATAATGAGTAGATATAAAGTGGGGGGGAAATAGGGAGGCCTGAGCACAGGTGTAATGAGTAGATATAAAGCGGGGGGGGGGGGGGGAATAGGGAGACCTGAGCACAGGTATAATGAGTAGATATAAAGCGGGGGGGAAATAGTGAGACCTGAGCACAGGTGTAATGAGTAGATATAAAGAGGGGGGGAATAGTGAGGCCTGAGCACAGGTATAATGAGTAGATATAAAGAGGGGGGGAAATAGGGAGACCTGAGCACAGGTATAATGAGTAGATATAAAGAGGGGGGGAAATAGTGAGACCTGAGCACAGGTGTAATGAGTAGATATAAAGAGGGGGGGAAATAGGGAGGCCTGAGCACAGGTGTAATGAGTAGATATAAAGCGGGGGGAAATAGGGAGACCTGAGCACAGGTATAATGAGTAGATATAAAGAGGGGGGGGAAATAGGGAGGCCTGAGCACAGGTGTAATGAGTAGATATAAAGCGGGGGGAAATAGGGAGACCTGACCACAGGTATAATGAGTAGATATAAAGAGGGGGGGAAATAGTGAGACCTGAGCACAGGTGTAATGAGTAGATATAAAGCGGGGGGGGGGAATAGGGAGACCTGAGCACAGGTATAATGAGTAGATATAAAGCGGGGGGGAAATAGGGAGACCTGAGCACAGGTATAATGAGTAGATATAAAGAGGGGGGGAAATAGTGAGACCTGAGCACAGGTGTAATGAGTAGATATAAAGAGGGGGGGAAATAGGGAGGCCTGAGCACAGGTGTAATGAGTAGATATAAAGCGGGGGGAAATAGGGAGACCTGAGCACAGGTATAATGAGTAGATATAAAGAGGGGGGGAAATAGTGAGACCTGAGCACAGGTGTAATGAGTAGATATAAAGCGGGGGGGGGGGAATAGGGAGACCTGAGCACAGGTATAATGAGTAGATATAAAGCGGGGGGGAAATAGGGAGACCTGAGCACAGGTGTTATGAGTAGATATAAAGCGGGGGGAAATAGTGAGACCTGAGCACAGGTGTAATGAGTAGATATAAAGAGGGGGGGAAATAGGGAGGCCTGAGCACAGGTATAATGAGTAGATATAAAGAGGGGGGGAAATAGGGAGGCCTGAGCACAGGTGTAATGAGTAGATATAAAGCGGGGGGAAATAGGGAGACCTGAGCACAGGTGTAATGAGTAGATATAAAGAGGGGGGGAAATAGGGAGGCCTGAGCACAGGTGTAATGAGTAGATATAAAGCGGGGGGAAATAGGGAGACCTGAGCACAGGTGTAATGAGTAGATATAAAGAGGGGGGGAAATAGGGAGACCTGAGCACAGGTATAATGAGTAGATATAAAGAGGGGGGGGGGATAGGGAGACCTGAGCACAGGTATAATGAGTAGATATAAAGCAGGAGGGAAATAGAAAGACCTGAGCACAGATATAATGAGTAGATATAAAGCGGGGGGGAAATAGTGAGACCTGAGCACAGGTATAATGAGTAGATATAAAGCGGGGGGGAATAGGGAGACCTGAGCACAGGTATAATGAGTAGATATAAAGTGGGGGGGAAATAGGGAGACCTGAGCACAGGTATAATGAGTAGATATAAAGCGGGGGGGAAATAGGGAGACCTGAGCACAGGTATAATGAGTAGATATAAAGTGGGGGGGAAATAGGGAGACCTGAGCACAGGTATAATGAGTAGATATAAAGCGGGGGGGAGGGAATAGGGAAGTATAATGAGTAGTGTGAAGATATCGGGTTCCAAATCACTTAAGCTTGGTAGTAGATGAAAAACCAAACGTGGTTTATAGACAGAATAGGTTATAAACAGCTCAGCACACTTCTGTGATCCAATTCTACATGACAATTCCCTCTTGGAACTCCTGACAGATCATTACTTCTTAGCCAGTCACCTGCAACATTCTCCCCTTACCCCAGCTCACACTCTCCCTGTCCCTCAGTCGAGGTCACTCCCCTTGTCCCCCCCCCCATCTATGCCTCACACAAGCAGAGTGAGGGGGTCACAGAGGAGTGGAGACGAGGTGTCTGGGTTCCTGCACACAATGGGGTGTACATGATAAGATTAGGCCCAGACATAACCTGTTTACTGTTTAACCTGCTCATCTTACTCCCATCTGATTGTGCAGCTAGGGTACTTACATTACAATGGCCTGACTTACCTATATTACACAACTCTGGCCTACACTTATCCTGCTACCAGTTACATTGCACACAGTATAACTAAGTAACCTACATCTTCCAAATATAGCAGATAAACATAACTGTACACTGTAACAATAACATCATACAATATAATACAATACTACCTAGTATATAGCCAAATACAGATCGGCAATTGGTGAAGTCCATGTGTAGGACCAGGGCTAGGGAAGTAGCTGCGTGTCTTTTACCACTGTGTGACACAACGCGCCGGCTGTGTTGTCACATTTCCTCCCTCTACTTCCAAGCCCGGTGTCCTGGGTGGCTTAAGCTTGCTGAGAGTAATGGTATTCTCCTGTACCCTGGGTATTGGTAGCGAGGGATTTCCTGGGCTTGCTCGGCGCTTGGTCTGGTTCCTGCTGACGGGACAGGCCATCTGCGTTCCCATGATCTCTGCCCTTTTTATGAGAGATAGAGAAATTGTATAGTTGTAGGGCTAAGCTCCATCTCAGCAGTCGTCCATTGTCTCCGGCAGTGCGCTGTAACCAACTAAAGGGACTGTGGTCTGTTACCACTGAGAACTCGCGCCCGTACACATATGCCTGCAATTTCTTGAGTGCCCAGACTATGGCCAGGCACTCCTTTTCAATAGTGGCATAGGCTATCTCACGGTCCAGAAGTTTTCGGGAGAGAAAGGCAACTGGGTGTTCTCAACCATCCTCCCCTACTTGGCTCAACACAGCTCCTATTCCACAACCTGAGGCATCTGTTTGCACAATGAACCGCCGGCGGAAGTCGGGGGCTGCTAACACTGGGGATTGGGACAAAATGTCCTTCAGCTGGAAAAAAGCCTGCTCACACTCTGGGCTCCAGTCAATTTGTCGGGTGTACTTTTTTGTCGTTAGGTCAGTCAGGGGTTTGGCAATGGTGCTGTACTGGGGCACAAATTTACGGTAGTACCCGGCTGTTCCAAGGAAGGCACGTACCTGTTTTTGGTTAGTGGGGCGAGTCTAATTTTCGCTGGCTCTGGACGAATATGGCCTCAGCCAACCCTATGCCCGAGGTACAACACCTCTGCCATCCCCATCTGACATTTGTCAGGTCTGATTGTTAACCCTGCCTTGCTGATCTGTGCCAACACCTGGGCCACATGCTGCAGATGCTCCTCCCATGTCTGACTAAAAGTGGCTATGTCATCAAGGTATGCCTGAGCAAAGTCCTGACACCCTGTCAGTAGGTGATCTATGGTACGCTGAAAGGTGGCTGGGGCATTCTTCATCCCAAAGGGCATGGCAGTAAATTCAAAGAGCCCAAATGGGGTGCTAAATGCAGACCTCTCCTGTGCCTCCCTGGTAAGGGGTATCTGCCAGTATCCTTTGCTAAGATCCAGAGTGGATACATAGCGTGCCATTCCCAACCTGTCTAACAGCTCATCTACCCGGGGCATGGGGTATGCGTCTGTCACTGTCACCTCGTTCAGCCTCCTATAGTCCACGCAGAAGCGGGTACTGCCATCTTTCTTGGGCACTAGGACTACGCTGGCGGCCCAGGGACTATGGGACGGTACAATAACACCAAGCGCCAGCATTTCATCGACCTCCCTTTTGATCATATCAATCACCCTGGGGTACCCATCCGCTTCCCTGTTAAGTCTAGGGCAATAATGTAATCTACCTGGCCCTGCTGATCCACTACAGTATAAGGCCCTGCCCAGGTCGCCTGTAACTTATGCTTTTGGGCAGGTACTAGCACCATCACTTTCTATCCAACCTCTAGCTCCCTTTCCTGCGCTCGTTGGTTATAGTACCGGCACCGGACTTTTCTGCGCGCCCAGGGTGTGGTCATGTGGAAGTTGCATCAGCCTGTGCAGTTTCTCCTTCATTTGGACTACATATTCCAAGATGGGAACCTCCGGTTCCTGGAATGACCCTTCCCAGCTTTCCCTAACTAGGTCAAGTGGTCCCCTTACCCTTCGGGCATACAGTAACTTGAAAGGAGAAAATCCAGTTGAATCCTGCGGCACTTCGCAGTACACGAATAATAGCTGCCGCTGGGACTTCTCCCAGTCTCCCCCCTCTGATTCAGCAAATGCCCGCAGCAACTGCTTTAGGGTCAAATTAAATATCTCACAGAGTCCATTAGTCTGGGGGTGATAAGGGGTGGTGCGTAAGGGATGGGCCCCAAAGTTCTCCCATACTGTCTGCAGCAAGTCCCCTTGAAATTGCGTACCCTGATCAGTCACTGGGGAAATCCTACGTGACTAAAAATATCCATAAGGGCCTGGGCGATATGTTCAGCATCTATGGATGCCAGTGCCACTGCCTCAGGGTATCTAGCGTAATCAACTACAGTCAGTATGTACTTCTTTCCTGTTCTGCTCGGCTACTTAAAAGGCCCCACAATATCCATGGCCACGCTCTTAAATGGCTCACTTATGACAGGCATGGGTTGTGGGGCACCCGGCGTGGGGGACCCCCAAGGCGTTGGCAAACCTCAAATGACTCTCTATACTGTTTTACCTCCTGATTAACCCCAGGCCAGAAGAAATGTCGCAACAACCGGGGACGGGTTTTCCAAACCCTTAAGTGGCCTGCTAAAGGAATGTAATGGGCAAGGACTAGCAACCGCCCATGGTACTGCTGTGGAACAAGCAACTGTTTTCTTAGGACCCCGGGCTCTAATGGGTCTGCATTTGCTGACACCCGGTACAGTCTCCCCTCCTCCCACATAATGCGATCCTCCTGATGCCCCCAATCTGTTCATCCCGCTGCCCTGTGGAGGCTAGCTAGGGAGGGGTTGGTCCGTTGGGCTTCCCTAAATGCTACCCTATCTACTTTCCCCATATTCTCATCACAGTCAGGCAAGTCTGGTACAGGGTTACTCATTGCCGACGGTTCAGAGTTTGTGACTGTCGTTTCCACGAAGACTCCCGGTGCTGGCATAAGAGGGTCCTCATGCACTGTCTCCAAAGCCTGTGCTTGGCTTCGGATGATAGCTCCCACAAAGTAACTAGCCAATCCAGCACCCAGATCATTGACCAAAATAACGTGAGTGGGTAATCCATCCAAAAGTCCCACATTTACCTCTCCATAGTCCAGGCCCCAGTCCAGGTGTACCCTTGCCATAGGTATTACAGTGATCTGCCCTCCTTAATTCTGGCCGGATAAGGGTGATAGAAGCTCCAGAGTCACTCAACCCTTGCAGCTCCTTCCCATTAACTTTTACAGGTTGTAGGTGGGTCTTCATATTATCTGGGGTGGCTTTCCCAATAGCTGCTACCAGCTCTACTTGGTATGCTACTTCCTCCGCCTCTGGCGCATCAGGAAAGTAGTCCCCCTCCCTCTCTCCAAATGATTTGTGGCACACCGCCACCCGCGACACGGCAGGTTGGGCACCTGGGAATGGCCGTCCTACCCGTGTACAGTCTCGTAGTAAATGCCCCCCCTGGTCCCAGTTGTAGCAGCGCCGGCTTCCAGGTGATGCTGGTCCCAGAGGCCTTGAATTTCTGGGTAGGGAAGCTGGGGTATGTATTGTGGCCGGCCGGTGAGGGGGCAATGGTAGATCACGATCCTGCTGGGCCTGTCGGGGGTTGTCCTCTCCTCTGTATTGGCACCTCTCCACCGAGGTTTGTTAGCTGTGAACTCACCTGCTAGGTGTGCTGCTTTTTCCGGAGTGGTAGGGTTCCAGTCTGCCACCCACTCCCTGATCTCTGGAGGCATCTTCTTTAGCAACTGCTCCAAAATAAAAGCATTTTTAATCTCTGCTACAGTAAGGGCCTTCTTCCCAGCCAGCCACTTATCACAGTTCCTCCGCAGCAAGTTACTGAACTCTATAAATGAGGCATCTCCTTTCCATGCTATAGACCGGATGTCACGCCTGAGGTCCAACTCTGACCAGTGAAGATCTCAGGCGTAGGGGCTGACTGGAATGTGAGTCTGGGAGCTTTGCTACATAACCAGGATATGGTAAACTTAAGCGTAGGCCCGAAGGCGTGACCAGAATGGAGGCGAATATAAGATAAGACAAATCTTTTATTCAGCTCACAAGATGGTACAGATAGCGGCAGATGGTATTAGACTCAATGATCGGTATCACAGATAATGCAGTAACATTGGCACAGGAACAAGGTAATGCAGAAGCATATATAACATCGATGGCAAGATGTAATATGAGATGCAGTGTGACCCACTGATGGAGTCCCAATATAATGAGCACACGATAGCAGACACAGTTGCAGTTTAAACCACTGATGAAGTCAATGTAGAGGAATACACATTGTTACTGACCACTGGAGAAGAAAGGATACCGATGGTACTGGGTATTGATGACAGAGCACCAATGGAGCTAGAATCGAAGGCGGAACACCTATGGAGCTGGAGATTGATGGCGGATCACCGATGGAGCTGGAGATCGATGGCGGAACACCAATGGAGCTGGAGATCTATGGCGGAACACCAATGGAGCTGGAGATCGGTGGCGGAACACCAATGGAGCTAAAGATCGATGGCGGAACACAGATGGAGCTGGAGATCGATGGCGGAACACCGATGGAGCTGGAGATCGATGGCGGAACACCGATGGAGCTGGAGATCGATGGCGAAACACCGATGGAGCTGGAGATCGATGGCGGAACACCGATGGAGCTGGAGATCGATGGCGGAACACCGATGGAGCTGGAGATCGATGGCGGAACACCGATGGAGCTGGATATCGATGGCGGAACACCGATGGAGCTGAAGATCGATGGCAGAACACCAATGGAGCCAGGCAGAGCTGCAAGCAGGATGGAACTCAGGTCTCAGGGCAGAATGGAATCTCCTGGAGCAAGGTAACCTGGAAGCAGCTGAGAGCAAACATCCATACAGGGTATAACAATCATAGCACTGGCGACCAGGCAGTCCATAACCAGCATTCTTATAGGAGCCAGAGTGCAGGGATTGGCTGGGATGATCCTGCGATGCAGGGAGACTCAAACAGGTACATAATTGGCTGTGCTGCTGTCAGGTGATCAGGCCTTGTCACAGCAGTACTCCAGACTGAGGCTCAGATGTGGATTAAGGCCTAGTAGGCCCAAACACTAGGAAGCAGACATTATGCTGCGAGAGCTCTGCAGGAGCAGCATGTAAAGACTTTACTGCATACTTGCTCTGTTCCTGGACTTTCCTGGTAATGTAGGATTGCCATCACCTGTGGTGAAACACCTTTCTTATCAATTTTCACCACAGGTGATGGCAATCATACATTACCAGGAACGTCCAGGAACAGAGCATTTTCTCCCTCATGGACAGGGTCAGGAAGGCAAGTATGCTTTACTGCCAGCTGGGAGTGATGAACGGAGCCTGGTTGCTGAACACTGGATCCTGGCAATTACACACACAGTGGAATTCCTGCTCAGGTGCTAACCAGCAAGTAATCCAGACTGCAGTTTATATGAGAAGCAGATGCCTGTTTGCAGAATAAGCAGAGGTAAGTCCCAGAACATGAGAAATACAGTCAGGATTGTGACACCGGAACTTTATGCGATACGATTCAGCGGTCACCGCATATCTGGCAAGCAGCACACTCCGTACCTCCTCATATACCAGGATCTGCTCTGGGCTCAGGGCATGGCATGCCTCCAGTGCCCGCCCTCTCAGAATGGGGAACAAACATCAAGGCCATTCTGCAGCATCAATTCCATGCATGGTCATAACAGATTCAAACATCTGCAAATGAGTATCAGTATCCGAACTGACCTCATCAAAAGGTGGGACCTCATTATACCTCAGCTGGGATGTCTACCTTATCGCTACTGCCGGGGTGGTTATACCGGTCTGCGCCCCCAATGCGGCTCCCAGTACTGATGCTCCTTGTCCTAGTGCTGCCAGCAACTCCCGCGACTGATCTGTACTTCCAACGGCCAGTGCAGGGCTCGTTGTAGTGGTTCCAGTGGTTCCTTGACCCTCGACCTGCTCTGGGATGCAGTCCTCATCATCCTCCTGCCCAGGGTGTTCTTGGTCCCATTCCGCTAGCTTTGCCATTAAGACTGCTCTGGTGTCCGATGCATTAAACTCAATCTGTCTTGTTCGACAGAGGTCCTGTAGTTGATCCTTCTTGCTGTATCGGTAGCATAGTGGGGTGGAATCCATTGCCTGCTGTGGTTTATTCCTTTCTGCTGGTGCCTTGAGTGATCCCACTGCTGCCACCAAATGTGAAGATATCGGGTTCCAAATCACTCAAGCTTGGTGGTAGATGAAAAACCAACCGTGGTTTATTGACAGAGTAGGTTATAACACAGTTCAGCACACTTCTGTAATCCAATTCTACACAATGATTCCCTCTTGGAACTCCTGACAGAACATTACTTCTTAGCCAGTCACCTGCAACATTCTACCCTTACCCCAGCTCACACTCTCCTTGTCCCTCAGTCGAGGTCACTCCCCTTGTTCCACTCCCCCCCCCCCCCTCCCCATCTATGTCTCACACAAGCAGGTCAGTGAGGGTGTCAGAGGAGTGGAAACAAGGTGTCTGGGTTCCTGCACACAATGGGGTGTACATGATAAGATTATCTGCAGGTCCATACATAACATATTTACTGTATACAGGGGTCAGTAATGTAGTGTAGGGTATAGAGGGGTCAGTAATGTAGTGTAGGGTATAGAGGGGTCAGTGATGTAGTGTAGGGTATAGAGGGGTCAGTAATGTAGTGTAGGGTATAGAGGGGTCAGTGACGTAGTGTAGGGTATAGAGGGGTCAGTAATGTAGTGTAGGGTATAGAGGGGTCAGTGATGTAGTGTAGGGTATAGAGGGGTCAGTGATGTAGTGTAGGGTATAGAGGGGTCAGTAATGTAGTGTAGGGTATAGAGGGGACAGTGATGTAGTGTAGGGTATAGAGGGGTCAGTGATGTAGTGTAGGGTATAGAGGGGTCAGTAATTTAGTTTAGGGTATAGAGGGGTCAGTGATGTAGTGTAGGGAAAAGAGGGGTCAGGGATGTAGTGTAGGGTATAGAGGGGTCAGGGATGTAGTGTAGGGTATAGAGGACTCAGTGATGTAGTGTAGGGTGTAGAGGGGTCAGTGATGTTGTGTATAGAGGGGTCAGTGATGTAGTGTAGGGAATAGAGGAGTCAGGGATGTAGTGTAGGGTATAGAGGGGTCAGTGATGTAGTGTAGGGTATAGAGGGGTCAGGGATGTAGTGTAGGGTATAGAGGGGTCAGGGATGTAGTGTAGGGTATAGAGGGGTCAGTGATGTAGTGTAGGGTGTAGAGGGGTCAGTGATGTAGTGTATAGAGGGGTCAGTGATGTAGTGTAAGGTATAGAGGGATACGAGATGTAGTGTAGGGTATAGTGGGGTCAGTGATGTAGTTTGGGGTATGGAGGGGTAAGTAATATAGTGTAAGGTATAGAGGGGTCAGTAATGTAGTGTAAGGGATAGAGGGGCCAGTAATGTAGTGTAAGGTATAGAGGTGTCAATAATGTGGCGTAGAGTATAGAGGGGTCAGTGATGTAGTGTAGGGTATAGAGGTGTCAGTGATGTAGTGTAGGGTATAGAGTGGTCAGTGATGTAGTGTAGGGTATAGAGAGGTCAGTGATGTAGTGTATGGTATAGAGGGGCCAGTAATGTAGTGTATGGTATAGAGGTGTCAGTGATGTAGTGTAGAGTATACAGGGGTCAGTGATGTAGTGTAGGGTATAGAGGAGCCAGTAATGTATTTTAAGGTATAGAGGGGTCATTGGTGTAGTGTAAGGTATAGAGGGGTTAGTGATGTAGTGTAAGGTATAGAGGAGTCAGTGATGTGGTGTAGAGTTTAGAGGGTCAGTGATGTAGTGTAGGGTATAGAGGCTCCAGTAATGTAGTGTATGGTATAGAGGTGTCAGTAATGTAGTGTAGGGTATAGAGGAGTCAGTGATGTAGTGTATGGTATAGAGGTGTCAGTGATGTAGTGTAGGGTATAGAGTGGTCAGTGATGTAGTGTAGGGTATAGAGAGGTCAGTGATGTAGTGTAAGGTATAGAGGGGCCAGTAATGTAGTGTATGGTATAGAGGTGTCAGTGATATAGTGTAGAGTATAGAGGGGTCAGTTATGTTGTGTAGGGTATAGAGGAGCCAGTAATGTATTGTAAGCTATAGAGGGGTCATTGGTGTAGTGTAGGGTATAGAGGGGTTAGTGATGTAGTGAAAGGTATAGTGAGGTCAGTAATGTACTGTAGGGTATTTAGTGGTCAGTAATGTAGTTTAGGATATAGAGGGGTCAGTGATGTAGTGTAGTGTACAGAGGGGTAATTGGTGTAGTTTATGGTATAGAGGGGTCAGTGATGTAGTGTAGGGAATAGAGGGGTCAGTGATGTAGTTTAGGGTATAGAGGGGTATGGGAAGAAGTGTAGGGTATAGTGGGTTCAGTGATGTAGTTTAGAGTATAGAGGGGTCAGTTATATAGTGTAAGGTTTAGAGGGGTGAGTGATGTAGTGTAAGGTATAGAGGGGTCAGTGATGTAGTGTAAGGTATAGAGGGGCCAGTAATGTAGTGTAAGGTATAGAGGTGTCAGTGATGTAGTGTAGAGTATAGAGGGGTCAGTGATGTAGTATAAGGTATAGAGGGGCCAGTAATGTAGTGTATGGTATAGAGGTGTCAGTGATGTAGTGTAGGGTATAGAGGCTCCAGTAATGTAGTGTATGGTATAGAGGTGTCAGTGATGTAGTGTAGAGTATAGAGGGGTCAGTGATGTAGTGTAAGGTATAGAGGGGTCAGTGATGTAGTGTAGGTTATAGAGGTGTCAGTGATGTAGTGTAAGGTATAGTGAGGTCGGTGATAATAAGAATTTACTTACCGATAATTCTATTTCTCGGAGTCCGTAGTGGATGCTGGGGTTCCTGAAAGGACCATGGGGAATAGCGGCTCCGCAGGAGACAGGGCACAAAAAAGTAAAGCTTTACTAGGTCAGGTGGTGTGCACTGGCTCCTCCCCCTATGACCCTCCTCCAGACTCCAGTTAGGTACTGTGCCCGGACGAGCATACACAATAAGGGAGGCATTTTGAATCCCGGGTAAGACTCATACCAGCCACACCAATCACACCGTACAACTTGTGATCTAAACCCAGTTAACAGTATGACAACAGAAAGGGCCTCTTAAAGATGGCTCCTTAACAATAACCCGAATTAGTTAACAATAACTATGTACAAGTATTGCAGATAATCCGCACTTGGGATGGGCGCCCAGCATCCACTACGGACTCCGAGAAATAGAATTATCGGTAAGTAAATTCTTATTTTCTCTATCGTCCTAAGTGGATGCTGGGGTTCCTGAAAGGACCATGGGGATTATACCAAAGCTCCCAAACGGGCGGGAGAGTGCGGATGACTCTGCAGCACCGAATGAGAGAACTCCAGGTCCTCCTTTGCCAGGGTATCAAATTTGTAAAATTTTACAAACGTGTTCTCCCCCGACCACGTAGCTGCTCGGCAGAGTTGTAATGCCGAGACCCCTCGGGCAGCCGCCCAAGATGAGCCCACCTTCCTTGTGGAGTGGGCTTTTACAGTTTTAGGCTGTGGCAGGCCTGCCACAGAATGTGCAAGTTGAATTGTGTTACAAATCCAACGAGCAATCGACTGCTTAGAAGCAGGTGCGCCCAACTTGTTGGGTGCATACAATATAAACAGCGAGTCAGATTTTCTGACTCCAGCCGTCCTTGCAATGTATATTTTTAAGGCTCTGACAACGTCCAACAACTTGGAGTCCTCCAAGTCGCTAGTGGCCGCAGGCACCACAATAGGTTGGTTCAGATGAAATGCTGATACCACTTTAGGGAGAAAATGCGGACGAGTCCGCAGTTCTGCCCTATCCGAATGGAAGATTAGATAAGGACTTTTATAAGATAAAGCCGCCAATTCAGATACTCTCCTGGCAGAGGCCAGGGCTAGTAACATAGTCACTTTCAATGTGAGATATTTCAAATCCACCTTTTTCAATGGTTCAAACCAATGGGATTTGAGGAAATCTAAAACTACATTTAGATCCCACGGTGCCACCGGAGGCACCACAGGAGGCTGTATATGCAGTACTCCCTTGACAAAAGTCTGGACCTCAGGGACAGAGGCCAATTCTTTTTGGAAGAATATTGACAGGGCCGAAATTTGAACCTTAATGGATCCCAATTTGAGACCCATAGATAATCCTGATTGCAGGAAATGTAGGAAACGACCCAGTTGGAATTCCTCCGTCGGAACCCTCCGATCCTCGCACCACGCTACATATTTTCGCCAAATGCGGTGATAATGTTTCACGGTGACTTCCTTCCGTGCCTTAATCAAGGTAGGAATGACTTCTTCTGGAATGCCTTTCCCTTTTAGGATCTGGCGTTCAACCGCCATGCCGTCAAACGCAGCCGCGGTAAGTCTTGAAAAAGACAGGGACCCTGCTGTAGCAGGTCCCTTCTCAGAGGTAGAGGCCACGGTTCGTCCGTGAGCATCTCTTGAAGTTCCGGATACCAAGTCCTTCTCGGCCAATCCGGAACCACTAGTATTGTTCTTACTCTTCTTTGCCGTATGATCTTCAATACCTTTGGTATGAGCGGCAGAGGAGGAAACACATACACTGACTGGTACACCCAAGGAGTTACCAGTGCGTCCACAGCTATTGCCTGTGGATCTCTTGACCTGGCGCAATATTTGTCCAGTTTCTTGTTGAGGCGAGACGCCATCATGTCTACAATTGGTCTTTCCCAACGGTCTATTAACATGTTGAAGACTTCTGGATGTAGACCCCACTCTCCCGGATGAAGATCGTGTCTGCTGAGGAAGTCTGCTTCCCAGTTGTCCACGCCCGGGATGAACACTGCTGACAGTGCTATCACGTGATTCTCCGCCCAGCGAAGAATCTTGGCAGCTTCTGCCATTGCACTCCTGCTTCTTGTGCCGCCCTGCCTGTTTACATGGGCGACCGCCGTGATGTTGTCCGACTGAATCAACACCGGCTTTCCTTGCAGGAGAAGTTCCGCCTGGCTTAGAGCATTGTAGATTGCTCTTAGTTCCAGAATGTTTATGTGAAGAGACTTTTCCAGACTCGTCCATACTCCCTGGAAGTTTCTTCCTTGTGTGACTGCTCCCCAGCCTCTCAGGCTGGCGTCCGTGGTCACCAGGATCCAATCCTGAATGCCGAATCTGCGGCCTTCTAATAGGTGAGCCTTCTGCAACCACCACAGAAGTGACACCCTTGTCTTTGGTGACAGGGTTATTCGCAGGTGCATCTGCAGATGCGACCCTGACCATTTGTCCAACAGATCCCTTTGGAATATTCTTGCATGGAATCTGCCGAATGGAATTGCTTCGTAAGAAGCCACCATTTTTCCCAGGACTCTTGTGCATTGATGTACTGACACTTTTCCTGGTTTTAGGAGGTTCCTGACCAGATCGGATAACTCCTTGGCTTTTTCCTCTGGAAGGAAAACCTTTTTCTGAACCGTGTCCAGAATCATTCCTAGGAACAGCAGACGAGTTGTCGGGATTAAATGGGATTTTGGAATATTCAGAATCCACCCGTGTTGTCTTAGCACCTCTTGAGATAGTGCTAAAGCTGTCTCCAGCTGTTCTCTGGACCTTGCCCTTATTAGGAGATCGTCCAAGTATGGGATAACTAATACGCCTTTTCTTCGAAGAAGAATCATCATCTCGGCCATTACCTTGGTAAAGACCCGAGGCGCCGTGGACAATCCGAACGGCAGCGTCTGAAACTGATAGTGACAGTTTTGAACAATGAACCTGAGGTACCCCTGGTGTGCGGGGTAAATCGGAACGTGTAGATACGCATCCTTGATGTCCAAGGATACCATAAAGTCCCCTTCTTCCAGGTTCGCTATCACTGCTCTGAGTGACTCCATCTTGAACTTGAACTTTTTTATGTAGAGGTTCAAGGACTTCAGATTTAGAATAGGCCTTACCGAGCCATCCGGCTTCGGTACCACAAATAGAGTGGAATAATACCCCTTTCCTTGTTGTAATAGGGGTACTTTGACTATCACCTGCTGAGCGTACAGCTTGTGAATGGCTTCCAACACCCTCTCCCTTTCGGAAGAGACGGTTGGTAAGGCAGACTTCAGGAAACGATGAGGAGGATCCGTCTCTAATTCCAACCTGTACCCCTGAGATATTATCTGCAGGATCCAGGGGTCTACCTGCGAGTGAGCCCACTGCGCGCTGTAATTTTTGAGACGGCCCCCCACTGTCCCCGAGTCCGCTTGAGAGGCCCCAGCGTCATGCTGAGGTTTTTGCAGGAGCCGGGGAGGGCTTCTGTTCCTGGGAAGGAGCTGCCTGTTGGTGTCTCTTCCCTCTTCCTCTGCCTCGTGGCAGGTACGACAAGCCCTTTGCTCTCTTATTTTTGTAGGAGCGAAAAGGCTGCGGTTGAAAGGTCGGTGCCTTTCTCTGTTGGGGAGTGACTTGAGGTAAAAAAGTGGATTTCCCGGCAGTAGCCGTGGCCACCAAGTCTGATAGACCAACTCCAAATAACTCCTCCCCTTTATACGGCAAAACCTCCATGTGACGTTTTGAATCCGCATCGCCTGTCCACTGTCGTGTCCATAAGGCTCTTCTGGCTGAAATGGACATAGCACTCACCCGAGATGCCAGTGTGCAAATATCCCTCTGTGCATCACGCATATAGATAAATGCATCCTTTATTTGTTCTAACGACAGTAAAACATTGTCCCTATCTAGGGTATCAATATTTTCAATCAGGGATTCTGACCAAACTACTCCAGCACTGCACATCCAGGCAGTTGCTATAGCTGGTCGTAGTATAACACCTGCATGTGTGTATATATTCTTTTGAATAACTTCCATCTTTCTATCTGATGGATCCTTAAGTGCGGCCGTCTCAGGAGAGGGTAACGCCACTTGTTTGGATAAGCGTGTGAGCGCCTTGTCCACCTTAGGGGGTGTTTCCCAGCGCGCCCTAACCTCTGGCGGGAAAGGGTATAATGCCAATAACTTTTTTGAAATTATCAACTTTTTATCAGGAGCAACCCACGCTTCATCACACACGTCATTTAATTCTTCTGATTCAGGAAAAACTGTTTGTAGTTTTTTCACACCATACATAATACCCTGTTTTACGGTATCTGTAGTATCAGCTAAATGTAACGTCTCCTTCATTGCCAAAATCATATAACGTGTGGCCCTACTGGAAAATACGTTTGAATTTCTACCGTCGTCACTGGAATCAGTGCCCGTGTCTGGGTCTGTGTCGACCGACTGAGGCAAAGGGCGTTTTACAGCCCCTGACGGTGTTTGAGGCGCCTGGACAGGCATTAATTGATTGTCCGGCCGCCTCATGTCCTCAACTGACTGTTTAAGGGAAGATAAACCATCACGTAATTCCACAAATAAAGGCATCCATTCTGGTGTCGACCCCCTGGGGGGTGACATCTGCATATTTGGCAATTGCTCCGCCTCCACACCAATATCGTCCTCATACATGTCGACACCACGTACCGACACACACCGCAAACTCACAGGGAATGCTCTAATGAAGACAGGACCCACTAGCCCTTTTGGGGAGACAGAGGGAGAGTCTGCCAGCACACACCACAAAGCGCTATATATACAAGGGATATCCTTATATTAAGTGCTCCCTTATAGCTGCTTTAATATATATATATATAGCCATTAATGTGCCCCCCCTCTCTTGCAGTGCAGGGGAGAGACCTGGGAGCCGTTCTGACCAGCGGAGCTGTGACAGAAAATGGCGCCGTGTGCTGAGGAGATAGGCCCCGCCCCTTTTTCGGCGGGTTCTTCTCCCGCTATTTTTCCAGTCAGGCAGGGGTTAAATATCTCCATATAGCCCCTATGGGCTATATGTGAGGTATTTTTAGCCTTGTATAAGGTTTATATTTGCCTCTCAGAGCGCCCCCCCCCAGCGCTCTGCACCCTCAGTGACTGCCCAGTGAAGTGTGCTGAGAGGAAAATGGCGCACAGCTGCAGTGCTGTGCGCTACCTTATGAAGACTGAGGAGTCTTCAGCCGCCGGTTTCCGGACCTCTTCACGCTTCAGCATCTGCAAGGGGGTCGGCGGCGCGGCTCCGGGACCGGACTCCACGGCTGGGCCTGTGTTCGATCCCTCTGGAGCTAATGGTGTCCAGTAGCCAAGCAGCAAATCCACTCTGCATGCAGGTGAGTTTACTACTTTCCCCCTAAGTCCCACGTTGCAGTGATCCTGTTGCCAGCAGGACTCACTGTAAAGAAAAAAACCTAAACTAAACTTTCTCTAAGCAGCTCTTTAGGAGAGCCACCTAGATTGCACCCTTCTCGTTCGGGCACAAAATCTAACTGGAGTCTGGAGGAGGGTCATAGGGGGAGGAGCCAGTGCACACCACCTGACCTAGTAAAGCTTTACTTTTTTGTGCCCTGTCTCCTGCGGAGCCGCTATTCCCCATGGTCCTTTCAGGAACCCCAGCATCCACTTAGGACGATAGAGAAATACTGTAAGGTATAGAGGGTCAGTAATGTAGTGTAGGGTATAGAGGGGTCAGTAATGTAGTTTAGGGTATAGAGGTGTCAGGGATATAGTGTAGTGTACAGAGGGGTCATTGGTGTAGTTTATGGTATAGAGGGGTCAGTTATGTAGTGTAGGGAATAGAGGGGTCAGTGATGTAGTATAGGGTATAGAGGGGTCAGTGATGTAGTGTAAGGTATATAGGGGCCAGTAATGTAGTGTATGGTAAAGAGGTGTCAGTGATGTAGTGTAGAGTATAAAGGGGTCAGTAATGTAGTGTAGGGTATAGAGGCTCCAGTGATGTAGTGTAGGGTATAGAGGGGTCAGTGATGTAGTGTAAGGTATATAGGGGCCAGTAATGTAGTGTATGGTATAGAGGTGTCAGTGATGAAGTGTAGAGTATAGAGGGGTCAGTAATGTAGTGCAGGGTATAGAGGAGCCAGTAATGTATTGTAAGGTATAGAGGGGTCATTGGTGTAGTGTAGGGTATAGAGGGGTCAGTGATGTAGTGTAAGGTATAGAGGGGTCAGTGATGTAGTGTAGGTTATAGAGGAGTCAGTGATGTAGTGTAAGGTATAGTGAGGTCAGTAATGTAGTGTAGGGTATAGAGGGGTCAGTAATGTAGTTTAGGGTATAGAGGTGTCAGGGATGTAGTGTAGTGTACAGAGGGGTCATTGGTGTAGTTTATGGTATAGAGGGGTCAGTTATGTAGTGTAGGGAATAGAGGGGTCAGTGATGTAGTATAGGGTATAGAGGGGTCAGTGATGTAGTGTAAGGTATATAGGGGCCAGTAATGTAGTGTATGGTATAGAGGTGTCAGTGATGTAGTGTAGAGTATAGAGGGGTCAGTAATGTAGTGTAGGGTATAGAGGCTCCAGTGATGTAGTGTAGGGTATAGAGGGGTCAGTGATGTAGTGTAAGGTATATAGGGGCCAGTAATGTAGTGTATGGTATAGAGGTGTCAGTGATGTAGTGTAGAGTATAGAGGGGCCAGTAATGTAGTGTAGGGTATAGAGGCTCCAGTGATGTAGTGTAGGGTATAGAGGGGTCAGTGATGTAGTGTAAGGTATATAGGGCAGGGACGTAGTGTAAAGTATAGAGGGGTGGGTGATGTAGTGTAAGGTATAGAGGGGCCAGTAATGTAGTGTATGGTATAGAGGTGTCAGTGATGTAGTGTAGAGTATAAAGGGGTCAGTGATGTAGTGTAAGGTATAGAGGGGCCAGTAATGTAGTGTATGGTATAGAGGTGTCAGTGATGTAGTGTAGAGTAAAGAGGGGTCAGTAATGTAGTGTAGAGTATAGAGGGGTCAGTAATGTAGTGTAGGGTATAGAGGAGCCAGTAATGTATTGTAAGGTATAGAGGGGTCATTGGTGTAGTGTAGGGTATAGAGGGTTCAGTGATGTAGTGTAAGGTATAGAGGGCTCAGTGATGTAGTGTAGGTTATAGAGGTGTCAGTGATGTAGTGTAAGGTATAGTGAGGTCAGTAATGTAGTGTAGGGTATAGAGGAGTCAGTAATGTAGTTTAGTGTATAGAGGGGTCAGTAATGTAGTTTAGGGTATAGAGGTGTCAGTGATGTAGTGTAGTGTACAGAGGGTCATTGGTGTAGTTTATGGTATAGAGGGGTCAGTTATGTAGTGTAGGGAATAGAGGGGTCAGTGATGTAGTGTAGGGTATAGAGGGGTCAGTGATGTAGTATAGGGTATCAATGGGTCAGTGATGTAGTGTAGTGTACAGAGGGGTCAGTGATGTAGTGTAGTGTACAGAGGGGTCAGTGATGTAGTATAGGGTATCAATGGGTCAGTGATGTAGTGTAGTGTATAGAGGGGTCAGTAATGTAGTTTAGGGTATAGAGGTGTCAGGGATGTAGTGTAGTGTACAGAGGGGTCATTGGTGTAGTTTATGGTATAGAGGGGTCAGTTATATAGTGTAGGGAATAGAGGGGTCAGTGATGTAGTATAGGGTATAGAGGGGTCAGTGATGTAGTGTAAGGTATATAGGGGCCAGTAATGTAGTGTATGGTATAGAGGTGTCAGTGATGTAGTGTAGAGTATAAAGGGGTCAGTAATGTAGTGTAGGGTATAGAGGCTCCAGTGATGTAGTGTAGGGTATAGAGGGGTCAGTGATGTAGTGTAAGGTATATAGGGGCCAGTAATGTAGTGTATGGTATAGAGGTGTCAGTGATGTAGTGTAGAGTATAAAGGGGTCAGTAATGTAGTGTAGGGTATAGACGCTCCAGTGATGTAGTGTAGAGTATAGAGGGGTCAGTGATGTAGTGTAAGGTATAGAGTTGCCAGTAATGTAGTGTATGGTATAGAGGGGTCAGTGATGTAGTGTAGAGTATAGAGGGGTCAGTAATGTAGTGTAGGGTATAGAGGAGCCAGTAATGTATTGTAAGGTATAGAGGGGTCATTGGTGTAGTGTAGGGTATAGAGGGGTCAGTGATGTAGTGTAAGGTATAGAGGGGTCAGTGATGTAGTGTAGGTTATAGAGGTGTCAGTGATGTAGTGTAAGGTATAGTGAGGTCAGTAATGTAGTGTAGGGTATAGAGGGGTCAGTAATGTAGTTTAGGGTATAGAGGTGTCAGGGATGTAGTGTAGTGTACAGAGGGGTCATTGGTGTAGTTTATGGTATAGAGGGGTCAGTTATGTAGTGTAGGGAATAGAGGGGTCAGTGATGTAGTATAGGGTATAGAGGGGTCAGTGATGTAGTGTAAGGTATATAGGGGCCAGTAATGTAGTGTATGGTATAGAGGTGTCAGTGATGTAGTGTAGAGTATAGAGGGGTCAGTAATGTAGTGTAGGGTATAGAGGCTCCAGTGATGTAGTGTAGGGTATAGAGGGGTCAGTGATGTAGTGTAAGGTATATAGGGGCCAGTAATGTAGTGTATGGTATATAGGTGTCAGTGATGTAGTGTAGAGTATAGAGGGGCCAGTAATGTAGTGTTGGGTATAGAGGCTCCAGTGATGTAGTGTAGGGTATAGAGGGGTCAGTGATGTAGTGTAAGGTATATAGGGCAGGGACGTAGTGTAAAGTATAGAGGGGTCGGTGATGTAGTGTAAGGTATAGAGGGGCCAAAAATGTAGTGTATTGTATAGAGGTGTCAGTGATGTAGTGTAGAGTATAAAGGGGTCAGTGATGTAGTGTAAGGTATAGAGGGGCCAGTAATGTAGTGTATGGTATAGAGGTGTCAGTGATGTAGTGTAGAGTATAGAGGGGTCAGTGATGTAGTGTAAAGTATAGTGAGGTCAGTAATGTTGTGTAGGGTATAGAGGGGTCAGTAATGTAGTTTTGTGTACAGAGGGGTCAGTAATGTAGTTTAGGGTATAGAGGTGTCAGTGATGTAGTGTAGTGTACAGAGGGGTCATTGATGTAGTTTATGGTATAGAGGGGTCAGTTATGTAGTGTAGGGAATAGAGGGGTCAGTGATGTAGTGTAGGGTATACAGGGGTCAGTGATGTAGTATAGGGTATCAATGGGTCAGTGATGTAGTGTAGTGTACAGAGGGGTCAGTGATGTAGTGTAGTGTACAGAGGGGTCAGTGATGTAGTGTAGTGTACAGAGGGGTCATTGGTGTAGTTTATGGTATAGATGGGTCAGTTATGTAGTGTAGGGAATAGAGAGGTCAGTGATGTAGTATAGGGTATAGAGAGGTCAGTGATGTAGTGTAAGGTATAGAGGGGCCAGTAATGTAGTGTAAGGTATAGAGGGGTCAGTGATGTAGTGTAGGGTATAGAGGGGTCAGTGATGTAGTGTAGGGTATAGATGGGTCAGTAATGTAGTTTAGGGTAAAGAGGAGTCAGTAATGTAGTGTAGGGTATTGAGGGGTCAGTTATGTAGTGTAGGGTATAGAGGGGTCAGTAATGTAGTTTAGGGTATAGATGGGTCAGTGATGTAGTGTAGTGTATACAGTGGTCAGTGGTGTAGTGTAAGGTGTATAGAGGGGTCAGTGATGTAGTGTAGGGTATAGAGGGGTCAGTTATGTAGAGTAGGGAATAGAGGGGTCAGTGATGTAGTGTAGGGTATAGAGGGGTCAGTGATGTAGTGTAGGGTATAGAGGGGTATGGGATGAAGTGTAGGGTATAGTGGGGTCAGTGATGTAGTTTAGGGTATAGAGGGGTCAGTAATATATTGTAAGGTTTAGAGGGGTGAGTGATGTAGTGTAAGGTATAGAGGGGTCAGTGATGTAGTGTAAGGTATAGATGGGGTCAGTGATGTAGTGGAGGGTATAGAGGGGTCAGTAATGTAGTTTAGGGTATAGAGGGGTCAGTAATGTAGTGTAGGGTATAGAGGAGCCAGTAATGTATTGTAAGGTATAGAGGGGTCATTGGTGTAGTGTAGGGTATAGAGGGGTCAGTGATGTAGTGTAAGGTATAGAGGGGTCAGTGATGTAGTGTAGGTTATAGAGGTGTCAGTGATGTAGTGTAAGGTATAGTGAGGTCAGTAATGTAGTGTAGGGTATAGAGGGGTCAGTAATGTAGTTTAGGGTATAGAGGTGTCAGGGATGTAGTGTAGTGTACAGAGGGGTCATTGGTGTAGTTTATGGTATAGAGGGGTCAGTTATGTAGTGTAGGGAATAGAGGGGTCAGTGATGTAGTATAGGGTATAGAGGGGTCAGTGATGTAGTGTAAGGTATATAGGGGCCAGTAATGTAGTGTATGGTATAGAGGTGTCAGTGATGTAGTGTAGAGTATAGAGGGGTCAGTAATGTAGTGTAGGGTATAGAGGCTCCAGTGATGTAGTGTAGGGTATAGAGGGGTCGGTGATGTAGTGTAAGGTATATAGGGGCCAGTAATGTAGTGTATGGTATATAGGTGTCAGTGATGTAGTGTAGAGTATAGAGGGGCCAGTAATGTAGTGTTGGGTATAGAGGCTCCAGTGATGTAGTGTAGGGTATAGAGGGGTCAGTGATGTAGTGTAAGGTATATAGGGCAGGGACGTAGTGTAAAGTATAGAGGGGTCGGTGATGTAGTGTAAGGTATAGAGGGGCCAGTAATGTAGTGTATTGTATAGAGGTGTCAGTGATGTAGTGTAGAGTATAAAGGGGTCAGTGATGTAGTGTAAGGTATAGAGGGGCCAGTAATGTAGTGTATGGTATAGAGGTGTCAGTGATGTAGTGTAGAGTATAGAGGGGTCAGTGATGTAGTGTAAAGTATAGTGAGGTCAGTAATGTTGTGTAGGGTATAGAGGGGTCAGTAATGTAGTTTTGTGTACAGAGGGGTCAGTAATGTAGTTTAGGGTATAGAGGTGTCAGTGATGTAGTGTAGTGTACAGAGGGGTCATTGATGTAGTTTATGGTATAGATGGGTCAGTTATGTAGTGTAGGGAATAGAGGGGTCAGTGATGTAGTGTAGGGTATAGAGGGGTCAGTGATGTAGTATTGGGTATCAATGGGTCAGTGATGTAGTGTAGTGTACAGAGGGGTCAGTGATGTAGTGTAGTGTACAGAGGGGTCAGTGATGTAGTGTAGTGTACAGAGGGGTAATTGGTGTAGTTTATGGTATAGATGGGTCAGTTATGTAGTGTAGGGAATAGAGAGGTCAGTGATGTAGTATAGGGTATAGAGAGGTCAGTGATGTAGTGTAAGGTATAGAGGGGCCAGTAATGTAGTGTATGGTATAGAGGTGTCAGTGATATAGTGTAGAGTATAGAGGGGTCAGTTATGTTGTGTAGGGTATAGAGGAGCCAGTAATGTATTGTAAGCTATAGAGGGGTCATTGGTGTAGTGTAGGGTATAGAGGGGTTAGTGATGTAGTGAAAGGTATAGTGAGGTCAGTAATGTACTGTAGGGTATTTAGTGGTCAGTAATGTAGTTTAGGATATAGAGGGGTCAGTGATGTAGTGTAGTGTACAGAGGGGTAATTGGTGTAGTTTATGGTATAGAGGGGTCAGTGATGTAGTGTAGGGAATAGAGGGGTCAGTGATGTAGTTTAGGGTATAGAGGGGTATGGGAAGAAGTGTAGGGTATAGTGGGTTCAGTGATGTAGTTTAGAGTATAGAGGGGTCAGTTATATAGTGTAAGGTTTAGAGGGGTGAGTGATGTAGTGTAAGGTATAGAGGGGTCAGTGATGTAGTGTAAGGTATAGAGGGGCCAGTAATGTAGTGTAAGGTATAGAGGTGTCAGTGATGTAGTGTAGAGTATAGAGGGGTCAGTGATGTAGTATAAGGTATAGAGGGGCCAGTAATGTAGTGTATGGTATAGAGGTGTCAGTGATGTAGTGTAGGGTATAGAGGCTCCAGTAATGTAGTGTATGGTATAGAGGTGTCAGTGATGTAGTGTAGAGTATAGAGGGGTCAGTGATGTAGTGTAAGGTATAGAGGGGTCAGTGATGTAGTGTAGGTTATAGAGGTGTCAGTGATGTAGTGTAAGGTATAGTGAGGTCGGTGATATACTGTAAGGTATAGAGGGTCAGTAATGTAGTGTAGGGTATAGAGGGGTCAGTAATGTAGTTTAGGGTATAGAGGTGTCAGGGATATAGTGTAGTGTACAGAGGGGTCATTGGTGTAGTTTATGGTATAGAGGGGTCAGTTATGTAGTGTAGGGAATAGAGGCTCCAGTGATGTAGTGTAGGGTATAGAGGGGTCAGTGATGTAGTGTAAGGTATATAGGGGCCAGTAATGTAGTGTATGGTATAGAGGTGTCAGTGATGAAGTGTAGAGTATAGAGGGGTCAGTAATGTAGTGCAGGGTATAGAGGAGCCAGTAATGTATTGTAAGGTATAGAGGGGTCATTGGTGTAGTGTAGGGTATAGAGGGGTCAGTGATGTAGTGTAAGGTATAGAGGGGTCAGTGATGTAGTGTAGGTTATAGAGGAGTCAGTGATGTAGTGTAAGGTATAGTGAGGTCAGTAATGTAGTGTAGGGTATAGAGGGGTCAGTAATGTAGTTTAGGGTATAGAGGTGTCAGGGATGTAGTGTAGTGTACAGAGGGGTCATTGGTGTAGTTTATGGTATAGAGGGGTCAGTTATGTAGTGTAGGGAATAGAGGGGTCAGTGATGTAGTATAGGGTATAGAGGGGTCAGTGATGTAGTGTAAGGTATATAGGGGCCAGTAATGTAGTGTATGGTATAGAGGTGTCAGTGATGTAGTGTAGAGTATAGAGGGGTCAGTAATGTAGTGTAGGGTATAGAGGCTCCAGTGATGTAGTGTAGGGTATAGAGGGGTCAGTGATGTAGTGTAAGGTATATAGGGGCCAGTAATGTAGTGTATGGTATAGAGGTGTCAGTGATGTAGTGTAGAGTATAGAGGGGCCAGTAATGTAGTGTAGGGTATAGAGGCTCCAGTGATGTAGTGTAGGGTATAGAGGGGTCAGTGATGTAGTGTAAGGTATATAGGGCAGGGACGTAGTGTAAAGTATAGAGGGGTGGGTGATGTAGTGTAAGGTATAGAGGGGCCAGTAATGTAGTGTATGGTATAGAGGTGTCAGTGATGTAGTGTAGAGTATAAAGGGGTCAGTGATGTAGTGTAAGGTATAGAGGGGCCAGTAATGTAGTGTATGGTATAGAGGTGTCAGTGATGTAGTGTAGAGTAAAGAGGGGTCAGTAATGTAGTGTAGAGTATAGAGGGGTCAGTAATGTAGTGTAGGGTATAGAGGAGCCAGTAATGTATTGTAAGGTATAGAGGGGTCATTGTTGTAGTGTAGGGTATAGAGGGTTCAGTGATGTAGTGTAAGGTATAGAGGGCTCAGTGATGTAGTGTAGGTTATAGAGGTGTCAGTGATGTAGTGTAAGGTATAGTGAGGTCAGTAATGTAGTGTAGGGTATAGAGGAGTCAGTAATGTAGTTTAGTGTATAGAGGGGTCAGTAATGTAGTTTAGGGTATAGAGGGGTCAGTGATGTAGTGTAGTGTACAGAGGGGTCAGTGATGTAGTATAGAGTATCAATGGGTCAGTGATGTAGTATAGGGTATCAATGGGTCAGTGATGTAGTGTAGTGTACAGAGGGGTCAGTGATGTAGTGTAGTGTACAGAGGGGTCAGTGATGTAGTGTAGTGTACAGAGGGGTCAGTGATGTAGTATAGAGTATCAATGGGTCAGTGATGTAGTGTAGTGTATAGAGGGGTCAGTAATGTAGTTTAGGGTATAGAGGTGTCAGGGATGTAGTGTAGTGTACAGAGGGGTCATTGGTGTAGTTTATGGTATAGAGGGGTCAGTTATATAGTGTAGGGAAAAGAGGGGTCAGTGATGTAGTATAGGGTATAGAGGGGTCAGTGATGTAGTGTAAGGTATATAGGGGCCAGTAATGTAGTGTATGGTATAGAGGTGTCAGTGATGTAGTGTAGAGTATAAAGGGGTCAGTAATGTAGTGTAGGGTATAGAGGCTCCAGTGATGTAGTGTAGGGTATAGAGGGGTCAGTGATGTAGTGTAAGGTATATAGGGGCCAGTAATGTAGTGTATGGTATAGAGGTGTCAGTGATGTAGTGTAGAGTATAAAGGGGTCAGTAATGTAGTGTAGGGTATAGACGCTCCAGTGATGTAGTGTAGAGTATAGAGGGGTCAGTGATGTAGTGTAAGGTATAGAGTTGCCAGTAATGTAGTGTATGGTATAGAGGGGTCAGTGATGTAGTGTAGAGTATAGAGGGGTCAGTAATGTAGTGTAGGGTATAGAGGAGCCAGTAATGTATTGTAAGGTATAGAGGGGTCATTGGTGTAGTGTAGGGTATAGAGGGGTCAGTGATGTAGTGTAAGGTATAGAGGGGTCAGTGATGTAGTGTAGGTTATAGAGGTGTCAGTGATGTAGTGTAAGGTATAGTGAGGTCAGTAATGTAGTGTAGGGTATAGAGGGGTCAGTAATGTAGTTTAGGGTATAGAGGTGTCAGGGATGTAGTGTAGTGTACAGAGGGGTCATTGGTGTAGTTTATGGTATAGAGGGGTCAGTTATGTAGTGTAGGGAATAGAGGGGTCAGTGATGTAGTATAGGGTATAGAGGGGTCAGTGATGTAGTGTAAGGTATATAGGGGCCAGTAATGTAGTGTATGGTATAGAGGTGTCAGTGATGTAGTGTAGAGTATAGAGGGGTCAGTAATGTAGTGTAGGGTATAGAGGCTCCAGTGATGTAGTGTAGGGTATAGAGGGGTCAGTGATGTAGTGTAAGGTATATAGGGGCCAGTAATGTAGTGTATGGTATATAGGTGTCAGTGATGTAGTGTAGAGTATAGAGGGGCCAGTAATGTAGTGTTGGGTATAGAGGCTCCAGTGATGTAGTGTAGGGTATAGAGGGGTCAGTGATGTAGTGTAAGGTATATAGGGCAGGGACGTAGTGTAAAGTATAGAGGGGTCGGTGATGTAGTGTAAGGTATAGAGGGGCCAGTAATGTAGTGTATTGTATAGAGGTGTCAGTGATGTAGTGTAGAGTATAAAGGGGTCAGTGATGTAGTGTAAGGTATAGAGGGGCCAGTAATGTAGTGTATGGTATAGAGGTGTCAGTGATGTAGTGTAGAGTATAGAGGGGTCAGTGATGTAGTGTAAAGTATAGTGAGGTCAGTAATGTTGTGTAGGGTATAGAGGGGTCAGTAATGTAGTTTTGTGTACAGAGGGGTCAGTAATGTAGTTTAGGGTATAGAGGTGTCAGTGATGTAGTGTAGTGTACAGAGGGGTCATTGATGTAGTTTATGGTATAGAGGGGTCAGTTATGTAGTGTAGGGAATAGAGGGGTCAGTGATGTAGTGTAGGGTATAGAGGGGTCAGTGATGTAGTATAGGGTATCAATGGGTCAGTGATGTAGTGTAGTGTACAGAGGGGTCAGTGATGTAGTGTAGTGTACAGAGGGGTCAGTGATGTAGTGTAGTGTACAGAGGGGTCATTGGTGTAGTTTATGGTATAGATGGGTCAGTTATGTAGTGTAGGGAATAGAGAGGTCAGTGATGTAGTATAGGGTATAGAGAGGTCAGTGATGTAGTGTAAGGTATAGAGGGGCCAGTAATGTAGTGTAAGGTATAGAGGGGTCAGTGATGTAGTGTAGGGTATAGAGGGGTCAGTGATGTAGTGTAGGGTATAGATGGGTCAGTAATGTAGTTTAGGGTAAAGAGGAGTCAGTAATGTAGTGTAGGGTATTGAGGGGTCAGTTATGTAGTGTAGGGTATAGAGGGGTCAGTAATGTAGTTTAGGGTATAGATGGGTCAGTGATGTAGTGTAGTGTATACAGTGGTCAGTGGTGTAGTGTAAGGTGTATAGAGGGGTCAGTGATGTAGTGTAGGGTATAGAGGGGTCAGTTATGTAGAGTAGGGAATAGAGGGGTCAGTGATGTAGTGTAGGGTATAGAGGGGTCAGTGATGTAGTGTAGGGTATAGAGGGGTATGGGATGAAGTGTAGGGTATAGTGGGGTCAGTGATGTAGTTTAGGGTATAGAGGGGTCAGTAATATATTGTAAGGTTTAGAGGGGTGAGTGATGTAGTGTAAGGTATAGAGGGGTCAGTGATGTAGTGTAAGGTATAGATGGGGTCAGTGATGTAGTGGAGGGTATAGAGGGGTCAGTAATGTAGTTTAGGGTATAGAGGGGTCAGTAATGTAGTGTAGGGTATAGAGGAGCCAGTAATGTATTGTAAGGTATAGAGGGGTCATTGGTGTAGTGTAGGGTATAGAGGGGTCAGTGATGTAGTGTAAGGTATAGAGGGGTCAGTGATGTAGTGTAGGTTATAGAGGTGTCAGTGATGTAGTGTAAGGTATAGTGAGGTCAGTAATGTAGTGTAGGGTATAGAGGGGTCAGTAATGTAGTTTAGGGTATAGAGGTGTCAGGGATGTAGTGTAGTGTACAGAGGGGTCATTGGTGTAGTTTATGGTATAGAGGGGTCAGTTATGTAGTGTAGGGAATAGAGGGGTCAGTGATGTAGTATAGGGTATAGAGGGGTCAGTGATGTAGTGTAAGGTATATAGGGGCCAGTAATGTAGTGTATGGTATAGAGGTGTCAGTGATGTAGTGTAGAGTATAGAGGGGTCAGTAATGTAGTGTAGGGTATAGAGGCTCCAGTGATGTAGTGTAGGGTATAGAGGGGTCGGTGATGTAGTGTAAGGTATATAGGGGCCAGTAATGTAGTGTATGGTATATAGGTGTCAGTGATGTAGTGTAGAGTATAGAGGGGCCAGTAATGTAGTGTTGGGTATAGAGGCTCCAGTGATGTAGTGTAGGGTATAGAGGGGTCAGTGATGTAGTGTAAGATATATAGGGCAGGGACGTAGTGTAAAGTATAGAGGGGTCGGTGATGTAGTGTAAGGTATAGAGGGGCCAGTAATGTAGTGTATTGTATAGAGGTGTCAGTGATGTAGTGTAGAGTATAAAGGGGTCAGTGATGTAGTGTAAGGTATAGAGGGGCCAGTAATGTAGTGTATGGTATAGAGGTGTCAGTGATGTAGTGTAGAGTATAGAGGGGTCAGTGATGTAGTGTAAAGTATAGTGAGGTCAGTAATGTTGTGTAGGGTATAGAGGGGTCAGTAATGTAGTTTTGTGTACAGAGGGGTCAGTAATGTAGTTTAGGGTATAGAGGTGTCAGTGATGTAGTGTAGTGTACAGAGGGGTCATTGATGTAGTTTATGGTATAGATGGGTCAGTTATGTAGTGTAGGGAATAGAGGGGTCAGTGATGTAGTGTAGGGTATAGAGGGGTCAGTGATGTAGTATTGGGTATCAATGGGTCAGTGATGTAGTGTAGTGTACAGAGGGGTCAGTGATGTAGTGTAGTGTACAGAGGGGTCAGTGATGTAGTGTAGTGTACAGAGGGGTAATTGGTGTAGTTTATGGTATAGATGGGTCAGTTATGTAGTGTAGGGAATAGAGGGGTCAGTGATGTAGTGTAGGGTATAGAGGGGTCAGTGATGTAGTATTGGGTATCAATGGGTCAGTGATGTAGTGTAGTGTACAGAGGGGTCAGTGATGTAGTGTAGTGTACAGAGGGGTCAGTGATGTAGTGTAGTGTACAGAGGGGTCATTGGTGTAGTTTATGGTATAGATGGGTCAGTTATGTAGTGTAGGGAATAGAGAGGTCAGTGATGTAGTATAGGGTATAGAGAGGTCAGTGATGTAGTGTAAGGTATAGAGGGGCCAGTAATGTAGTGTAAGGTATAGAGGGGTCAGTGATGTAGTGTAGGGTATAGAGGGGTCAGTGATGTAGTGTAGGGTATAGATGGGTCAGTAATGTAGTTTAGGGTAAAGAGGAGTCAGTAATGTAGTGTAGGGTATTGAGGGGTCAGTTATGTAGTGTAGGGTATAGAGGGGTCAGTAATGTAGTTTAGGGTATAGATGGGTCAGTGATGTAGTGTAGTGTATACAGTGGTCAGTGGTGTAGTGTAAGGTGTATAGAGGGGTCAGTGATGTAGTGTAGGGTATAGAGGGGTCAGTTATGTAGAGTAGGGAATAGAGGGGTCAGTGATGTAGTGTAGGGTATAGAGGGGTCAGTGATGTAGTGTAGGGTATAGAGGGGTATGGGATGAAGTGTAGGGTATAGTGGGGTCAGTGATGTAGTTTAGGGTATAGAGGGGTCAGTAATATATTGTAAGGTATAGAGGGGTCAGTGATGTAGTGTAAGGTATAGATGGGGTCAGTGATGTAGTGTAAGGTATAGAGGGGCCAGTCATGTAGTGTAAGGTATAGAGGTGTCAGTGATGTGGTGTAGGGTATAGATGGGTCAGTGATGTAGTTTAGGGTATGGAAGGGCCAGTGATGTAGTGTAAGGTATAGAGGGGTCAATGATGTAGTGTAGGGTATAGAGGGGTCAGAAATGTAGTGTAGGGTATAGAGGTGTCAGTGATGTAGTGTGAGGTATATAGGGGCAGGGATGTAGTGTAAAGTATAGAGGGGTCAGTGATGTAGTGTAAGGTATAGAGGCTCCAGTAATATAGTGTATGTTATAGAGGTGTCAGTGATGTAGTGTAGAGTATAGAGGGGTCAGTGATGTAGTGTAAGGTATAGAGGGGCCAGTAATGTAGTGTATGTTCCCAAAGACTGGCGTAGGTTCCCAAAGACTGGCGTATAGCGGAAGTAGTGCCTATATTCAAAAAGGGAAGTAAAGCTGATTCAGGTAATTATAGACCAGTTAGTCTTACATCTATAGTGGGGAAAATATTGGAAGGTATTCTAAGAGATAGTATTCAGAAGTTCCTTGAAGTCAATAAGGTCATTAAAAGGAATCAACATGGGTTTATGAAGGACAGATCCTGTCAAACCAACTTACTTGGCTTTTATGAAACAGTAAGCGCAAACCTAGATCAGGGTAAAGACGTGGATGTAATCTTTTTAGACTTTGCCAAAGCGTTCGATACTGTGCCACACATGAGACTTATCTACAAGCTACAAGAATCAGGGCTAGGAAGCACAATATGCACTTGGGTCAAAAACTGGTTAGTTAATAGGGAGCAGCGCATTGTGGTTAATGGATCTTTTTCAACTTGGACTGAAGTGCTAAGTGGTGTGCCGCAAGGCTCAGTATTAGGACCGCTATTGTTCAATATTTTCATTAACGACCTAACAGAAGGTCTAGAGAGCATGGTGTCAATTTTTGCAGATGATACCAAATTGTGTAAGGCTATAAATACAGAGGAGGATGCCGAGTCTCATCAGAACGACTTAGTTAAATTAGAAGCATGGGCAGCCAAATGGAGAATGCACTTCAACACAGACAAGTGTAAGGTAATGCACTGTGGTAACAAGAACAAAAATTACACCTACCTACTAAATGGGGTAAAATTATGGGATTCTGTACTGGAAAAGGACTTGGGTGTCCTCGTAGATAGCAAGCTAAGCAGTAGTACCCAAAGTAGTACTGCAGCAAAGAAGGCTAATAAGATATTAGCATGCATAAAACGGGGTATTGATGCTAGGGACGAGAGTATTATACTCCCGTTATATAAATCACTAGTGAGGCCACACCTTGAATACTGTCTACAATTCTGGGCACCGTACTACAAAAAGGATATCCTGGGAGCTCGAAAAGGTACAGAGGAGGGCGACCAAACTAATTAAGGGCATGGAGACGATGGAATACAAGGAAAGGCTTGAAAGACTAGGCATGTTTACATTGGAAAAGCGGAGACTAAGAGGGGATATGATCAACATCTACAAATATATAAGGGGACAATACACAGAGCTTGCGCGGGACCTGTTTTTGATTAGATCAACACAGAGGACTCGTGGACACTCGCTCAGGTTAGAGGAGAGGAGATTCCGCACAATACGGCGTAAAGGCTTTTTCACGGTAAGGACACTACGTGTTTGGAATTAGCTGCCCGAGGGAGTTGTAATGGCGGAATCTGTCAACACCTTTAAGAATGGGTTAGATAAATTCCTAATGGTTCAGGATATCCAGGGGTATGGTGCATAGTCATGCATTATAGTTACTATAAATAGGGATAAAATGCAACGGCTGACAGCAGCATCAGTCAGAAATTTTAGTCAAATCATCATGCATAGGACACCACAAATAGGTTGAACTCGATGGACAATTGTCTTTTTTCAACCTCAGATACTATGTTACTATGTTACTATGTATAGAGGTGTCAGTGATGTAGTGTAGAGTATAGAGGGGTCAGTAAAGTAGTGTAGGGTATAGAGGAGCCAGTAATGTATTGTAAGGTATAGAGGGGTCAGTGATGTAGTGTAGGGAATTGAGGGTCAGGGATGTAGTGTAGGGTATAGGGGGGTCAGTGATGTAGTGTAGGGTATAGACGGGTCAGGGATGTAGTGTAGGGTATAGAGGGGTCAGTGATGTAGTGTAGGGTATAGAGGGGTCAGTGATGTAGTGGAGGGTATAGAGGGGTCAGTAATGTAGTTTAGGGTATAGAGGGGTCAGTGATGTAGTGTAAGGTATAGAGGGGTCAGTGATGTAGTATAGGGAATTGAGGTTCAGGGATGTAGTGTAGGGTATAGAGGGGTCAGTGATGTAGTGTAGGGTATAGAGGGGTCAGTGATGTAGTGTAGGGTATAGTGGGGTCAGTGATGAATTGTAGGGTATAGAGGGGTCAGTGATGTAGTGTAGGGTATAGAGGGGGCAGTGATGTAGTGTAGGGTATAGAGGGGTCAGTGATGTAGTGTAAGGTATAGCTGGGTCAGTGATGTAGTGTAGGGTATAGAGGGGTCAGTGATGTAGTGTAGGGTATAGAGGCACCAGTAATGTAGTGTAGGGTATAGAGGTGTCAGTGATGTAGTGTAGGATATAGATGGGTTAGTGATGTAGTGTAGGGTATAGAGGGGTCAATGATGTAGTGTAGGGTATAGAGGCTCCAGTAATGTAGTGTATGGTATAGAGGTGTCAGTGATGTAGTATAGGGTATAGAGTGGTCAGTGATGTAGTTTAGGGTATAGAGAGGTCAGTGATGTAGTGTAGGGTATAGAGAGGTCAGGGATGTAGTGTAGGGTATAGAGGTGTCAGTGATGTAGTGTAGAGTATAGAGGGGTCAGTGATGTTGTGTAGGGTATAGAGGAGCCAGTAATGTATTGTAAGGTATAGAGGGGTCATTGGTGTAGTGTAGGGTATAGAGGGGTTAGTGATGTAGTGAAAGGTATAGTGAGGTCAGTAATGTACTGTAGGGTATTTAGTGTTCAATAATGTAGTTTAGGATATAGAGGGGTCAGTGATGTAGTGTAGTGTACAGAGGGGTCATTGGTGTAGTTTATGGTGTAGAGGGGTCAGTTATGTAGTGTAGGGAATAGAGGGGTCAGTGATGTAGTTTAGGGTATAGAGGGGTATGGGATGAAGTGTAGGGTATAGTGGGTTCAGTAATGTAGTTTAGGGTATAGAGGGGTCAGTAATATAGTGTAAGGTTTAGAGGGGTGAGTGATGTAGTGTAAGGTATAGAGGGGTCAGTGATGTAGTGTAAGGTATAGATGGGGTCAGTGATGTAGTGTAAGGTATAGAGGGGCCAGTAATGTAGTGTAAGGTATAGAGGTGTCAGTGATGTAGTGTAGAGTATAGAGGGGTCAGTGATGTAGTGTAAGGTATAGAGGGGCCAGTAATGTAGTGTATGGTATAGAGGAGCCAGTAATGTATTGTAAGGTATAGAGGGGTGAGTGATGTAGTGTAAGGTATAGAGGGGTCAGTGATGTAGTGTAAGGTATAGAGGGGCCAGTAATGTAGTGTAAGGTATAGAGGTGTCAGTGAGGTAGTGTAGAGTATAGAGGGGTCAGTGATGTAGTGTAAGGTATAGAGGGGCCAGTAATGTAGTGTATGGTATAGAGGAGCCAGTAATGTATTGTAAGGTTTAGAGGGGTGAGTGATGTAGTGTAAGGTATAGAGGGGTCAGTGATGTAGTGTAGGTTATAGAGGTGTCAGTGATGTAGTGTAAGGTATAGTGAGGTCAGTAATGTAGTGTAGGGTATAGAGGGGTCAGTAAATAAGAATTTACTTACCGATAATTCTATTTCTCGTAGTCCGTAGTGGATGCTGGGGACTCCGTCAGGACCATGGGGAATAGCGGCTCCGCAGGAGACAGGGCACAAAAATAAAGCTTTAGGATTAGGTGGTGTGTACTGGCTCCTCCCCCTATGACCCTCCTCCAAGCCTCAGTTAGGATACTGTGCCCGGACGAGCGTACACAATAAGGAAGGATATTGAACCCCGGGTAAGACTCATACCAGCCACACCAATCACACCGTATAACTTGTGATCTGAACCCAGTTAACAGTATGACAAACGTAGGAGCCTCTGAACAGACGGCTCACAACAAATAACAACCCAATTTTTTTTGTAACAATAACTATGTACAAGTATTGCAGACAATCCGCACTTGGGATGGACGCCCAGCATCCACTACGGACTACGAGAAATAGAATTATCGGTAAGTAAATTCTTATTTTCTCTAACGTCCTAAGTGGATGCTGGGGACTCCGTCAGGACCATGGGGATTATACCAAAGCTCCCAAACGGGCGGGAGAGTGCGGATGACTCTGCAGCACCGAATGAGAGAACTCAAGGTCCTCCTCAGCCAGGGTATCAAATTTGTAGAATTTTGCAAACGTGTTTGCCCCTGACCAAGTAGCAGCTCGGCAGAGTTGTAATGCCGAGACTCCCCGGGCAGCCGCCCAGGATGAGCCCACTTTCCTTGTGGAATGGGCCTTGACAGATTTAGGTTGTGGCAAGCCTGCCACAGAATGTGCAAGTTGAATTGTGCTACAAATCCAACGAGCAATCGTCTGCTTAGAAGCAGGAGCACCCATCTTGTTGGGTGCATACAATATAAGCAGTGAGTCAGACTTTCTGACTCCCGCCGTTCTTGAAATATATATTTTCAATGCCCGGACCACGTCCAACAACTTGGAATCCTCCAACTCGTTAGTAGCCGCAGGCACCACAATAGGCTGGTTCAGGTGAAACGCTGACACCACCTTAGGCAGAAAATGAGGACGCGTCCGCAGTTCTGCCCTGTCCGTATGGAAAATCAGATATGGGCTCTTATATGATAAAGCCGCCAATTCTGATACTCTCCTGGCTGAAGCCAGGGCCAGTAGCATGGTTACTTTCCATGTAAGATACTTCAGCTCCACCGATTTGAGTGGCTCAAACCAATGGGATTTGAGAAAATCCAAGACTACATTAAGATCCCACGGTGCCACTGGGGGCACAACCGGGGGCTGTATATGTAGTACTCCTTTTACAAAAGTCTGGACTTCAGGAACTGAAGCCAATTCTTTCTGGAAGAAAATCGACAGGGCCGAAATTTGAACCTTAATGGACCCCAATTTGAGGCCCATAGACAATCCTGTTTGCAGGAAATGTAAGAATCGACCCAGTTGAAATTCCTCCGTGGGGGCCTTCCTGGCCTCACACCACGCAACATATTTTCTCCAAATGCGGTGATAATGTTGTGCAGTCACCTCCTTCCTGGCTTTTACCAGTGTAGGAATGACCTCTTCCGGAATGCCTTTTTCCTTTAGAATTCGGCGTTCAACCGCCATGCCGTCAAACGCAGCCGCGGTAAGTCTTGGAATAGACACGGTCCCTGCTGAAGCAGGTCCCGTCTTAGAGGTAGAGGCCACGGATCCTCCGTGAGTATCTCTTGAAGTTCCGGGTACCAAGTTCTTCTTGGCCAATCCGGAGCCACTAGTATCGTTCTTACTCCCTTTTGCCGTATAATTCTCAGTACTTTTGGTATGAGAGGCAGAGGAGGGAACATATACACTGACTGGAACACCCACGGTGTTACCAGAGCGTCCACAGCTATTGCCTGAGGATCTCTTGACCTGGCGCAATACCTGTCCAGTTTTTTGTTGAGGCGAGACGCCATCATATCCACCATTGGTTTTTCCCAACGGTTCACAATCATGTGGAAGACTTCTGGATGAAGTCCCCACTCTCCCGGGTGTAGATCGTGTCTGCTGAGGAAGTCTGCTTCCCAGTTGTCCACTCCCGGAATGAATACTGCTAACAGTGCTATCACATGATCTTCCGCCCAGCGAAGAATCCTTGCAGCTTCTGCCATTGCTGTCCTGCTTCTTGTGCCGCCCTGTCTGTTTACGTGGGCGACTGCCGTGATGTTGTCCGACTGGATCAACACCGGCTGACCCTGAAGCAGGGGTTTTGCCAGACTTAGAGCATTGTAAATCGCTCTTAGCTCCAGTATATTTATGTGAAGAGACATCTCCAGGCTTGACCATACTCCCTGGAAGTTTCTTCCTTGTGTGACCGCTCCCCAGCCTCTCAGACTGGCATCCGTGGTCACCAGGACCCAGTCCTGTATGCCGAATCTGCGGCCCTCTAACAGATGAGCACTCTGCAACCACCACAGAAGAGACACCCTTGTCCGTGGTGATAAGGTTATCCGCTGATGCATCTGCAGATGCGATCCGGACCATTTGTCCAGCAGATCCCACTGAAAAGTTCGTGCGTGGAATCTGCCGAATGGAATCGCTTCGTAAGAAGCCACCATCTTTCCCAGGACTCTTGTGCATTGATGCACAGACACTGTCCCTGGTTTTAGGAGGTTCCTGACAAGTTCGGATAACTCCCTGGCTTTCTCCTCCGGAAGAAACACCTTTTTCTGAACCGTGTCCAGAATCATTCCCAGGAACAGCAGACGTGTTGTCGGGGTCAACTGAGATTTTGGAAAATTCAGAATCCACCCGTGTTGTTGCAGCACTACTTGGGTTAGTGCTACTCCGTCCTCCAGCTGTTCTCTGGACCTTGCCCTTATCAGGAGATCGTCCAAGTAAGGGATAATTAATACGCCTCTTCTTCGCAGAAGAATCATCATTTCGGCCATTACCTTGGTAAAGACCCGAGGTGCCGTGGACAATCCAAACGGCAGCGTCTGAAACTGATAATGACAGTTTTGCACCACGAACCTGAGGTACCCTTGATGTGAAGGGCAAATTGGGACATGCAGGTAAGCATCCTTTATGTCCAGGGACACCATAAAGTCCCCTTCTTCCAGATTCGCTATCACTGCTCTGAGTGACTCCATCTTGAACTTGAATTTTTGTATGTACAGGTTCAAAGATTTCAGATTTAGAATAGGTCTTACCGAGCCGTCCGGCTTCGGTACCACAAATAGCGTGGAGTAATACCCCTTTCCCTGTTGTAGGAGGGGTACCTTGACTATCACCTGCTGAGCAAACAGCTTGTGAATGGCTTCCAATACCGTCGCCCTGTCTGAGGGAGACGTTGGCAAAGCAGACTTTAGGAACCGGCGAGGGGGAGACTTCTCGAATTCCAACCTGTAACCCTGAGATACTACCTGCAGAATCCAGGGGTCCACCTGTGAGCAAGCCCACTGTGCGCTGAAATTCTTGAGTCGACCCCCCACCGTTCCTGAGTCCGCTTGTAAGGCCCCAGCGTCATGCTGAGGGCTTTGCAGAACCCTGGGAGGGCTTCTGTTCCTGGGCAGGGGCTGCTTGCTGCCCTCTCTTACCCCTTCCTCTGCCCCGAGGCAGATATGACTGTCCTTTTGTCCGCTTGTTCTTATAGGAACGAAAGGACTGCGGCTGAAAAGACGGTGTCTTTTTCTGTTGGGAGGGGGTCTGAGGTAAAAAAGTGGATTTTCCGGCAGTTGCCGTGGCCACCAGATCCGATAGACCGACGCCAAATAATTCCTCCCCTTTATACGGCAATACTTCCATATGTCGTTTGGAATCCGCATCACCTGACCACTGTCGCGTCCATAAACTCCTTCTGGCAGATATGGACATCGCATTTACTCTCGATGCCAGAGTGCAAATATCTCTCTGCGCATCTCGCATATAAAGGAAAGCATCCTTTTAATTGCTCTATAGTCAATAAAATACTGTCCCTATCCAGGGTATCAATATTTTCAGTCAGGGAATCCAACCAGACGACCCCAGCACTGCACATCCAGGCTGAGGCGATGGCCGGTCGCAGTATAACACCAGTATGTGTGTATATACTTTTTAGGGTAGTTTCCAGTCTCCTATCCGCTGGATCCTTGAGGGCGGCCGTATCAGGAGACGGTAACGCCACTTGTTTTGATAAGCGTGTGAGCGCCTTATCCACCCTAGGGGGTGTTTCCCAGCGCGCCCTAACCTCTGGCGGGAAAGGGTATAATGCTAATAACTTTTTTGAAATTAGCATTTTTCTATCTGGGTTAACCCACGCTTCATCACATACATCATTTAATTCCTCTGATTCAGGAAAAACTACAGGTAGTTTTTTCACCCCCCACATAATACCCCTTTTTGTGGTACTTGCAGTATCAGAGATATGCAAAGCCTCCTTCATTGCCGTGATCATATAACGTGTGGCCCTACTTGAAAATACGTTTGTTTCATCACCGTCGACACTAGATTCAGTGTCTGTGTCTGGGTCTGTGTCGACCGACTGAGGTAAAGGGCGCTTTACAGCCCCTGACGGTGTCTGAGACGCCTGGGCAGGTACTAACTGGTTTGCCGGCCGTCTCATGTCGTCAACTGATTTTTGTAATGTGCTGACATTATCACGTAATTCCATAAACAAAGCCATCCATTCCGGTGTCGACTCCCTGGGGGGTGACATCACCATTATCGGCAATTGCTCTGCCTCCACGCCAACATCGTCCTCATACATGTCGACACACACGTACCGACACACAGCAGACACACAGGGAATGCTCTTATCGAAGACAGGACCCCACTAGCCCTTTGGGGAGACAGAGGGAGAGTTTGCCAGCACACACCCAAGCGCTATAATATATATGGGAACAACCTTATATAAGTGTTGTTCCTTATAGCAGCTTAAATATATCCAATATATCGCCAAAAAATGCCCCCCCTCTCTGTTTTACCCTGTTTCTGTAGTGCAGTGCAGGGGAGAGTCCTGGGAGCCTTCCTCACAGCGGAGCTGAGCAGGAAAATGGCGCTGTGTGCTGAGGAGAATAAGCCCCGCCCCCTATTTCGGCGGGCTTTCCTCCCGTAGATTTAGATAACTGGCATGGGTTAAATACATACATATAGCCTTAATGGCTATATGTGATGTATTCTTTTGCCTTAAGGTATTAAAATATTGCTGCCCAGGGCGCCCCCAGCAGCGCCCTGCACCCTCCGTGACCGCTTGGTGTGAAGTGTGTGACAACAATGGCGCACAGCTGCAGTGCTGTGCGCTACCTTCATGAAGACTGAAGAGCCTTCTGCCGCCTGTTTCCGGACCTTCAATCTTCAGCATCTGTAAGGGGGGTCGGCGGCGCGGCTCCGGGACGAACCCCAGGGTGAGACCTGTGTTCCGACTCCCTCTGGAGCTAATGGTGTCCAGTAGCCTAAGAATCCAATCCATCCTGCACGCAGGTGAGTTGAAATTCTCTCCCCTAAGTCCCTCGATGCAGTGAGCCTGTTGCCAGCAGGACTCACTGAAAATAAAAAACCTAAAAAACTTTTTCTAAGCAGCTCTTTAAGAGAGCCACCTAGATTGCACCCTGCTCGGACGGGCACAAAAACCTAACTGAGGCTTGGAGGAGGGTCATAGGGGGAGGAGCCAGTACACACCACCTAATCCTAAAGCTTTATTTTTGTGCCCTGTCTCCTGCGGAGCCGCTATTCCCCATGGTCCTGACGGAGTCCCCAGCATCCACTTAGGACGTTAGAGAAAAGTAGTTTAGTGTATAGAGGGGTCAGTAATGTAGTTTAGGGTATAGAGGTGTCAGTGATGTAGTGTAGTGTACAGAGGGGTCATTGGTGTAGTTTATGGTATAGAGGGGTCAGTGATGTAGTATAGGGTATATAGGGGGCAGGGATGTAGTGTAGGGTATAGAGGAGCCAGTAATATAGTGTAGAGTATATCGTGGGAAGGGATGTAGTGTAAGGTATAGATGGGTCAGTGATGTAGTGTAGAGTATATAGGGGGCAGTGATTTAGTGTAGGGTATAAAGTGGTCAGTGATGTAGTGTTGAGTATATAGGGGCCAGTGATGTAGCGTAAAGTATATAGGGGGCAGGGATGTAGTGTGGGGTATAGAGGGGTCAGTGATGTAGTGTAGGGTATAGAGCAGGCAGGGATGTAGTGTAGGGTATAGAGGGGTCAGTGATGTAGTGTAGAGTATACAGGGGGCATGGATGTAGTGTAGGGTATATATAGGGGGCAGGGATGTCATGTAGGGTATAGAGGGGTCAGGGATGTAGTGTAGGGTATACAGGGGCAAGAAATGTAGTGTATGGTGTAGAGGTTTCAGGGACATAGTGTAGGGTATAGAGGTATCAGTGATGTAGTGTAGGGTACAGAGGGTTCAGGGATGTAGTGTAGGGTATAGAGGGGTCAGGGATGTAGTGCAAGGTATAGAGGGGTCAGTGATGTAGTGTAGGGTATAGTGGGGTCTGTGATGTAGTGTAGGGTATAGTGGGGTCAGTAATGTAGTTTAGGGTATTGAGGGGTCAGTGATGTAGTGTAAAGTATAGAGGGGTCAGTGATGTAGTGTAGGGAATTGAGGGTCAGGGATGTAGTGTAGGGTATAGAGGGGTCAGTGATGTAGTGTAGGGTATGGAGGGGTCAGTGATGTAGTGTAGGGTATAGAGGGGTCAGTAATGTAGTTTAGGGTATAGAGGGGTCAGTGATGTAGTGTAAGGTCTAGAGGGGTCAGTGATGTAGTATAGGGAATTGAGGTTCAGGGATGTAGTGTAGGGTATAGAGGGGTCAGTGATGTAGTGTAGGGTATAGAGGGGTCACTGATGTAGTGTAGGGTATAGAGGGGTCAGTGATGTAGTGTAGAGTATAGAGGGGTCAGTGATGTTGTGTAGGGTATAGAGGAGCCAGTAATGTATTGTAAGGTATAGAGGGGTCATTGGTGTAGTGTAGGGTATAGAGGGGTTAGTGATGTAGTGAAAGGTATAGTGAGGTCAGTAATGTACTGTAGGGTATTTAGTGGTCAGTAATGTAGTTTAGGATATAGAGGGGTCAGTGATGTAGTGTAGTGTACAGAGGGGTCATTGGTGTAGTTTATGGTATAGAGGGGTCAGTTATGTAGTGTAGGGAATAGAGGGGTCAGTGATGTAGTTTAGGGTATAGAGGGGTATAGGATGAAGTGTAGGGTATAGTGGGTTCAGTAATGTAGTTTAGGGTATAGAGGGGTCAGTAATATAGTGTAAGGTTTAGAGGGGTGAGTGATGTAGTGTAAGGTATAGAGGGGTCAGTGATGTAGTGTAAGGTATAGATGGGGTCAGTGATGTAGTGTAAGGTATAGAGGGGCCAGTAATGTAGTGTAAGGTATAGAGGTGTCAGTGATTTAGTGTAGAGTATAGAGGGGTCAGTGATGTAGTGTAAGGTATAGAGGGGCCAGTAATGTAGTGTATGGTATAGAGGTGTCAGTGATGTAGTGTAGAGTATAGAGGGGTCAGTGATGTAGTGTAAAGTATAGAGGGGCCAGTAATGTAGTGTATGGTATAGAGATGTCAGTGATGTAGTGTAGAGTATAGAGGGGTCAGTAATGTAGTGTAGGGTATAGAGGAGCCAGTAATGTATTGTAAGGTATAGAGGGGTCATTTGTGTAGTGTAGGTTATAGAGGTGTCAGTGATGTAGTGTAAGGTATAGTGAGGTCAGTAATGTAGTGTACGGTATAGAGGGGTCAGTAATGTAGTTTAGTGTATAGAGGGGTCAGTAATGTAGTTTAGGGTATAGAGGTGTCAGTGATGTAGTGTAGTGTACAGAGGTGTCATTGGTGTAGTTTATGGTATAGAGGGGTCAGTTATGTAGTGTAGGGTATAGAGGGTTCAGTGATGTAGTGTGAGGTATATAGGGGCAGGGATGTAGTGTAAAGTATAGAGGGGTCGGTGATGTACTGTAAGGTATAGAGGCTCCAGTAATGTAGTGTATGGTATAGAGGTGTCAGTGATGTAGTGTAGAGTATAGAGGGGTCAGTGATGTAGTGTAAGGTATAGAGGGTCCAGTAATGTAGTGTATGGTATAGAGGTGTCAGTGATGTAGTGTAGAGTATAGAGGGGTCAGTAATGTAGTGTAGGGTATAGAGGAGCCAGTAATGTATTGTATGGTATAGAGGGGTCATTGGTGTAGTGTAGGGTATAGTAGAGGGTTCAGTGATGTAGTGTAAGGTATAGAGGGCTCAGTGATGTAGTGTAGGTTATAGAGGTGTCAGTGATGTAGTGTAAGGTATAGTGAGGTCAGTAATGTAGTGTAGGGTATAGAGGGGTCAGTAATGTAGTTTAGTGTATAGAGGGGTCAGTAATGTAGTTTAGGGTATAGAGGTGTCAGTGATGTAGTGTAGTGTACAGAGGGGTAATTGGTGTAGTTTATGGTATAGAGGGGTCAGTTATGTAGTGTAGGGAATAGAGGGGTCAGTGATGTAGTGTAGGGTATAGAGGGGTCAGTGATGTAGTATAGGGTATAGATGGGTCAGTGATGTAGTGTAGTGTAGTGTACAGAGGGGTCAGTGATGTAGTGTAGTGTACAGAGGGGTCAGTGATGTAGTGTAGTGTACAGAGGGGTCATTGGTGTAGTTTATGGTATAGAGGGGTCAGTAATGTAGTTTAGGGTAAAGAGGAGTCAGTAATGTAGTGTAGGGTATAGAGGGGTCAGTTATGTAGTGTAGGGTATAGAGGGGTCAGTAATGTAGTTTAGGGTATAGATGGGTCAGTGATGTAGTGTAGTGTATACAGTGGTCAGTGGTGTAGTGTAAGGTGTATAGAGGGGTCAGTGATGTAGTGTAGGGTATAGAGGGGTCAGTTATGTAGTGTAGGGAATAGAGGGGTCAGTGATGTAGTGTAGGGTATAGAGGGGTATGGGATGAAGTGTAGGGTATAGTGGGGTCAGTGATGTAGTTTAGGGTACAGAGGGGTCAGTAATATATTGTAAGGTTTAGAGGGGTGAGTGATGTAGTGTAAGGTATAGAGGGGTCAATGATGTAGTGTAGGGTATAGAGGGGTCAGAAATGTAGTGTAGGGTATAGAGGTGTCAGTGATGTAGTGTGAGGTATATAGGGGCAGGGATGTAGTGTAAAGTATAGAGGGGTCAGTGATGTAGTGTACGGTATAGAGGCTCCAGTAATGTAGTGTATGGTATAGAGGTGTCAGTGATGTAGTGTAGATTATAGAGGGGTCAGTGATGTAGTGTAAGGTATAGAGGGGCCAGTAATGTAGTGTATGTTCCCAAAGACTGGCGTAGGTTCCCAAAGACTGGCGTATAGCGGAAGTAGTGCCTATATTCAAAAAGGGAAGTAAAGCTGAACCAGGTAATTATAGACCAGTTAGTCTTACATCTATAGTGGGGAAAGTATTGGAAGGTATTCTAAGAGATAGTATTCAGAAGTTCCTTGAAACCAATAAGGTCATTAAAAGGAATCAACATGGGTTTATGAAGGACAGATCCTGTCAAACCAACTTACTTGGCTTTTATGAAACAGTAAGCGCAAACCTAGATCAGGGTAAAGACGTGGATGTAATCTTTTTAGACTTTGCCAAAGCGTTCGATACTGTACCACACATGAGACTTATCTACAAGCTACAAGAATCAGGGCTAGGAAGCACTATATGCACTTGGGTCAAAAACTGGTTAGATAACAGGGAGCAGCGCATTGTGGTTAATGGATCTTTTTCAACTTGGACTAAAGTGCTAAGTGGTGTGCCGCAAGGCTCAGTATTAGGACCGCTATTGTTCAATATTTTCATTAACGACCTAACAGAAGGTCTAGAGAGCATGGTGTCAATTTTTGCAGATGATACCAAATTGTGTAAGGCTATAAATACAGAGGAGGATGCCGAGTCTCTTCAGAACGACTTAGTTAAATTAGAAGCATGGGCAGCCAAATGGAGAATGCGCTTCAACACAGACAAGTGTAAGGTAATGCACTGTGGTAACAAGAACAAAAATTACACCTACCTACTAAATGAGGTAAAATTAGGGGATTCTGTACTGGAAAAGGACTTAGGTGTCCTCATAGATAGCAAGCAGTAGTACCCAAAGTAGGACTGCAGCAAAGAAGGCTAATAAGATATTAGCATGCATAAAACGGGGTATTGATGCTAGGGACGAGAGTATTATACTCCCGTTATATAAATCACTAGTGAGGCCACACCTTGAATACTGTGTACAATTCTGGGCACCGTACTACAAAAAGGATATCCTGGAGCTTGAAAAGGTACAGAGGAGGGCGACCAAACTAATTAAGGGCATGGAGACGATGGAATACAAGGAAAGGCTTGAAAGACTAGGCATGTTTACATTGGAAAAGCGGAGACTAAGAGGGGATATGATCAACATCTACAAATATATAAGGGGACAATACACAGAGCTTGCGCAGGACCTGTTTTTGATTAGATCAACACAGAGGACTGTGGACACTCGCTCAGGTTAGAGGAGAGGAGATTCCGCACAATACGGCGTAAAGGCTTTTTCACGGTAAGGACAATACGTGTTTGGAATTAGCTGCCCGAGGGAGTTGTAATGGCGGAATCTGTCAACACCTTTAAGAATGGGTTAGATAAATTCCTATTGGATAAGGATATCCAGGGGTATGGTGCATAGTCATGCATTATAGTTACTATAAATAGGGATAAAATGCAACGGCTGACAGCAGCATCAGTCAGAAATTTTAGTCAAATCATCATGCATAGGACACCACAAATAGGTTGAACTCGATGGACAATTGTCTTTTTTCAACCTCAGATACTATGTTACTATGTATAGAGGTGTCAGTGATGTAGTGTAGAGTATAGAGGGGTCAGTAATGTAGTGTAGGGTATAGAGGAGCCAGTAATGTATTGTAAGGTATAGAGGGGTCATTGGTGTAGTGTAGGGTATAGAGGGGTCAGTGATGTAGTGTAGGTTATAGAGGTGTCAGTGATGTAGTGTAAGGTATAGTGAGGTCAGTAATGTAGTGTAGGGTATAGAGTGGTCAGTAATGTAGTTTAGTGTATAGTGGGGTCAGTAATGTAGTTTAGGGTATAGAGGTGTCAGTGATGTAGTGTAGTGTACAGAGGGGTCATTGGTGTAGTTTATGGTATAGAGGGGTCAGTGATGTAGTATAGGTTATATAGGGGGCAAGGATGTAGTGTAGGGTATAGAGGAGCCAGTAATATAGTGTAGAGTATATCGTGGGAAGGGATGTAGTGTAAGGTATAGATGGGTCAGTGATGTAGTGTAGAGTATATAGGGGGCAGTGATTTAGTGTAGGGTATAAAGTGGTCAGTGATGTAGTGTTGAGTATATAGGGGCCAGTGATGTAGCGTAAAGTATATAGGGGGCAGGGATGTAGTGTGGGGCATAGAGGGGTCAGTGTTGTAGTGTAGGGTATAGAGCAGGCGGGAAGGAGTGTAGGGTATAGAGGGGTCAGTGATGTAGTGTAGAGTATACAGGGGGCATGGATGTAGTGTAGGGTATATAGGGGGCAGGGATGTAGTGTAGGGTATAGAGGTGTCAGGGATGTAGTGTAGGGTATACAGGGGCAAGAAATGTAGTGTATGGTGTAGAGGGTTCAGGGACATAGTGTAGGGTATAGAGGTATCAGTGATGTAGTGTAGGGTATAGAGGGTTCAGGGATGTAGTGTAGGGTATAGAGGGGTCAGGGATGTAGTGTAAGGTATAGAGGGGTCAGTGATGTAGTGTAAGGTATAGTGGGGTCAGTAATGTAGTGTAAGGTATAGAGGGGTCAGAAATGTAGTGTAGGGTATAGAGGGTTCAGGGATGTAGTGTAGGGTATAGAGGGGTCAGGGATGTAGTGTAAGGTTTAGAGGGGTGAGTGATGTAGTGTAAGGTATAGAGGGGTCAATGATGTAGTGTAGGGTATAGAGGGGTCAGAAATGTAGTGTAGGGTATAGAGGTGTCAGTGATGTAGTGTGAGGTATATAGGGGCAGGGATGTAGTGTAAAGTATAGAGGGGTCAGTGATGTAGTGTACGGTATAGAGGCTCCAGTAATGTAGTGTATGGTATAGAGGTGTCAGTGATGTAGTGTAGAGTATAGAGGGGTCAGTGATGTAGTGTAAGGTATAGAGGGGCCAGTAATGTAGTGTATGTTCCCAAAGACTGGCGTAGGTTCCCAAAGACTGGCGTATAGCGGAAGTAGTGCCTATATTCAAAAAGGGAAGTAAAGCTGAACCAGGTAATTATAGACCAGTTAGTCTTACATCAATAGTGGGGAAAGTATTGGAAGGTATTCTAAGAGATAGTATTCAGAAGTTCCTTGAAACCAATAAGGTCATTAAAAGGAATCAACATGGGTTTATGAAGGACAGATCCTGTCAAACCAACTTACTTGGCTTTTATGAAACAGTAAGCGCAAACCTAGATCAGGGTAAAGATGTGGATGTAATCTTTTTAGACTTCGCCAAAGCGTTCGATACTGTACCCCACATGATGCTTATCTACAAGCTACAAGAATCAGGGCTAGGAAGCACAATATGCACTTGGGTCAAAAACTGGTTAGATAACAGGGAGCAGCGCGTTGTGGTTAATGGATCTTTTTCAACTTGGACTAAAGTGCTAAGTGGTGTGCCGCAAGGCTCAGTATTAGGACCGCTATTGTTCAATATTTTCATTAACGACCTAACAGAAGGTCTAGAGAGCATGGTGTCAATTTTTGCAGATGATACCAAATTGTGTAAGGCTATAAATACAGAGGAGGATGCCGAGTCTCTTCAGAACGACTTAGTTAAATTAGAAGCATGGGCAGCCAAATGGAGAATGCGCTTCAACACAGACAAGTGTAAGGTAATGCACTGTGGTAACAAGAACAAAAATTACACCTACCTACTAAATGAGGTAAAATTAGGGGATTCTGTACTGGAAAAGGACTTAGGTGTCCTCATAGATAGCAAGCAGTAGTACCCAAAGTAGGACTGCAGCAAAGAAGGCTAATAAGATATTAGCATGCATAAAACGGGGTATTGATGCTAGGGACGAGAGTATTATACTCCCGTTATATAAATCACTAGTGAGGCCACACCTTGAATACTGTGTACAATTCTGGGCACCGTACTACAAAAAGGATATCCTGGAGCTTGAAAAGGTACAGAGGAGGGCGACCAAACTAATTAAGGGCATGGAGACGATGGAATACAAGGAAAGGCTTGAAAGACTAGGCATGTTTACATTGGAAAAGCGGAGACTAAGAGGGGATATGATCAACATCTACAAATATATAAGGGGACAATACACAGAGCTTGCGCAGGACCTGTTTTTGATTAGATCAACACAGAGGACTGTGGACACTCGCTCAGGTTAGAGGAGAGGAGATTCCGCACAATACGGCGTAAAGGCTTTTTCACGGTAAGGACAATACGTGTTTGGAATTAGCTGCCCGAGGGAGTTGTAATGGCGGAATCTGTCAACACCTTTAAGAATGGGTTAGATAAATTCCTATTGGATAAGGATATCCAGGGGTATGGTGCATAGTCATGCATTATAGTTACTATAAATAGGGATAAAATGCAACGGCTGACAGCAGCATCAGTCAGAAATTTTAGTCAAATCATCATGCATAGGACACCACAAATAGGTTGAACTCGATGGACAATTGTCTTTTTTCAACCTCAGATACTATGTTACTATGTATAGAGGTGTCAGTGATGTAGTGTAGAGTATAGAGGGGTCAGTAATGTAGTGTAGGGTATAGAGGAGCCAGTAATGTATTGTAAGGTATAGAGGGGTCATTGGTGTAGTGTAGGGTATAGAGGGGTCAGTGATGTAGTGTAGGTTATAGAGGTGTCAGTGATGTAGTGTAAGGTATAGTGAGGTCAGTAATGTAGTGTAGGGTATAGAGTGGTCAGTAATGTAGTTTAGTGTATAGTGGGGTCAGTAATGTAGTTTAGGGTATAGAGGTGTCAGTGATGTAGTGTAGTGTACAGAGGGGTCATTGGTGTAGTTTATGGTATAGAGGGGTCAGTGATGTAGTATATGTTATATAGGGGGCAAGGATGTAGTGTAGGGTATAGAGGAGCCAGTAATATAGTGTAGAGTATATCATGGGAAGGGATGTAGTGTAAGGTATAGATGGGTCAGTGATGTAGTGTAGAGTATATAGGGGGCAGTGATTTAGTGTAGGGTATAAAGTGGTCAGTGATGTAGTGTTGAGTATATAGGGGCCAGTGATGTAGCGTAAAGTATATAGGGGGCAGGGATGTAGTGTGGGGCATAGAGGGGTCAGTGTTGTAGTGTAGGGTATAGAGCAGGCGGGAAGGAGTGTAGGGTATAGAGGGGACAGTGATGTAGTGATAGAGTATACAGGGGGCATGGATGTAGTGTAGGGTATATAGGGGGCAGGGATGTAGTGTAGGGTATAGAGGTGTCAGGGATGTAGTGTAGGGTATACAGGGGCAAGAAATGTAGTGTATGGTGTAGAGGGTTCAGGGACATAGTGTAGGGTATAGAGGTATCAGTGATGTAGTGTAGGGTATAGAGGGTTCAGGGATGTAGTGTAGGGTATAGAGGGGTCAGGGATGTAGTGTAAGGTATAGAGGGGTCAGTGATGTAGTGTAAGGTATAGTGGGGTCAGTAATGTAGTGTAAGGTATAGAGGGGTCAGTGATGTAGTGTATGGTATAGAGGGTCAGTGAAGTGTAGGGTACAGAGGGGTCAGGGATGTAGTGTAAAGTATAGAGGGGTCAGTGATGTAGTGTAGGGAATTGAGGGTCAGGGATGTAGTGTAGGGTATAGGGGGGTCAGTGATGTAGTGTAAGGTATAGAGGGGTCAGGGATGTAGTGTAGGGTATAGAGGGGTCAGTGATGTAGTGTAGGGTATAGAGGGGTCAGTGATGTAGTGTAGGGTATAGAGGGGTCAGTAATGTAGTTTAGGGTATAGAGGGTCAGTGATGTAGTGTAAGGTATAGAGGGGTCAGTGATGTAGTATAGGGAATTGAGGTTCAGGGATGTAGTGTAGGGTATAGAGGGGTCAGTGATGTAGTGTAGGGTATAGATGGGTCAGTGATGTAGTGTAGGGTACAGTGGGGTCAGTGATGAATTGTAGGGTATAGTGGGGTCAGTGATGTAGTGTAGGGTATAGAGGGGCAGTGATGTAGTGTAGGGTATAGAGGGGTCAGTGATGTAGTGTAAGGTATAGATGGGTCAGTGATGTAGTGTAGGGTATAGAGCGGTCAGTGATGTAGTGTAGGGTATAGAGGCTCCAGTAATGTAGTGTATGGTATAGAGGTGTCAGTGATGTAGTGTAAGGTGTAGAGGGGCAAGTGATATAGTGTACGGTATAGAGGGGTCAGTGATGTAGTGTAAGGTATAGAGTGGTCAGTAATGTAGTTTAGGGTATAGAGAGGTCAGTGATGTAGTGTAAAGTATAGAGGGGCCAGTAATGTAGTATATGGTATAGAGGTGTCAGTGATATAGTGTAGAGTATAGAGGGGTCAGTGATGTTGAGTAGGGTATAGAGGAGCCAGTAATGTATTGTATGGTATAGAGGGTCATTGGTGTAGTGTAGGGTATAGAGGGGTTAGTGATGTAGTGAAAGGTATAGTGAGGTCAGTAATGTACTGTAGGGTATTTAGTGTTCAGTAATGTTGTTTAGGATATAGAGGGGTCAGTGATGTAGTGTAGTGTACAGAGGGGTCATTGGTGTAGTTTATGGTATAGAGGGGTCAGTTATGTAGTGTAGGGAATAGAGGGGTCAGTGATGTAGTTTAGGGTATAGAGGGGTATGGGATGAAGTGTAGGGTATAGTGGGTTCAGTAATGTAGTTTAGGGTATAGAGGGGTCAGTAATATAGTGTAAGGTTTAGAGGGGTGAGTGATGTAGTGTAAGGTATAGAGGGGTCAGTGATGTAGTGTAAGGTATAGATGGGGTCAGTGATGTAGTGTAAGGTATAGAGGAGCCAGAAATGTAGTGTAAGGTATAGAGGTGTCAGTGATGTAGTGTAGAGTATAGAGGGGTCAGTGATGTAGTGTAAGGTATAGAGGGGCCAGTAATGTAGTGTATGGTATAGAGGTGTCAGTGATGTAGTGTACAGTATAGAGAGGTCAGTAATGTAGTGTAGGGTATAGAGGAGCCAGAAATGTAGTGTAGGGTATAGAGGAGCCAGTAATGTATTGTAAGGTATAGAGGGGTCATTTGTGTAGTGTAGGTTATAGAGGGGCCAGTAATGTAGTATATGGTATAGAGGTGTCAGTGATGTAGTGTAGAGCATAGAGGGGTCAGTGATGTTGTGTAGGGTATAGAGGAGCCAGTAATGTATTGTATGGTATAGAGGGTCATTGGTGTAGTGTAGGGTATAGAGGGGTTAGTGATGTAGTGAAAGGTATAGTGAGGTCAGTAATGTACTGTAGGGTATTTAGTGTTCAGTAATGTTGTTTAGGATATAGAGGGGTCAGCGATGTAGTGTAGTGTACAGAGGGGTCATTGGTGTAGTTTATGGTATAGAGGGGTCAGTTATGTAGTGTAGGGAATAGAGGGGTCAGTGATGTAGTTTAGGGTATAGAGGGGTATGGGATGAAGTGTAGGGTATAGTGGGTTCAGTAATGTAGTTTAGGGTATAGAGGGGTCAGTAATATAGTGTAAGGTTTAGAGGGGTGAGTGATGTAGTGTAAGGTATAGAGGGGTCAGTGATGTAGTTTAAGGTATAGATGGGGTCAGTGATGTAGTGTAAGGTATAGAGGAGCCAGTAATGTAGTGTAAGGTATAGAGGTGTCAGTGATGTAGTGTAGAGTATAGAGGGGTCAGTGATGTAGTGTAAGGTATAGAGGGGCCAGTAATGTAATGTATGGTATAGAGGTGTCAGTGATATAGTGTAGGGTATAGAGGCTCCAGTAATGTAGTGTATGGTATAGAGGTGTCAGTGATGTAGTGTAGAGTATAGAGGGGTCAGTGATGTAGTGTAAGGTATAGAGGGGCCAGTAATGTAGTGTATGGTATAGAGGTGTCAGTGATGTAGTGTACAGTATAGAGAGGTCAGTAATGTAGTGTAGGGTATAGAGGAGCCAGAAATGTAGTGTAGGGTATAGAGGAGCCAGTAATGTATTGTAAGGTATAGAGGGGTCATTTGTGTAGTGTAGGTTATAGAGGGGTCAGTGATGTAGTGTAAGGTATAGAGGGGTCAATGATGTAGTGTAGGTTATAGAGGTGTCAGTGATGTAGTGTAAGGTATAGTGAGGTCAGTAATGTAGTGTAGGGTATAGAAGGGTCAGTAATGTAGTTTAGTGTATAGAGGGGTCAGTAATGTAGTTTAGGGTATAGAGGTGTCAGTGATGTAGTGTAGTGTACAGAGGGGTCATTGGTGTAGTTTATGGTATAGAGGGGTCAGTGTTGTAGTATAGGGTATATAGGGGGCAGGGATGTAGTGTAGGGTATAGAGGAGCCAGTAATATAGTGTAGAGTATATCGTGGGAAGGGATGTAGTGTAAGGTATAGATGGGTCAGTGATGTAGTGTAGAGTATATAGGGGGCAGTGATTTAGTGTAGGGTATAAAGTGGTCAGTGATGTAGTGTTGAGTATATAGGGGCCAGTGATGTAGCGTAAATTATATAGGTGGCAGGGATGTAGTGTGGGGCTTAGAGGGGTCAGTGATGTAGTGTAGGGTATAGAGCAGGCAGGGATGTAGTGTAGGGTATAGAGGGGTCAGTGATGTAGTGTAGAGTATACAGGGGGCATGGATGTAGTGTAAAGTATATAGGGGGCAGGGATGTCGTGTAGGGTATAGAGGGGTCAGGGATGTAGTGTAGGGTATACAGGGGCAAGAAATGTAGTGTATGGTGTAGAGGTTTCAGGGACATAGTGTAGGGTATAGAGGTATCAGTGATGTAGTGTAGGGTATAGAGGGTTCAGGGATGTAGTGTAGGGTATAGAGGGGTCAGGGATGTAGTGTAAGGTATAGAGGGGTCAGTGATGTAGTGTAGGGTATAGTGGGGTCAGTAATGTAGTGTAAGGTATAGAGGGGTCAGTGATGTAGTGTATGGTATAGAGGTTTAGTGATGTAGTGTAGGGTATAGTGGGGTCAGTAATGTAGTGTAAGGTATAGAGGGGTCAGTGATGTAGTGTATGGTATAGAGGGTCAGTGATGTAGTGTAGGGTACAGAGGGGTCAGGGATGTAGTGTAGGGTACAGAGGGGTCAGTGATGTAATGTAGGGTATATAGGGGTCAGTAATGTAGTTTAGGGTATAGAGGGGTCAGTGATGTAGTGTAGGGTATAGAGGGATCAGTAATGTAGTTTAGGGTATTGAGGGGTCAGTGATGTAGTGTAAAGTATAGAGGGGTCAGGGATGTAGTGTAGGGTATAGAGGGGTCAGTGATGTAGTGTAGGGTATAGAGGGGTCAGTGATGTAGTGTAGGGTATAGAGGGGTCAGTGATGAAGTGTAGGGTATAGAGGGGTCAGTGATGTAGTGTAGGGTATAGAGGGGGCAGTGATGTAGTGTAGGGTATAGAGGGGTCAGTGATGTAGTGTAAGGTATAGATGGGTCAGTGATGTAGTGTAGGGTATAGAGGGGTCAGGGATGTAGTGTAAGGTATAATGAGGTCAGTGATGTAGTGTAGGGTGTAGAGGGGTCAGTGATGTAGTGTAAGATGTAGAGGGGTCAGTGATGTAGTGTAGGGTGTAGAGGGGTCAGTGATGTAGTGTAAGGTGTAGAGGGGTCAGTGATGTAGTGTAAGGTGTAGAGGGGTCGGTGATGTAGTGTAGGGTGTAGAGGGGTCAGTGATGTAGTGTAAGGTTGAGAGGGGTCAGTGATGTAGTGTAGGGTGTAGAGGGGTCAGTGATGTAGTGTAGGGTGTAGAGGGGTCGGTGATGTAGTGTAAGGTGTAGAGGGGTCAGTGATGTAGTGTAAGGTGTAGAGGGGCCAGTGATATAGTGTATGGTATAGAGGGGTCAGTGATGTAGTGTAGGTTATAGAGTGGTCAGTGATGTAGTGTAGGGTATAGAGAGGTCAGTGATGTAGTGTAAGGTATAGAGGGGCCAGTAATGTAGTGTATGGTATAGAGGTGTCAGTGATGTAGTGTAGAGTATAGAGGGGTCAGTGATGTTGTGTAGGGTATAGAGGTGTCAGTGATGTAGTGTAGAGTATAGAGGGGTCAGTGATGTTGTGTAGGGTATAGAGGAGCCAGTAATGTAGTGTAAGGTATAGAGGGGTCATTGGTGTAGTGTAGGGTATAGAGGGGTTAGTGATGTAGTGAAAGGTATAGTGAGGTCAGTAATGTACTGTAGGGTATTTAGTGGTCAGTAATGTAGTTTAGGATATAGAGGGGTCAGTGATGTAGTGTAGTGTACAGAGGGGTCATTGGTGTAGTTTATGGTATAGAGGGGTCAGTTATGTAGTGTAGGGAATAGAGGGGTCAGTGATGTAGTTTAGGGTATAGAGGGGTATGGGATGAAGCGTAGGGTATAGTTGGTACAGTGATGTAGTTTAGAGTATAGAGGGGTCAGTAATATAGTGTAAGGTTTAGAGGGGTGAGTGATGTAGTGTAAGGTATAGAGGGGTCAGTGATGTAGTGTAAGGTATAGATGGGGTCAGTGATGTAGTGTAAGGTATAGAGGGGCCAGTAATGTAGTGTATGGTATAGAGGTGTCAGTAATGTAGTGTAGGGTATAGAGGCTCCAGTAATGTAGTGTATGGTATAGAGGTGTCAGTGATGTAGTGTAGAGTATAGAGGGGTCAGTGATGTAGTGTAAGGTATAGAGGGGCCAGTAATGTAGTGTATGGTATAGAGGTGTCAGTGATGTAGTGTAGAGTATAGAGGGGTCAGTGATGTAGTGTAAGGTATAGAGGGGCTAGTAATGTAGTGTATGGTATAGAGGTGTCAGTGATGTAGTCTAGAGTTTAGAGGGGTCAGTAATGTAGTGTAGGGTATAGAGGAGCCAGTAATGTAGTGTAGGGTATAGAGGAGCCAGTAATGTATTATAAGGTATAGAGGGGTCATTGGTGTAGTGTAGGGTATAGAGGGGTCAGTGATGTAGTGTAAGGTATAGAGGGGTCAGTGATGTAGTGTAGGTTATAGAGGTGTCAGTGATGTAGTGTAAGGTATAGTGAGGTCAGTAATGTAATGTAGGGTATAGAGGGGTCAGTAATGTAGTTTAGTGTATAGAGGGGTCAGTAATGTACTTTAGGGTATAGAGGTGTCAGTGATGTAGTGTAGTGTACAGAGGGGTCATTGGTGTAGTTTATGGTATAGAGGGGTCAGTGATGTAGTATAGGGTATATAGGGGGCAGGGATGTAGTGTAGGGTATAGAGGAGCCAGTAATATAGTGTAGAGTATATCGTGGGAAGGGATGTAGTGTAAGGTATAGATGGGTCAGTGATGTAGTGTAGAGTATATAGGGGGCAGTGATTTAGTGTAGGGTATAAAGTGGTCAGTGATGTAGTGTTGAGTATATAGGGGCCAGTGATGCAGCGTAAAGTATATAGGGGGCAGGGATGTAGTGTGGGGTATAGAGGGGTCAGTGATGTAGTGTAGGGTATAGAGCAGGCAGGGATGTAGTGTAGGGTATAGAGGGGTCAGTGATGTAGTGTAGAGTATACAGGGGGCATGGATGTAATGTATGGTATATAGGGGTCAGGGATGTTGTGTAGAGTATAGAGGGGTCAGGGATGTAGTGTAGGGTATACAGGGGCAAGAAATGTAGTGTATGGTGTAGAGGTTTCAGGGACATAGTGTAGGGTATAGAGGTATCAGTGATGTAATGTAGGGTATAGAGGGTTCAGGGATGTAGTGTATGGTATAGAGGGTCAGTGATGTAGTGTAGGGTACAGAGGGGTCAGTGATGTAATGTAGGGTATAGAGGGATCAGTGATGTAGTGTAGGGTATAGAGGGGTCAGTAATGTAGTTTAGGGTATAGAGGGGTCAGTGATGTAGTGTAGGGTATAGAGGGGTCAGTAATGTAGTTTAGGTTATTGAGGGGTCAGTGATGTAGTGTGAAGTATAGAGGGGTCAGTGATGTAGTGTAAGGAATTGAGGGTCAGGGATGTAGTGTAGGGTATAGAGGGGGCAGTGATGTAGTGTAGGGTATAGAGGGGTCAGTGATGTAGTGTAAGGTATAGATGGGTCAGTGATGTAGTGTAGGGTATAGAGGGGTCAGTGATGTAGTGTAGGGTATAGAGGCTCCAGTAATGTAGTGTATGGTATAGAGGTGTCAGTGATGTAGTGTAAGGTGTAGAGGGGCCAGTGATATAGTGTACGGTATAGAGGGGTCAGTGATGTAGTGTAAGGTATAGAGTGGTCAGTAATGTAGTTTAGGGTATAGAGAGGTCAGTGATGTAGTGTAAGGTATAGAGGGGCCAGTAATGTAGTGTATGGTATAGAGGTGTCAGTGATGTAGTGTAGAGTATAGAGGGGTCAGTGATGTTGTGCAGGGTATAGAGGAGCCAGTAATGTATTGTAAGGTATAGAGGGTCATTGGTGTAGTGTAGGGTATAGAGGGGTTAGTGATGTAGTGAAAGGTATAGTGAGGTCAGTAATGTACTGTAGGGTATTTAGTGTTCAGTAATGTTGTTTAGGATATAGAGGGGTCAGTGATGTAGTGTAGTGTACAGAGGGGTCATTGGTGTAGTTTATGGTATAGAGGGGTCAGTTATGTAGTGTAGGGAATAGAGGGGTCAGTGATGTAGTTTAGGGTATAGAGGGGTATGGGATGAAGTGTAGGGTATAGTGGGTTCAGTAATGTAGTTTAGGGTATAGAGGGGTCAGTAATATAGTATAAGGTTTAGAGGGGTGAGTGATGTAGTGTAAGGTATAGAGGGGTCAGTGATGTAGTGTAAGGTATAGATGGGGTCAGTGATGTAGTGTAAGGTATAGAGGGGCCAGTAATGTAGTGTAAGGTATAGAGATGTCAGTGATGTAGTGTAGAGTATAGAGGGGTCAGTGATGTAGTGTAAGGTATAGAGGGGCCAGTAATGTAGTGTATGGTATAGAGGTGTCAGTGATGTAGTGTAGGGTATAGAGGCTCCAGTAATGTAGTGTATGGTATAGAGGTGTCAGTGATGTAGTGTAGAGTATAGAGGGGTCAGTGATGTAGTGTAAGGTATAGAGGGGCCAGTAATGTAGTGTATGGTATAGAGGTGTCAGTGATGTAGTGTACAGTATAGAGGGGCCAGTAATGTAGTGTATGGTATAGAGGTGTCAGTGATGTAGTGTAGAGTATAGAGGGGTCAGTAATGTAGTGTAGGGTATAGAGGAGCCAGTAATGTAGTGTAGGGTATAGAGGAGCCAGTAATGTATTATAAGGTATAGAGGGGTCATTGGTGTAGTGTAGGGTATAGAGGGGTCAGTGATATAGTGTAAGGTATAGAGGGGTCAGTGATGTAGTGTAGGTTATAGAGGTGTCAGTGATGTAGTGTAAGGTATAGTGAGGTCAGTAATGTAGTGTAGGGTATAGAGGGGTCAGTAATGTAGTTTAGTGTATAGAGGGGTCAGTAATGTAGTTTAGGGTATAGAGGTGTCAGTGATGTAGTGTAGTGTACAGAGGGGTCATTGGTGTAGTTTATGGTATAGAGGGGTCAGTGATGTAGTATAGGGTATATAGGGGGCAGGGATGTAGTGTAGGGTATAGAGGAGCCAGTAATATAGTGTAGAGTATATCGTGGGAAGGGATGTAGTGTAAGGTATAGATGGGTCAGTGATGTAGTGTAGAGTATATAGGGGGCAGTGATTTAGTGTAGGGTATAAAGTGGTCAGTGATGTAGTGTTGAGTTTATAGGGGCCAGTGATGCAGCGTAAAGTATATAGGGGGCAGGGATGTAGTGTGGGGTATAGAGGGGTCAGTGATGTAGTGTAGGGTATAGAGCAGGCAGGGATGTAGTGTAGGGTATAGAGGGGTCAGTGATGTAGTGTAGAGTATACAGGGGGCATGGATGTAGTGTATGGTATATAGGGGTCAGGGATGTCGTGTAGAGTATAGAGGGGTCAGGGATGTAGTGTAGGGTATACAGGGGCAAGAAATGTAGTGAATGGTGTAGAGGTTTCAGGGACATAGTGTAGGGTATAGAGGTATTAGTGATGTAATGTAGGGTATAGAGGGTTCAGGGATGTAGTGTAGGGTATAGAGGGGTCAGGGATGTAGTGTAAGGTATAGAGGGGTCAGTGATGTAGTGTAGGGTATAGTTGGGTCAGTAATGTAGTGTAAGGTATAGAAGGGTCAGTGATGTAGTGTATGGTATAGAGGGTCAGTGATGTAGTGTAGGGTACAGAGGGGTCAGGGATGTAGTGTAGGGTACAGAGGGGTCAGTGATGTAATGTAGGGTATAGAGGGGTCAGTGATGTAGTGTAGGGTATAGAGGGGTCAGTAATGTAGTTTAGGGTATAGAGGGGTCAGTGATGTAGTGTAGGGTATAGAGGGGTCAGTAATGTAGTTTAGGTTATTGAGGGGTCAGTGATGTAGTGTAAAGTATAGAGGGGTCAGTGATGTAGTGTAAGGAATTGAGGGTCAGGGATGTAGTGTAGGGTATAGAGGGGTCAGTGATGTAGTGTAGGGTATAGAGGGGTCAGGGATGTAGTGTAGGGTATAGAGGGGTCAGTGATGTAGTGTAGGGTATAGAGGGGGCAGTGATGTAGTGTAGGGTATAGAGGGGTCAGTGATGTAGTGTAAGGTATAGATGGGTCAGTGATGTAGTGTAGGGTATAGAGGGGTCAGGGATGTAGTGTAAGGTATAGTGAGGTCAGTTATGTAGTGTAGGGTATAGAGGGGTCAGTGATGTAGTGTAAGATGTAGAGGGGTCAGTGATGTAGTGTAGGCTCTAGAGGGGTCAGTGATGTAGTGTAAGCTGTAGAGGGGTCGGTGATGTAGTGTAGGGTGTAGAGGGGTCGGTGATGTAGTGTAAGGTTTAGAGGGGTCAGTGATGTAGTGTAGGGTGTAGAGGGGTCAGTGATGTAGTGTAGGGTGTAGAGGGGTCAGTGATGTAGTGTAATGTTTAGAGGGGTCAGTGATGTAGTGTAGGGTGTAGAGGGGTCAGTGATGTAGTGTAGGGTGTAGAGGGGTCAGTGAGGTAGTGTAAGGTTTAGAGGGGTCAGTGATGTAATGTAGGGTTTAGAGAGGTCAGTGATGTAGTGTAAGGTATAGTGAGGTCAGTGATGTAGTGTAGGGTATAGAGGGGTCAGTGATGTAGTGTAATATGTAGAGGGGTCAGTGATGTAGTGTAGGGTGTAGAGGGGTCAGTGATGTAGTGTAAGCTGTAGAGGGGTCGGTGATGTAGTGTAGGGTGTAGAGGGGTCAGTGATGTAGTGTAAGGTTTAGAGGGGTCAGTGATGTAGTGTAGGGTGTAGAGGGGTTAGTGATGTAGTGTAGGGTGTAGAGGGGTCAGTGATGTAGTGTAAGGTTTAGAGGGGTCAGTGATGTAGTGTAGGGTGTAGAGTGGTCAGTGATGTAGTGTAGGGTGTAGAGGGGTCAGTGATGTAGTGTAGGGTGTAGAGGGGTCAGTGAGGTGGTGTAGAGGGGTCAGTGAGGTAGTGTAAGGTTTAGAGGGGTCAGTGATGTAATGTAGGGTTTAGAGAGGTCAGTGATGTAGTGTAAGGTAGAGTGGGGCCAGTGATGTAGTGTAGGGTGTAGAGGGGTCAGTGGTTTAGTGTAAGCTATAGAGGGGTCAGTGATGTAGTGTAAGGTATAGAGGGGTCAGTGATGTAGTGTAAGGTGTAGAGGGGCCAGTGATATAGTGTAGGGTGTAGAGGGGTCAGTGATGTAGTGTAGGGTGTAGAGGGGTCAGTGATGTAGTGTAAGGTCTAGAGGGGTCAGTGATGTAGTGTAGGGTGTAGAGGGGTCAGTGATGTGGTGTAAGGTTTAGAGGGGTCAGTGATGTGGTGTAGGGTGTATAGGGGTCAGTGATGTAGTGTAGGGTGTAGAGGGGTCAGTGATGTAGTGTAGGGTGTAGAGGGGTCAGTGATATAGTGTAGGGTGTAGAGGGGTCAGTGATGTAGTGTAGGGTGTAGTGGGGTCAGGGATGTAGTGTAGGGTGTAGAGGGGTCAGTGATGTAGTGTAGGGTGTAGTGGGGTCAGGGATGTAGTGTAGGGTGTAGAGGGGTCAGTGATATAGTGTAGGGTGTAGAGGGGTCAGTGATGTAGTGTAGGGTGTAGTGGGGTCAGGGATGTAGTGTAGGGTGTAGAGGGGTCAGTGATGTAGTGTAGGGTGTAGTGGGGTCAGGGATGTAGTGTAGGGTGTAGAGGGGTCAGTGATATAGTGTAGGGTGTAGAGGGGTCAGTGATGTGGTGTAAGGTTTAGAGGGGTCAGTGATGTAGTGTAGGGTGTAGAGGGGTCAGGGATGTAGTGTAGGGTGTAGAGGGGTCAGTGATGTAGTGTAGGGTGTAGTGGGGTCAGGGATGTAGTGTAGGGTGTAGAGGGGTCAGTGATATAGTGTAGAGTGTAGAGGGGTCAGTGATGTGGTGTAAGGTTTAGAGGGGTCAGTGATGTAGTGTAAGGTATAGAGGGGTCAGTGATGTAGTGTAAGGTATAGAGGGGTCAGTGATATAGTGTAGGGTGTAGAGGGGTCAGTGATGTAGTGTAGGGTGTAGAGGGGTCAGTGATGTAGTGTAAGGTCTAGAGGGGTCAGTGATGTAGTGTAGGGTGTAGAGGGGTCAGTGATGTAGTGCAAGGTCTAGAGGGGTCAGTGATGTAGTGCAGGGTGTAGAGGGGTCAGTGATGTGGTGTAAGGTTTAGAGGGGTCAGTGATGTGGTGTAAGGTGTATAGGGGTCAGTGATGCAGTGTAGGGTGTAGAGGGGTCAGTGATGTAGTGTAGGGTGTAGTGGGGTCAGGGATGTAGTGTAGGGTGTAGAGGGGTCAGTGATGTAGTGTAGGGTGTAGAGGGGTCAGTGATGTAGTGTATGGCTTCCGTCTTCTCCACTCCACTGAAACTGCCCTCACGAAAGTCTGCAATGACCTCCTATATGCTAATTCCAAGGGCCAACACTCTCTGCTTAATCTCCTGACCTCTCTGCTGCTTTTGACACTGTGGACCACCATGGTCTTCTGAAAACCCTTCACTCTCTTGGTCTGCGTGATACTGCCCTCTCCTGGCTGTCCTCCTACCTCTGTGACTGTTCTTTCTCTGTCTCCTCTCATGACACTACCTCCTCCACACTGCTACTAACAGTAGGTGTCCTCCAAGATGAAATAAGTTTAGAGCCTTCAGTCTCAATAAAATACTTTACGTAAAAGATTGACATCTTGCTTTACGAAATGCTTCTTTCTTCCCTCAGATCTTCTTTCTGCACCTCCGGGACAATCAGATCCAGTGTTGCACAAACTCTTGGCTCCTGTGAAGACCTGCCAGCTGGACACCTGATGTCCATCTCCAGATACTGAGCCTCGTCCTGGATGATACAAACAGTGGAAGATTCAGGCACATTCTGTATAATTGTGGACCCTTTCTCACATCATGAACTCTCACTAGCAACTGCGCCCAATTATTCCCCGCCCTATCCACGATCTCCCTATGGTGCCACTGGAAGTGTACATCATATCCTGAACCATTACATGCAAAGACCAAGCTAAATGCAGACGCACCTAGGGGTTAATTTACTAAAAGATCAAGTTTAGATTGCTGTAAAATCAGTAAACATGCCGGAGTTTCAGGTACAGAATTCTACATTTACTAAAGTCTGTGGATGATTTTTTAACCTAACGCTGATCTTTTTGACAGTCTGTTTTTGTCAGTTCCATTCAAAATGGAGTACAGATAGACATGGCTTCCACTTCCTGCTGAGTTTCTGTTGGACAAATCACACCACATGCAAGAAGCTGCTGTGGTTCTTCGTGTTTGCATATCTGTCCGAGGGATGCAGTCAGGAGACCAACGGTGGAATCCCGGCAGCCGGCAAAATGCCACCGGTCAGAATCCTGACCGAAGCCTCGAGATCCCACTCGGATGGTTGTCCACGCCACCACCCAAGGGGGAATATAATAGTGTGGTGACAATCGGTTTCCTGACTGTTGGGATCCCGACTGCCGCTATTACATACCGGACCCCCTCTCCAATGATGGGCCGCTTACAATGGTTTGTGTACATTTCCAATTGCGGGGTGCCTGCGCAGGACCCAAGCAGCACATGTGCATCAAGGCATGCAGCGCCCCCTGAGATGTTCGAACAAATGCCGAATGCGATCACAGCTGCGATTATGCATGCTGACGATGTGCAAAATGTAGCAAAAAGCCGGCAGCCCTGAAAAGAACAGCCACCAAGCAGAGCAATCAGAAAGGCGCAGCTACTGCGTACACATTCGCAGTGTACACACAGATCCTTTTATAATCGCCAGGCCGAGTAAATGAATAGTCTGCCAGAGTACAGATTCCCAGCGCAGCTTGTGACACGCCCCAAACACGCCCATGACAAGCCGGCAGCTTTCCCCCGTGAACACCAACAAATGGTGCCTGCCTGTCGATCCCTCTGCGCGATGGTAAGCTGCGAGCGTCATTGCTATTAGTGCAAATCATCGGCATTCGCAACTTCATTTACCTATAATCGCTCAACTGAAAACATCGGCATATCGCCCGTCATCTCTACACTTATAGGTGGGTGTGGTATGCGTGACGGGCGGTCACATGACATCCCCTTATAGGCATCATAATGAGGTTCCAGCCAATTGCACACGTTATAAGAAGAAGTCTTATTTTTTGGTGATTTGTGGTGGATTTTCAGATGGTTTGAAACTGACTGTTAGTAAATACTGCAAGAGATTTGTATAGAAGTCTATGTTAAAGTACCGATGCTTTGCTCGATGGTCTATTTAAGTCTAAAGTCGCTTTACAGACGATTTTCAGTTGATTTTGCCTTTAGTAAATACCCAATTTTCATAATCGACTGAAAATCAAAATTGACTGTTAATAAATGTTCCCCTCGAGGGCACATGTGATAGGGTCGGAGTTTCCGGAGGTGCGGGATGCCGGCTGAACTCTGACATTTTTTAAGCGGCAATCATTTACTAAGCATGGTTTTCCTTGTCAATGATTACCCCTTTAAAACAACATCCGGGTTCGGCTGGCACCTCCGGCAAACGCAGACCCTGTCCCCATGTCGCCAGGATTATTACTACATGAGAGAAAATGATTCTGCGCAGTGAGACATTCCCCGCTAATGTAATAACAGAGAAATGGTCTTCTGAGTCCATATAGAATAAAGTCTATCAAATCTGCTTCAATGTCTTTTCTGCCCTGAGATCCAACCTTCTGATTTGATGTGTACCCTTAGGGAATATAAAACCCCTTTTCTAGGTGAGTGACCTGTAAGGTGAAGAGGGTAAGAAGGTAAGAACACACCAGGGGGCACAGATTACCAGAATCTGATGTCAGAGTATATTCAATGATTCAAGCTATGAAATATGATCCCACAGTGCATAGGAAAGTACCAGGAGAGGAGGCCCGTGGTCCGCCTCCTCCATCCGTGCCACCTCCTCCATCCATGCCTCCTCCTCCATCTGTGCCGCCTCCTCCATCCATGCCGCCTCCTCCATCCGGGCTGCCTCACCATCCGTGCCTCCTCCTCCATCCATGATACCTCCTCCATCCGTGCCTCCTTCTCCATCCGGGCCGCCTCCTCCATCCGGGCCTCCTCCTCCATCCGGGCCTCCTCCTCCATCCGTGCCTCCTCCTCCATCTGTGCCGCCTCCTCCATCCATGCCTCCTCCTCCATCCGGGCTGCCTCACCATCCATGCCTCCTCCTCCATCCATGATACCTCCTCCATCCGTGCCTCCTTCTCCATCCGGGCCGCCTCCTCCATCCGGGCCTCCTCCTCCATCCGGGCCTCCTCCTCCATCCTGGCCTCCTCCTACATCCGTGCCGCCTCCTACATCCGTGCCACCTCCTCCAGCCGTGCCTCCTCCTCCATCCGTGCCGCCTCCTCCATCCATGCCTCCTCCTCCATCCGGGCTGCCTCACCATCCGTGCCTCCTCCTCCATCCATGACACCTCCTCCATCCATGCCGCCTCCTCCATCCGTGCCTCCTCCTCCATCCATGCCTACTCCTCCATCCATGCCTACTCCTCCATCCATGCCTCCTCCTCCATCCGGGCCGCCTCACCATCTGTGCCTCCTCCTCCATCCATGACACCTCCTCCTTCTATGCCTCCTCCTCCATCCGGGCCGCCTCCTCCATCTGGGCCTGCTCCTCCATCCGGGCCTCCTCCTCCATCCATACCGCCTCCTCCATCCATGCCGCCTCCTCCATCTGTGCCGCCTCCTCCATCTGTGCCGCCTCCTCCATCTGTGCCGCCTCCTCCATCCGTGCCGCCTCCTCCATCCGTGCCTCCTCCACCATCCGGGCTGCCTCCTCCATCCAGGCCGCCTCCTCCATCTGGGCAGCCTCTGCCATCCGTGCCTCCTCCACCATCCGTGCCGCCTCACCATCCATGCCTCCTCCATCCATGCCTCCTCCTCCATCCGGGCCACCTCCTCCATCCATGCCGCTTCCTCCATCCATGCCTCCTCTTCCATCTGGGCTGCCTCACCATCCGTGCCTCCTACTCTATCCATGCCTCCTCCTCCATCCGGGCCACCTCACCATCCGTGCCGCCTCCTCCATCCAAGCAGCCTCCTCCATCCGGGCCGCCTTCTCCATCCGAGCCGCCTCCTCCATCCATGCCACCTCCTCCATCCGGGCCACCTCACCATCCATGCCTCCTCCATCCGAGCCGCCTCCTCCATCCGTGCCTCCTCCTCAATCCGGGCCACCTCACCATCCGTACCACCTCCTCCATGCAGGCAGCCTCCTCCATCCGATCCGCCTCCTCCATCCATGCCTCCTCCTCCATCCGTGCCACCTCCTCCATCCGGGCAGCCTCCTCCATCCATGCCTCCTCCTCCATTCAAGCCACCTTCTCCATCCGTGCCTCCTCCTCCATCTGGGCCGCCTCACTATCCGTGCCTCCTCCTCCATCTGAGCTGCCTCCTCCATCCGTGCCTCCTCCTCCATCTGGGCCGCCTCCTCCATCCGTGCCTCCTCCTCCATTTGAGCTGCCTACTCCATCCGTGCCTCCTCTTCCATCCGGGCCGCCTCCTCCCTCCTGGGCCGCTTTCTCCATCCATGCCTCCTCCTTCATCCGGGCTTCTTTCTCCCTCCTGGGCAGCCTCCTCCATCCATGCCTCCTCCTCCATCCGGGCCTCTTTCATCCGGGCCGCCTCCTCTATCCATGCTTCCTCTTCCATCTGGTCCGCCTTCTCCATCTGGTCCACCTTCTCCATCCGGTCCGCCTCCTCCATCTGAGCCGCCTCCTCCATCTGAGCCGCCTCCTCCATGCAGGCAGCCTCCTCCATCCGATCCGCCTCCTCCATCCATGCCTCCTCCTCCATCCGTGCCACCTCCTCCATCCGGGCAGCCTCCTCCATCAATGCCTCCTCCTCCATTCGAGCCACCTTCTCCATCCGTGCCTCCTCCTCCATCTGGGCCGCCTCACTATCCGTGCCTCCTCCTCCATCCGAGCTGCCTCCTCCATCCGGGCCGCCTCCTCCATCCATGCCTCCTCCTCCATTTAAGCTGCCTACTCCATCCGTGCCTCCTCTTCCATCTGGGCCGCCTCCTCCATCCAGGCCTCTTTCTCCCTCCTGGGCCGCTTTCTCCATCCATGCCTCCTCCTTCATCCGGGCCTCTTTCTCCCTCCTGGGCAGCCTCCTCCATCCATGCCTCCTCCTCCATCCGGGCCTCTTCATCCGGGCCGCCTCCTCTATCCATGCCTCCTCTTCCATCTGGTCCGCCTTCTCCATCTGGTCCGCCTTCTCCATCTGGTCCGCCTTCTCCATCTGGTCGCCTCCTCCATCCGGGCCGCCTCCTCCATCCGGGCCTCCTCCTCCATTTAAGCTGCCTCTTCCATCCGGGCCACCTCCTCCATCCAGGCCTCTTTCTCCCTCCTGGGCCGCTTTCTCCATCCATGCCTCCTCCTCCATCCGGGCCGCCTCCTCCATCCGGGCCAGCAGTGTTATAGAGTCTGAGAACTAGGGGGCTCAGACTCCAATGCGCATGCACAGATCTCCGGGAAAATGTCACGCTGGCCATTTTCTCAGTGATTTCTCTACTGCAAGTGTGCACAATGGCCGCTGCACCATTTTCATGGTGATTGCTATGTTGCTGCTGCTGCCATCGGTGCAGGACTCTGGAGAGGTAAGTATTCGAGAAACGGCAGTGTGTGCAGTGTGCAGCCCCCCTGGACTCAGGGGCCCTTGTGCACCGCATATGTAATACCCTGGAACTGCAAGGGTTAAAACACTGCAAGGGCCTGCATGCACAAAGCAACTGTGGCACTACAGGTTCCAGCATGACTGTGTAATAAAAGTAAAAGGGTTGCTGGAGCTGCATAGAACTAAGCCAGCAGCCTACAGCTTGCAGTACAGAAGGGGTTAACAGCCCAGCTCACAGCAAGACAGATAAGCCTGCAAAAAGCAAAGGCAGGGCTCACCAATTTGCATCTCAGGGCGGGAAATCCCAGATGGAATGTCTCCCCAGGAATAAAGGGTTACAAAAGGCTGTCATGCAGCAGCAGCATGGTCTTTGCAGCCCAGAAGCCTGGAGTGTTAGCTAGGACAGAAGCAGTGTGTTAGCTAGGAGAGAAGCAGTGTGTTCGCTAGGAGAGAAGCAGTGTGTTCGCTAGGAGAGAAGCAGTGTGTTAGCTAGGAGAGAAGCAGTGTGTTAGCTAGGAGAGAAGCAGTGTGTTAGCTAGGAGAGAAGCAGTGTGTTCGCTAGGAGAGAAGCAGTGTGTTCGCTAGGAGAGAAGCAGTGTGTTCGCTAGGAGAGAAGCAGTGTGTTAGCTAGGAGAGAAGCAGTGTGTTAGCTAGGAGAGAAGCAGTGTGTTCGCTAGGAGAGAAGCAGTGTGTTAGCTAGGAGAGAAGCAGTGTGTTAGCTAGGAGAGAAGCAGTGTGTTAGCTAGAGAGAAGCGTGGTGTGTGACCTGGAAAGATGTAGCCCCAGTGAGAGCTCCTCACATGTTTATGTGGGGAGAGCAGCCAGACGCAGCAAGGCACCTTACAGAGGGAGAGACCGCAGTGTGAGAGCAGCAGTACTCAGAATCCAGTGAAAGGGTGATGCCAGGAGAAGAGTGTTACAGGTGTGAGTCTCAGGAGAGGATGTATCTGGGTGTGTGGTCGGAAGCCACGCGGCATGATTAAAAGCCCCGCATGGACAAGAGTCCTCGCTATGACAGAGAGAGAAAGACGGTAACCTGGTATGTGTAGCACTACTGGTCACAGAAAGCCCTGGTACGTACTGCTGTTCGCGATATTTATGCCGCTGCAATTAAGTGATACGCTGGAGGAGGTGCCCTGATGTGAGATCGAATGTAATCATTAAGCTTTGTGCTGGAGGAGTGGTCAGAAGTTATCCCTGCTATGTCCCTGCTTTATGTTAAATAAACTTTATGCTGTTTTATGAAATGGCCTGGTGCCCAATTCTTTATGCGCTGTACCGACACCTGTAGTCCACTCCCACAATGCACCTGTAATTAAACAATTGCAAATGTGAGATTGCGCGCAGTGAGTGATTATTGGCCGACTGCGCATGTGCTGTGAACACATAGTGATTGACAGGAAGTGACCATTTGTGGGTGGTAACATGGCGTTTGTGGGGAGTGGTTAGGAAAGCGCAGGCATGTTGTGTCCATTATCGGGGTGTGTATCTGACATAATTTGCAAACGCTGTGTTCAAAAAGATGGCGCCCGGTGCGGCTGCATGCGCATTGAATTGAGTATGCTGTGGTCAGCCACAAATGTCAATGGTGTCTTTTTATTTTTTTTCATATGCATTGTGATTCTGCTGGTGCGTACGCAGGGTTGTGAACATCACTATCTCAGCCTCAGTAGTGATCCATAGTGAATCAGGCCCCAAGTACTGAGCGATGTCTTTCTTATAAGAGCAGCAGGATATCCGCCTATAGAAGAATCTGCAATTTGCAGGATACGGCTACACCGCCTGCTGCCACTCTGTCTGCCAGCTATCATGGATTGCTCCTATTGATTTGCCGCCCTGCTCCGGGACCATTTGCACAGCATCAGACTACGGCTCTGGATGTTATTGCCTGCATGACGCACTCAGCGTCATATCCAGCACCCGGAGCCGCATTACAGACTGACGGGACTTCTGTGACGACCTTGTTACTTATAGTAAAGCATATTGCTAATTACAGCTTACCGTAGTAATCACCTCTGACAGGGATACGGTCACTAGGTCGCCATGCGTTTTTCACATTTTATGTCATTTTTTTACTTATTCATACTTTACGATCCACGTGGACTATGATTGGGAATAGTAACCTGTGCCGAGCGCAGCAAGCACCTTGCCCGAAGCATGGCGAGCAAAAACCGAGGGGACACGGTGCAATAATTGGAGTTCCCGGTCACTTTACGAAGAAAACGACACCAGAAAAAGTAAAAAAACTCATGCTGACCTTTTTCCATGTCGTCCTAATGACCCACGCCGCTCTGACATATAAGGTGTGGACTTTGTCTATGGCCCTCATTCCGAGTTGTTCGCTCGCAAGCTGCTTTTAGCAGCTTTGCACGCGCTAAGCCGCCGCCTACTGGGAGTGAATCTTAGCTTATCAAAATTGCGAACGAAAGATTCGCAATATTGCGAAAAGACTTCTCTGTGCAGTTTCTGAGTAGCTCCAGACTTACTCTTCCAGTGCGATCAGTTCAGTGCTTGTCGTTCCTGGTTTGACATCACAAACACACCCAGCGTTCGCCCAGACACTCCTCCGTTTCTCCAGCCACTCCCGCGTTTTTCCCAGAAACGGTAGCGTTTTTTCGCACACACCCATAAAACGTCCAGTTTCCGCCCAGAAACACCCACTTCCTGTCAATCACATTACGATCACCAGAACGAAGAAAAAACCTCGTAATGCCGTGAGTAAAATACCTAACTGCATAGCAAATTTACATGGCGCAGTCGCAGTGCGAACATTGCGCATGCGCAATAAGCGGAAAATCGCCGCAATGCGAAAAAAATTACAGAGCGAACAACTCGGAATGACCACCTATATGCATAGCAGCATTACGGATATTGATATGTGATTGTATATGTGCTTATTATTTTATGCTATTGGTATTAGACTTTTATATTTCCACTGACGCATTGGTAGTGCTCCCATTTCCATTTTTTTACATTCCGAATTGTGTGGCGCTGGTACTTCACCATTGGGCGCCCTTATTATTTTATATTGTTTAGAAGAGCTTAGAAGGAAATATGCAAACAGGCGAGCAGCCCAAATATTCAGTTAATTTTACAAAGGAAAAGGGGGGATGGGAAAATGACTGCACTAGCACCGTATTCTAAATTGAACAATGAAGAAACCCCAACTTACAATTCATAACAATTCCTTGTCCTGTGTATCAGCTGGGGGTGCTGCCACACATATATTGTTGCCAATATATATATAGATAGGTTTTGGAACAAGGAAGAAAAGATTGGTCTTAGGTGGTGCACTAATACAAATGATTTTACATTTAAAATATAACTTTAATTTCATATACTTAAAAAGCCTGTAACTGTGTAATATTAAAATGAATTAAAGGACAAGTGAAAGACAAAGTGCAACCTGTGATTATTAAAAAACCACACACTGCACCCACTATGCTGTGCAATGTCTCTATATAAGATACTTCAATTATTGGCCCTCATTCCGAGTTGTTCGCTCGCAAGGCGATTTTAGCAGAGTTACACACGCTAAGCCGCCGCCTACTGGGAGTGAATCTTAGCTTCTTAAAATTGCGAACGATGTATTCGCAATATTGCGATTACAAACTACTTAGCAGTTTCAGAGTAGCTCCAGACTTACTCTGCATCTGCGATCAGTTCAGTGCTTGTCGTTCCTGGTTTGACGTCATAAACACACCCAGCGTTCGCCCAGACACTCCTCCGTTTCTCCAGCCACTCCCGCGTTTTTTCCGGAAACGGTAGCGTTTTTATCCACACGCCCATAAAACGCCGTGTTTCCGCCCAGTAACACCCATTTCCTGTCAATCACACTACGATCGCCGGAGCGAAGAAAAAGCCGTGAGTAAAAAAACTATCTTCATAGCAAAATTACTTGGCGCAGTCGTAGTGCGAACATTGCGCATGCGTACTAAGCAGAAAAACGCTGCGATGCGACGAAAATTACCGAGCGAACGACTCTGAATGAGGGCCATTGTGTACAATGACCTCGATTATGAGTATGCGTTCTTATCAGAGAAACAAAAGTTCCATCTAAGTGAACCACAATTCTGTCAATCAATTTAATATGATATGGGCTCCTTAAGTGTACTGTAACATGTATGTTATTAGACGTTAGATCTGATAGGGTAGACCGAATAAACTCAATATGTCCCAATTAGCTCCTTGCCTGTCAAAATTGTGACTACATCATCCGATTATATTACAATATTCGCTATACCACTATCCTTCTTGATACTAATTGATCTCTTTATATTAACACATAATGCTGTATCACCACATTTGTACTGACAATTCTATAAAAGTACAATGTTGGTCATCATTTCCAGACTCTGCTGTCAGTGCTGTCCCATATGGTACATTGTACTGTATTGTAGAGTGCTGTTCTTGTAATTTCCTTCTACAAATAACTATTGGCAGCTTGCCCAATCGTACAGATAATCTGGGGACAGAACTATTGTACCTGGCTAGCGTTCTCAGTCTCTGCTGTCAACGCTGCCTCATGCAATGCAATTGTACTGGTATAGCACACAATACAGAACTTTCAGTGCCCTCTTGTTAGTTGCTGTTGGCAAATTGCTTATTCAAACAGCGTGAATGTAATAAAAATTCCTCATGTGGCTAGCGTTCTCAATCTCGGTTGTCGACGCTGCCTAGTATAGCGCTATGTATCTATCTGGGCAGAATAATTCTGGTTAAATCCCCTCTTGTTAATTACTGTTGGCAAGTAACCTGTTAATGCAACTGTATCTGGGAATACAGATCAAAAATTAATATATTGTCCGTATTCCATACCCTCCAACATGAGCCGCCCCACTAGGTACAAAATGCTCTGTTTCTGGACTTCCCTCTTAATTTATGATTGCCATCACCTGTGAAGAAACAGCTTCTTATCATGTAACTAGTTCAACACAGGTGATGGAAATCATACATTAAGAGGGAAGTCCAGAAACAGAGCATTTTGTACCTAGTGGGGCGGCTCATGTTGGAGGGTCTGCTATTCTGCTCGATTTCTTATTAACAGTGAGAGTTGTCCTAGTAATTAGTAATGTGGGAGAGAAAAGGGTGTTTAGTATCAGCGTGTTTTAGATCAGGTTCAGGAGCTAATTAGGATATTCCATACACAAGAGATGCACTAAAAAAATAAGAATTTACTTACCGATAATTCTATTTCTCGTAGTCCGTAGTGGATGCTGGGACTTCCGTAAGGACCATGGAGAATAGCGGCTCCGCAGGAGACTGGGCACAAAAGTAAAAGCTTTAGACTAGCTGGTGTGCACTGGCTCCTCCCCCTATGACCCTCCTCCAAGCCTCAGTTAGGATACTGTGCCCGGACGAGCGTACATAATAAGGAAGGATTTTGAATCCCGGGTAAGACTCATACCAGCCACACCAATCACACCGTATAACTTGTGATCTGAACCCAGTTAACAGTATGATAAACGTAGGAGCCTCTGAAAAGATGGCTCACAACAATAAACAACCCGATTTTTTTGTAACAATAACTATATACAAGTATTGCAGACAATCCGCACTTGGGATGGGCGCCCAGCATCCACTACGGACTACGAGAAATAGAATTATCGGTAAGTAAATTCTTATTTTCTCTGACGTCCTAGTGGATGCTGGGACTTCCGTAAGGACCATGGGGATTATACCAAAGCTCCCAAATGGGCGGGAGAGTGCGGATGACTCTGCAGCACCGAATGAGAGAACTCCAGGTCCTCCTCAGCCAGCGTATCAAATTTGTAGAATTTAGCAAACGTGTTTGCCCCTGACCAAGTAGCTGCTCGGCAAAGTTGTAAAGCCGAGACCCCTCGGGCAGCCGCCCAAGATGAGCAAGCTGAATTGTATTACAAATCCAACGAGCAATCGTCTGCTTAGAAGCAGGAGCACCCAGCTTGTTGGGTGCATACAGTATAAACAGCGAGTCAGATTTTCTGACTCCAGCCGTCCTGGAAACATATATTTTCAGGGCCCTGACTACGTCCAGCAACTTGGAGTCCTCCAAGTCCCTAGTAGCCGCAGGTACCACAATAGGCTGGTTCATGTGAAACGCTGAAACCACCTTAGGGAGAAATTGAGGACGAGTCCTCAATTCCGCCCTATCCGAATGAAATATCAGGTAAGGGCTTTTATAGGATAAAGCCGCCAATTCTGATACGCGCCTGGCTGAAGCCAGGGCTAACAGCATTACCACTTTCCATGTGAGATATTTTAAATCCACTGTGGCAAGTGATTTGAACCAATGTGATTTTAGGAATCCCAAAACCACATTGAGATCCCAGGGTGCCACTGGAGGCACAAAGGGAGGCTGTATATGCAGTACCCCCTTTACAAAAGTCTGGACTTCAGGAACTGAAGCCAGTTCCTTCTGGAAGAAGATCGACAGGGCCGAAATTTGAACCTTAATGGATCCTAATTTTAGGCCCATAGACAATCCTGCTTGCAGGAAATGTAGGAATCGACCCAGTTGAATTTCCTCCGTCGGGCCTTACTGGCCTCACACCACGCAACATATTTTCGCCAATTGCGGTGATAATGTTTTTGCGGTTACATCCTTCCTGGCTTTAGATCAGGATATGGATGACTTCATCCGGAATGCCTTTTTTCCTTCAGGATCCGGTGTTCAACCGCCATGCCGTCAAACGCAGCCGCGGTAAGTCTTGGAACAGACAGGGTCCTTGCTGGAGCAGGTCCCTTCTTAGAGTTAGAGGCCACGGATCCTCCGTGAGCATCTCTTGAAGTTCCGGTTACCAAGTCCTTCTTGGCCAATCCGGAGCCACGAATATAGTGCTTTCTCCTCTCCATCTTATCAATCTCAATCTCAGTACCTTGGGTATGAGAGGCAGAGGAGGGAACACATACACTGACTGGTACACCCACGGTGTTACCAGAGCGTCTACAACTATTGCCTGAGGGTCTCTTGACCTGGCGCAATACCTGTCGAGTTTTTTAATCATGTGGACGACTTCTGGGTGAAGTCCCCACTCTCCCGGGTGGAGGTCGTGCTGAGGAAGTCTGCTTCCCAGTTGTCCACTCCCGGAATGAATACTGTTGACAGTGCTATCTCATGATTTTCCGCCCAGCGAAGAATCCCTGCAGCTTCTGCCATTGCCCTCCTGCTTCTTGTGCCACCCTGTCTGTTTTCGTGGGTGACTGCCATGATGTTGTCCGACTGGATCAACACCGGCTGACCTTGAAGCAGAGGTCTTGCTAAGCTTAGAGCATTGTAAATGGCCCTTAGCTCCAGGATATTTATGTGAAGTGATGTATCCAGGCTTGACCCTAAGCCCTGGATATTCCTTCCCTGTGTGACTGCTCCCCAGCCTCGCAGGCTGGCATCCGTGGTCACCAGGACCCAGTCCTGAATGCCGAATCTGCGGCCCTCTAGAAGATGAGCACTCTGCAACCACCACAGGATGGATACCCTTGTCCTTGGTGACAGGGTTATCCGCTGATGCATCTGAAAATGCGACCCGGACCATTTGTCCAGTAGGTTCCACTGGAAAGTTCTTGCGTGGAATCTAACGAATGGGATTGCTTCGTAGGAAGCCACCATTTTTACCCAGAACCCTTGTGCATTGATGCACTGAGACTTGGTTCGGTTTTAGGAGGTTCCTGACTAGCTCGGATAACTCCCTGGCTTTCTCTTCCGGGAGAAACACCTTTTTTCTGGACTGTGTCCAGGATCATCCCTAGGAAACAGAAGACAAGTCGTCGGAACCAGCTGCGATTTTGGAATATTGAGAATCCAATCGTGCTGCCGCAACACTACCTGAGATAGTGCTACCCCGACTTCCAACTGTTCCCTGGATCTTACCCTTATCAGGGAATCGTCCAAGTAAGGGATAACTAAAATTCCCTTCCTTCGAAGGGATATCATTTCGGCCATTACCTTGGTAAAGACCCGGGGTGCCGTGGACCATCCCTACGGCAGCGTCTGAACTGATAGTGACAGTTCTGTACCATAACCTGAGGTACCCTTGGTGAGAAGGGTAAATTTTGACATGAAGGTAAGCATCCTTGATGTCCCGAGACATCATGTAGTCCCCTTCTTCCAGGTTCGCAATCACTGCTCTGAGTGACTCAATCTTGAATTTGAACCTCTGTATGTAAGTGTTCAAAGATTTTTGATTTTAGATTTAGATTTAGAATCGGTCTCACCGAGCCGTCTGGCTTCGGTACCACAATAGTGTGGAATAATACCCCGTTCCCTGTTGCAGGAGGGGTACCTTGATTATCACCTGCTGGGAATACAGCTTGTGAATGGCTTCCAAAACTGCCTCCCTGTTAGAGGGAGACGTCGGTAAAGCCGACTTTTGGAAACGGCGAGGGGGAGACGTCTCGAATTCCAATATGTACCCCTGAGATATTACCTGAAGGATCCAGGGGTCTACTTGCGAGTGAGCCACTGCGCACTGAAATTCATTGAGAACGGGCCCCCACCGTGCCTGAGCTTGTAAGGCCCTATCGTCATACTGAGGGCTTGGCAGAGGCGGGAAAGGGTTTCTGTTCCTGGGAACTGGCTTATCTCTTCAGCCTTTTTCCTCTCCCTCTGTCACGAGCAGAAAAGAGGAACCTTTTGTCCGCTTGCCAACAAAGGACTGCGCCTGATAATACGGCGTCTTATTTTGAGAGGCGACCTGGGGTACAAACGTGGATTTCCCAGTTGTTGCCGTGGCCACCAGGTCTAAAAGACCGACCCCAAATGTCCCCTTTCAAAGGCAATACTTCCAAATGCCGTTTGGAATCCGCATCACCTGACCATTTTACTGGTAGAATTGGACAACGCACTTATACTTGATGCCAGTCGGCAAATATTCCGCTGTGCATCATGCATATATAGAAATGCATCTTTTAAATGCTCTATAGGCAATAATATACTATCCTTATCTAGGATATCAATATTTCCAGTCAGGGAATCCGACCATGCCAACCCAGCACTGCACCTCCAGGCTGAGGCGATTGCTGGTCGCAGTATAACACCAGTATGTGTGTGAATACATTTTTGGATACCCTCCTGCTTTCTATCAGCAGGATCCTTAAGGGCGGCCATCTCATGAGAGGGTAGAGCCCTTGTTCTTACAAGCGTGTGAGCGCCTTATACCCCCTAGGGGGTGTTTCCCAACGCACCCTAACCTCTGGCGGGAAAGGGTATACACCAATACTTTTTAAGAAATTATCAATTGTTATCGGGGGAAACCCACGCATCATCACACACCTCATTTTATTTCTCAGATTCAGGAAAACTACAGGTAGTTTTTCCCTCACCGAACATAATACCCCTTTTTGGTGGTACTCGTATTATCAGAAATGTATAAAACATTTTCCATTGTCTCAATCATGTAACGTGTGGCCCTACTGGAAATCACGGTTGTCTCTTCACCGTCGACACAGGAGTCAGTATCCATGTCGGCGTCTGTATCTGAGGTAACGGGCGCTTTAGAGCCCCTGACAGCCTATGAGACGTCTGGACAGGCACAAGCTGAGTAGCCGGCTGTCTCATGTCAACCACTGTTTTTGTTATACAGAGCTGACACTGTCACGTAATTTTCAACAGTACATCCACTCAGATGTCGACCCCCTAGGGGGTGACATCACTGTTACAGACACTCTGCTCCGTCTCCACATCATTTTTCTCCTCATACATGTCGACACAAACGTACCGACACACAGCACACACACAGGGAATGCTCTGATAGAGGACAGGACCCCACGAGCCCTTTGGGGAGACAGAGGGAGAGTTTGCCAGCACACACCAGAGCGCTATATATATACAGGGATAACCTTATATAAGTGTTTCTCCCTTTATAGCTGCTGTTTTATATTTGCTGCCAATAGTGCCCCCCCCTCTCTTGTTTTACCCTGATTCTTGTTGCAGGGGAGAGTCAGGGAGCCGTCCTTCCAGCGGAGCTGTGAAAGAAAATGGCGCTTGTGTGCTGAGGAGAAAGGCTCCGCCCCCTTCACGGCGGCCTTTTCTCCCGCTTTTTTCAGGAAAACTGGCAGGGGTTAAATGCATCCATATAGCCCAGGAGCTATATGTGATGCATTTCTTTAGCCATATAAGGTTTTTATAGTGTTTTATTGCGTCTCAGGGCGCCCCCCCCAGCGCCCTGCACCCTCAGTGACCGGAGTGTGAAGTGTGCTGAGAGCAATGGCGCACAGCTGCAGTGCTGTGCGCTACCTTATTTGAAGACAGGAACGTCTTCTGCCGCCGCTTTCTCCGGACCTCTTCGCTCTTCTGGCTCTGTAAGGGGGCCGGCGGCGCGGCTCCGGGACCCATCCAGGCTGAACCTGTGATCGTCCCTGTGGAGCTAATGTCCAGTAGCCAAGAAGCCCAATCCACTCTGCACGCAGGTGAGTTCGCTTCTTCTCCCCTTAGTCCCACGATGCAGTGAGCCTGTTGCCAGCAGGACTCACTGAAAATAAAAAACCTATTTAAACTTTTACTTCTAAGCAGCTCAGGAGAGCCACCTAGCCTGCACTCTTCTCGTTCGGGCACAAAAATCTAACTGAGGCTTGGAGGAGGGTCATAGGGGGAGGAGCCAGTGCACACCAGCTAGTCTAAAGCTTTTACTTTTGTGCCCAGTCTCCTGCGGAGCCGCTATTCCCCATGGTCCTTACGGAAGTCCCAGCATCCACTAGGACGTCAGAGAAATAATATTGTGAAATAAGCTTAAATAAGCTTTATGTGCTAAATACCCCTCCTGTATATCTATATGATTTCAATTATCATAGTTCACAGAATCCAGGCCAGCAGCTTACTGCAATATTTGTCATGCAGATTTATGTATACACTCTATCCCTAAGTGTATCAGAGGATGTTGTGACAGGCTTTAATTATGCACAATATATTTCACAGCTTTTGGTCTGCGGTTGCAGGCGGATACACTGGGATTTCAGACTGTTACATATTATCAGGCTGTCAGTATTATATATACACACTTTATCCCTCAATGTATCAGAGAATGTTGTAACAAGCTTTAATTATATACAATGTGTTTCACAGCTTTTAATCTGCAGCTGCAAGCTGATACACTGGGATTTCAGACTGTTACATATTATCAGGCTATCAGTGTTATATATACACACTTTATCCCCATACTTGCCTACCTGACCCTGTCCATGAGGGAGAAAATGCTCTGTTCCTGGACGTTCCTGGTAATGTATGATTGCCATCACCTGTGGTGAGCTAGGTAATTGATAAGAAAGGTGTTTCACCACAGGTGATGGCAATCATACATTACAAGGAAAGTCCAGGAACAGAGCATTTTCTCCCTCATGGAGAGGGGCAGGTAGGCAAGTATGTTTATCCCTAAATCTATCAGAGAACGTTGTAACAAGCTTAAATTATATACAATGTGTTTCACAGTTTTTAATCTGCAGCTGCAAGCTGATACACTGGGATTTCAAGTTGTTACATATTATCAGGCTGTCAGTATTGCACAGTCCTACATATGCAAATGAATATGCAGTGTGTTAAAGTTCTCTGCTGCTGCGTGATAGCTTAATGGGCCTTAATCATGGGTGCAGTGTTCAGCTTAAGATATTCATTCTATGGTTTGTAATCACACTTTGCACATATAATATAAGCCTAATCATGGCCCCCTATTGTCTAAAGTTCATATTCCTCTAATCATATTCTGAATAAAGCACATATCATTGACAAGCACATTTTAGTAAAGCATGTGGGTGAGGTGTGAATCGCCAACACGTGTTTCACAGTTAGTTTCCTCAGTGCTAACCAGAATGTCTCCGGTGACCGGATTATCACAAAGTAGCCGCTCCAATCACGGGGCATCTCCCCGGTCACATGATTACAGCATCCAATAGCAGTGCAGGTCTCTTCATTTGGGATCTAGTGTTTCTTCTGGTCCGATCACATGATTCTAAGGACCAATCACTATCAGGATAAACCATGCACTAGAGGAAAAGATAATAATAATTAGATGTCTATCGTTCTGGACTCCGCTTTGTCATTTCTGTGAACAGTTTAAGTTAGTAGTGCTCATATTGGAGTTCATATTCCATACACTGCAGTGAATTATGTGGAAATTCATTCACCCTTCCACCAGGGGATCATTATAAATAATATTTATGTGTATCTCTGTTAATCTTGTGTATTCAGTTACTCCGATTCTCAGCAGCAAGTACAGAGGAGTCCTCAGCAGTGGCAGTTCTTACCTAGGGGCTGCAGACCCAGACCCTCCAACATGACCCACCCCACTAGGTACAAAATGCTCTGTTTCTGGACTTCCCTCTTAATTAATTATTTCCATCACCTGTGTTGAACTAGTTAAATGATGAGAAAGCTGTTTCTTCACAGGTGCTGGCAATAATAAATTAAGAGGGAAGTCCAGAAACAGAGCATTTTGTACCTAGTGGGGTGGGTCATGTTGGAGGGTATGCAGACCCCCCCCCCCCCCCCCAGTAAAATCTGCCACCTGCAGGGGCTGCCTAGCAGTTGCATTGACTTCCCATTGGAAGTATACCCTGCTAATCACACCCAGACAAGCAGTCCCAGGGAAGGTGTTTTCTCCCACTGGGACTGCCAGTCCAGACTGTGATATCAGAGCCCTATCTGGCTCCTAGGGGTTGCAGCCGACGCAGTCACTAGAAACCAGCTTGTGCATAGAGTGTATTACCTGGCAGTGACGGACTTAATCCCCCCCTCCCACGACCAGTCAGACTGGTAAGGAGCTGCTGCTGGTCCTGACTTACTGGTTGTGGGTACATCATATGGCATGAGATGCATTTAAGACATTTCAAGAGGAGTAGCATACTGCTGTAACACCCTAGTGGCGTGCTGTCTTCTTTGTGCTCTTGTCTTCTGTACTTCCACACCACAGCAGAGAGACAGGTGGTCCTCAAACCAACACAGTAATGACAAAAAATAAAAGAATACTGTTTATTTATGATGGAACTTTTCGACACTTGCTGATTATCCTTAAGCAAAAGTTAGTAATCTGTTAGTAATGTCACGCTAGCAATACTTAAGATTGGTTATCTTTAGTTATCAAACTACCTATTATATACTGCTGAATGAGGATAATACAAAAACACTGTTCTAAACTAGGATTAGATAATAAGAGTTGACCAGTATACTCAATTTTGTATATAAACTGTATATATACTGTGTGTGCGTGTTTGTATGTGTGTGTGTATATATATATATATAAAACCAAGTTAGACCGGCACTCCTCCACATAAGCTCTTTCTGCTCCGGAGCCTCCAGGAACAATGTAAAGGACGAAAAAAGGTACTGCGGCACTCGGAGACTTAACATGTGGTAAAGTGTATTTCAACAAGTCACCATGCGGATACCAACGTTTCGGGGCTAAGCCGCCCCTTTGTCAAGGTGCCGCAGTACCTTTTTTCATCCTATATATATATATATATATATATATATATACACACTGCTCAAAAAAAATAAAGGTAACACTTAAACAACACAATGTAACTCCCAGTCAATCACACTTCTGTGAAATGAAACTGTCCACTTAGGAAGCAACACTAATTGACAATCAATTTCACTTGCTGTTGTGCAAATGGAATAGACAACAGGTGGAAATTATAGGCAATTAGCAAGCACCCCCAATAAAGGAGTTGTTCTGCAGGTGGTGACCACAGACCACTTCTCAGCTCCTATGCTTTCTGGCTGATGTTTTGGTCACTTTTGAAAGCTGGCAGTGCTTTCACTCTAGTGGTAGCATGAGACAGAGTCTACAACCCACACAAGTGGCTCAGGTAGTGCAGCTCATTCAGGATGGCACATCACTGCGAGTTGTGGCAAGAAGGTTTGCTGTGTCTGTCAGCGTAGTGTCTAGAGCATGGAGGCGCTACCAGGAGACAGGCCAGTACATCAGGAGATGGGGAGGAGGCCGTAGGAGGGCAACAACCCAGCAGCAGGACCGCTACCTCCGCCTTTGTGCAAGGAGGAACAGGAGGAGCACTGCCAGAGCCCTGCAAAATGACCTCCAGCAAGCTACAAATGTGCATGTGTCTACTCAAACGATCAGAAACAGACTCCATGAGGGTGGTATGAGGGGCCGACGTCCACATGTGGGGGTTGTGCTTACAGCCCAACACCGTGCAGGACGTTTGGCATTTGCCAGAGAACACCAAGATTGGCAAATTCGCCCCTGGTGCCCTGTGCTCTTCACAGATGAAAGCAGGTTCTCACTGAGCACATGTGACAGAGTCTGGAGACGCCAAGGAGAACGTTCTGCCTGCAACATCCTCCAGCATGACCGGTTTGTCAGTTGGTCAGTAATGGTGTGGGATGGCATTTCTTTGGGGGCCGCACAGCACTCCATGTGCTTGCCAAAGGTAGCCTGACTGCCATTAGGTTCCGAGATGAGATCCTCAGACCCCTTGTGAGACCATATGCTGGTGCGGTTGGCCCTGGGTTCCTCCTAATGCAAGACAATGCTAGACCTCATGTGGCTGAAGTGTGTCAGCAGTTCCTGCAAGATGAAGGCATTGATGCTATGGACTGGCCCGCCCATTCCCCAGACCTGAATCCAATTGAGCACATCTGGGACATCATGTCTTGCTCCATCCATCTGTTGCACCACAGACTGTGCAGGAGTTGGCGGATGCTTTAGTCCAGGTCTGGGAGGAGATCCCTCAGGAGGCCATCCGCCACCTCATCAGGAGCATGCCCAGGCATTGTAGGGAGGTCATACAGGCACGTGGAGGCCACACACACTACTGAGCCTCATTTTGACTTGTTTTAAGGACATTACATCAAAGTTGGATCAGCCTGTAGTGTGTTTTTCCACTTTAATTTTGAGTGTGACTCCAAATCCAGACCTCCATGGGTTAATATATGTGATTTCCAATGATAATTTTTGTGTAATTTTGTTGTCAGCACATTCAACTAAGTAAAGAACAAAGTATTTAATAAGAATACTTCATTCATTCAGATCAAGGATGTGTTATTTTAGTGTTCCCTTTCATTTTTTTGAGCAGTATATATATATATATATATATATATATATATATATATATATATATTGTGAACACTAAAAATAACTCTTTTACCTTGCTAATCTTCCCTGGCCAGGCTTTCGTTGGTGCACATATAAAGATTAAACCTGTTGGTTGATTTAATATACTTGATTAGAAGGCACTACGTGTCTCCATGTAATGGTTGAATCTTGCCATCCTTTTACTGTCACAATACTTTACTGTTTGCTATTTCTAGAAATATTTTTGTTAAATTCCTGCTGAGTCAATGAAGATTGGCAACTCCTGATAATGTATTGTATCCAATACTGTAACTGTGTTATGATCCGGAGTAGATACCTGGACTAAATGATGCAGAAGTCTGAGTATGAGATGGATATAGTGGGTTGGCTAGACACGTGGAACAATTGTAATGATTCAGGGTTGGTGTAGTGGCTGTTACTAGGGCTTCCAGGTGATACCAGGTGGCGCTCAGACGATTACACTTGCCCAGCAGTCTTTTAGCCTCCTGCAATACTAGGATTCACCTTTAGCAGCTGCCTTTCCAGGGTGACTTAGGTCCGCCCCATAATCAGATGCCCCCAGGACTTACGGATGGACAAGGCGACTATTGGAAGCTGAGATCAGTAACAGAATATATGTGGGTGTAACAATACACAGGATGTAAACACAAAACTGTATGTGAATGCAACAATGCACAGAGTAGAATAAGCGAGCAAGTATTAACTGTATGCGAATGCAACAATGCACAGGATGGTAAAAAATAATAGAATGAACGAGAGCTAAAGATAAGAATCTGTGTGGAAGGTCCACACAAATCCTGATTTGAAGGTGAGCTGGATCCGATCAGGAAAATGATCTAGACTAGGTAACCGAACTTTGGGAATACACAGAGTTGACAGGTTCTCACATATATCAGGAACTATAATCAGCACAGGAAAGTACCCAGGAAGGGAATATAAAGGGAGGTTGCACCAAACAGCCTCCAATAACAGAGAGTGCATAATTAATCAAAGGATGTGCAGGTGCCGTTCTGCATGTCCACTAATCATTGCCCAGCAATCGTGAACGCTTCCTGCACCCAGCGTCCAGGTTGCTAGGCGCTGAATGGCTACCTAATTCGCCTGACGTCAGCCTGTTGCTAGGCGCTGAGCGGGGACCAGATTACAGTACGCCGGTATCAGCCTGTTCCTAGGCGCTGGGCAGGGATCAGTGGGAGGTGTGGCGTCCTGGCTCCCAGGCAACGGCCGGGATGCGCATCTCCCAATGCTGCTGCTGACAAACTGCTTAGTCTGTCTTTGTGTAAATGTGAAGCTGTCATGTGTAATAGTGGGATTTATAATCTTATCTTGATAAATCCTTTTCTTGTAGTCCACAGGGGGCACTAGAGATGCTTATGCTGGGTATTGGTGGTGAGGGAGCGAGCAGGCACCAAAGGGTTACACGTTTTAACCCAGCATGCCTCTGTCCCCCTCTGGCCCCTCTGGCCCAGACCCACCAGTTTTGTTAGCAAGCCCAAGACAGGAGCGGGGTAGAAAGTGGAAGGGAGACCAACATTCAGATAAAAACAAACTCACAGAAAATAACAGCCACATACTCACTAGTATAGGAAAAAGATCTCGCAAGTCAGGTGTGTCAGGGAGGGAATCCTGTGTCCTCCATGGACTATTTATTTTATTATATAGCGCACACATATTCCTCAGCGCTGTACAGAGAGTATTTGGCCATTCACTTCAGTCCCTGCCCTAATGGAGCTTACAATCTATATTCCCTATCACACGTACACACATTCGTACTAGGGTTAATTTTGTCAGAAGCCAATTAACCTACCAGTATATTTTTGGATTGTGGGAGGAAACCGGAGTACCCGGAGGAAACCCATGCAAGTACGGGGAGATAATACAAACTCCACACAGTTAGGGCCATGGTGGGAATCTAACCCATGACCTTAGTGCTGTGAGGCAGTATCACGGTAAGCCCATAAATCCCACTTTCTTGTGCATCCACTAGGGGGCACAAGAGAGGCTTTATGCTGGGACATCCTAAAGCTATGTCCAAATGCTGTGTCAGCCAACGCAAAAGTATCAAAGGCATACAACCTAAAAAACATCTGAGCAGAAGAATGAGCTGTGGCCCTCAAGGGATAGGAAGTTCTGCTACCAAATAGGCCTGATGAATAGTCGACTGAAGACATCTGGCCAAGGTCTGCTTTGAAGCCGGTTATCCGCGTTTGGGAATCATAGAGAACAAATAGGGAATCCGTCCTAGGAACCTTTTTAGTTCTGCCCACATAAATGTGCAGAGCTTGGACAACATCCAGAGTAGTTTCTTCAGCAGATCCCTCCATAAATGCAGGGACCACTATCTCTTGGTTCACATGAAACCTAGAAACCACCTTGGCTAGATAGGTCGAACGTGTGCAAAGCACCACCCTGTCTGAATGGAGCACTAAAAAGGGTGAACGCACAGAGGTCCCACACCCACCAGGCCAAAGGGATGGCCAATAGAAAGTCTTCCATGTGAGCCATATGAGATCGATCCCTTCTAAAGGCTAAAAAGGATGTAACTGAAGAGTCCTAAGATCCCAGGGAGCTACTGGAGGCACAAATGGAGGCTTAACATGCAACACCCCCTGCAAGAAGATCTGAATGGCAAGGCAGCAAGCCGACGGTGAGAAAGGATAAATAAGGCCAAAACCTGTACCTTCAAGAAGGAAAAAAGGAGATCCATATCAAGACCCGCCTGCAGAAAAGCAAGTAGGTGAGACAAACGAAAGGTCTGTGGATTGAACGCCCTGGTAGAACACCAGGCAAAGTACGTCTTCCAAACTCAGTGGTAAACTGCAACCGAGAAGGGCTTTCTGGCTCTGATCATGGTTCGAATGACTTTGTTAGAGTAACCCTTCTTCCTCAAGAGGGGTGTCTCAATAGCCACCCTGTCAAAGCTAGATGGTCCAGATCAGGATGAAGACCTGAGAGAGAAGAAGATCCAGTTTCAGAGGTAGATACAGTGGAACTTCGATGGAGAGACTCCAAAGATCTGTGTACCACCCTTGATGAGGCCAATCTTGGAGTACCAGAATCATGGTACCTCCCTCCTTCTTGAACTAGTGGATGATCCATAGGAGCATCTAGATTGGAGGAAAGATGTACACAAGATGAAATGGCAATGGAGCCATCAGCGCATCAACTTGAAACACCTCGAGTTTTCTTGCACGAGTGCTGTACTTCAGGCCCTGGTGGTTGTGACGTGATACCCTCATGTCGATGTCGGGGAGACCCCACTTTTGGAATAGTATCTGAAACACCTCCCGGTGTAAATTCTACTCGCCGTAGTGAATGTCCTGATGAGTTAGAAAGTCTGCCTCCCAGTTGAGTACTACGCGGATGAGTACTGCTGAGAGAGTTGGTAAATGACGTTCCGCCCAATGGAAGATTCTTGTTACCTCTGTTATTAAACCGCGACTGCAAGAGCCCCCCTGATGATTTATGTAGGTGACTGCTGTCACGTTGGCTGACTGTACTTTCATTGGGCAACCCTAGAGGAGGTGCTGTGCTACAGAAAGCGCTCTGAAGAGTGCTCTGGCTCCAGTATATTTATGGGGCGCTGGCTTTCCTGATCTGTCCAGTGGCCCTGGAAAGACTGGGAGTCACAGACTGCTCCCCACCCCAAACGGCTGGCATCGGTAGTTATCAGTACCCAATTCAGAATCCAGAATGGGTGTCCCTGTGTCAGGATGGCCTGCAAGAGCCACCACATGAGGAAGTGCTGAACATCTGGAGAAAGGGCAATGGTCTGCGCTTTGATGTGCTGTAGGATATTCCACTGATTGAGGATCTGTAGTTTTAAGGGACCGGAGTGAAACTGAGAATATTCCACCATGCCGAATGTTGCTACCATTGATCCTAGGCTCCTCATACATGCATGAATGGAGACCCTCCAATGATGAAGAAAAACTTTGATCCTGGGCTGCAAGGCCAAAGCCTTGCCCTGTGGAAGGAAGACCCGCTGAAGGTAAGAATCCAAGAGTGCCCTTAAGTGCAGCATTTCCTGCAAAGGCGTCCGAGATGATTTTCGCCAATTTATCTTCCAGCCATGAGACTGCAGAAGATTTACTGTGACTTGAATGTGATCTTGTTAAATATCTGGAATCTGTGCCAAGAGAAGATCAAACAAATAAGGCAAAATGCAGATTTCCCTGCGGCTTAGGTTTGCTGCCATGAATGCCATAATCTTTGTAAACACCTGCAGAGCTGTTGACAAAACAAACGGTAATGCCAAGAATTGGAAGTGATCCTCCTTGATGGCAAAGTGGAGGAAGCGTTGATGAGCTGGTCTGATGGGAATATGCAGATATGCATCCTGAATGTCCAAAGATGCCATGAATTCCCCAGTTTCCAGTGCTAAAATAATGGATTGGAGGGACTCCATGCGAAACTTGGGTATTCAAAGATACCTGTTTAGTTTGTTTGGGTTGAGAAAGGGTCGGTAGGAACCATCTGGCTTCTGGACTAGAAAGAGAGTGGTATAAAAACCCAACCCCTCTAAGCCTGGGCACAGGGACTATGACATTAGAGGCTAGCAGAGACTGCACTGATTGTTGAAGCACTTCTGCTTTTGCTGTATCCTGTGGAAGTCCTGTGCAAAAGAATCTTCTTGGAGGATGCTTTCGAAATGTCAGTGCATATCCCTGTGAGATGATATTTCTGAGCCATGCATCTGTGGTATCCATCCACCTTGAAGTGAAGGACAAAAGTTGGCCTCCTACCATGGGGTCCCTTAGGAGAAGGCACGTCCCATCAGGTGGTGGGCTTTTCCGGTTGCTTGGCATCCTGACATCTGGTAGCCCAGAGCTGTTTAGTTCAGGCTTTAGATCCCTTGGAAGGAGGATGATATCTAAAGGACACCTGACCCTTCGCTCTACCCTACGGGCGAAAGGTACGAAAAGTAGTTCTAGCCTGATGAGGCACAGCTGAAGGTAAGAAGGCTATCTTAGATGCCACCGGTGTGGATACTATATCATCCAACTACTTCCCAAATAGTGTATCACCTGCATAAGGAAGTGCCGCTACCATAGAATCTGAAACCTGGGTGAATCCAGCTTCCCCAGAGATGCTGGCTGCCCCCGGAGACTGGGCAGTGTGCAGTGCCAGCTCCTTATCTGTGACAGGAGCCGAGTGCTGCAGAGGATTATCACACTGCAGCACTCGGCTCCTGTCACTGCAGAGAGCCAGCACCTTCCGAGGGTGGCACCTGGCACCCCCTGCACCCGCCTTCTGACGCCACTGCCTTCTATCAAAGTAGAGGAGTTGGAGTAGTTTCAGCTGGACTTCCTGCAGTGTAGGGGAAGAAGAATAGGTCACAATGGTCACCAACAACGGAATGTGGTCAGTAAGCCCCTGATTGGGCTCATGGATCAGGGGAGAGATGAGTAGAAAATAAAAGGTTAATGTAATTCAAAACTTTGTTCCAGAATTTCTTGACTTTGCCGCATTCCCAAAACCAATGAAAGAAAGAGGCATGGGAGTGGTGACATTTCAAACAGGAACCGGATGTGTTTGGAATCATGTGTTGTCTTTGTGCGGCGGGATGTACCAAAGGGAAAATGTGGTAAACCCCACATTTATGGGGGTTTCACTGCATTTTCATATGTACTAACCCCCGGCCGCCACGGTTTCGCCCCTGAGGATATAGCAATCTTTTGATGGCAATATCCTGTAGAAGCCTATGGGCTTCTTACTGCTGGCCGCCTCAACCTGCCGCCTTCCCGCGCCGATGACGCCGACCCCACTCTCCCTGGCATACCTCCATTAAGGCAGCCCTGATCCCGGAAGCTAAACTCCTCCTCCTCCTCCTAGAAATACAACCGGTGGTCCTTCCAGCTGCAGGGAGGAGGAGGAGGCACCTGGGACAGCTTGCCATGCAGGGAGAAGATGGTGACCCCAGGGAGGTGACGGAGACCCCCCCGCACCGCACCGCACCTCACAGGTATCGCGTTAGTACATATGCGATGAACATCGCTGCGATGGGCAGCGAATGGCGGCGATGTATGATTATACATCCCGCCCTGTGTAAATTTTTCCAGTGTCCCTTTAGAAGATAAGAGGATTTCAGATCTTAAAGTGTTTTTTCCCAATGCTTGGTTAGGATCAGGGTGGAGGTGACGTTAGAAATATCCGAGCTCCATGATGATGACAATGATTGCCAAGGTTTAGTATCAGATTTGGACAGAAGAATGGAATACAGAAATTTAGTGCAATATGTGATATTATGAATTAGGCGTAGAAGAGAAGTTATAGGTTCTGTGGAATTTGCAAATCGAGTGTTGGGGTCCAGGGTTAGAGAAAAGTGCTGGATTTATAGAAACATGAAAAAAATAAGAATTTACTTACCGATAATTCTATTTCTCGTAGTCCGTAGTGGATGCTGGGGACTCCGTCAGGACCATGGGGAATAGCGGCTCCGCAGGAGACAGGGCACAAAAATAAAGCTTTAGGATTAGGTGGTGTGTACTGGCTCCTCCCCCTATGACCCTCCTCCAAGCCTCAGTTAGGATACTGTGCCCGGACGAGCGTACACAATAAGGAAGGATATTGAACCCCGGGTAAGACTCATACCAGCCACACCAATCACACCGTATAACTTGTGATCTGAACCCAGTTAACAGTATGACAAACGTAGGAGCCTCTGAACAGACGGCTCACAACAAATAACAACCCGATTTTTTTGTAACAATAACTATGTACAAGTATTGCAGACAATCCGCACTTGGGATGGGCGCCCAGCATCCACTACGGACTACGAGAAATAGAATTATCGGTAAGTAAATTCTTATTTTCTCTAACGTCCTAAGTGGATGCTGGGGACTCCGTCAGGACCATGGGGATTATACCAAAGCTCCCAAACGGGCGGGAGAGTGCGGATGACTCTGCAGCACTGAATGAGAGAACTCAAGGTCCTCCTCAGCCAGGGTATCAAATTTGTAGAATTTTGCAAACGTGTTTGCCCCTGACCAAGTAGCAGCTCGGCAGAGTTGTAATGCCGAGACTCCCCGGGCAGCCGCCCAGGATGAGCCCACTTTCCTTGTGGAATGGGCCTTGACAGATTTAGGTTGTGGCAAGCCTGCCACAGAATGTGCAAGTTGAATTGTGCTACAAATCCAACGAGCAATCGTCTGCTTAGAAGCAGGAGCACCCATCTTGTTGGGTGCATACAATATAAGCAGTGAGTCAGACTTTCTGACTCCCGCCGTTCTTGAAATATATATTTTCAATGCCCGGACCACGTCCAATAACTTGGAATCCTCCAACTCGTTAGTAGCCGCAGGTACCACAATAGGCTGGTTCAGGTGAAACGCTGACACCACCTTAGGCAGAAAATGAGGACGCGTCCGCAGTTCTGCCCTGTCCGTATGGAAAATCAGATATGGGCTCTTATATGATAAAGCCGCCAATTCTGATACTCTCCTGGCTGAAGCCAGGGCCAGTAGCATGGTTACTTTCCATGTAAGATATTTCAAATCCACCGATTTGAGTGGCTCAAACCAATGGGATTTGAGAAAATCCAAGACTACATTAAGATCCCACGGTGCCACTGGGGGCACAACCGGGGGCTGTATATGTAGTACTCCTTTTACAAAAGTCTGGACTTCAGGAACTGAAGCCAATTCTTTCTGGAAGAAAATCGACAGGGCCGAAATTTGAACCTTAATGGACCCCAATTTGAGGCCCATAGACACTCCTGTTTGCAGGAAATGTAGGAATCGACCCAGTTGAAATTCCTCCGTGGGGGCCTTCCTGGCCTCACACCACGCAACATATTTTCTCCAAATGCGGTGATAATGTTGTGCAGTCACCTCCTTCCTGGCTTTTACCAGGGTAGGAATTGTCAAAGTCAGAAAAATATCTCTATGCACACTACCATATTTGCACCTCACACAGGTCCGTGCTGCGCATGCGTACGCTCTCCCGTACGTGCGCATACTCACAGTCGCGGGCACCCGCAGGCGCACGGTATGCGTATTTACGGTAGAGTTTATGTAATCGTAGCGTGCGACTCAATCATTACATATTTTCACTAATAATGTATTTTGTAGATCATGGTCCCTTTGATAGATTCTGAAAGTTTGGTTAATATAGAATGTTTATGAACAGAGGAATCCCTCTTTGTATTGTACGAAGGGTCAGACAGGAGTAATACAGTGGTGTTTAGTATCCATCGGAAGAATATTTAATTAGAAATATTCCGGTGTTGGTTTGAAACAGATCAATCGCTCGTGCGAATAGTTATGGACATAAGAAGTTTATGAACATTTACTTTATTTGCACTTTATTACCCATGCGGCGGGAAACCCAGTTTCCCTCCCACCTGAGCAGTTGGAAATAGTCACAGCCCACCTGTATGAATCAACCTATGACCTTTTGTTATAATGCGAAGCCGAATTCCTGTGTCCAATGAACAATGAGATTGTAGGGACCATCGAATTGTATTGTGTGTGGGGCATAAATAGGCAGGCCGACCGTATCCAGTTCTCTCTCTTCAACGGTTCTCATTGCTGATAATCGGGAGCTGGATATCGAGGCGCATGCGATCGTTCCCCTTGTGCGTAAGTTTTTCTCCGTAATCATATTGTCTTACTGTGAGCCATCTCTCTCTCTCTCTACTCTTTCTCTCGTATTTTCCTTTAAATATATTGTATTGTATTTCCTGTCTAGTTTATCTGGTTAGTTGGTTTATGTTATATTGTAGTGTATCATTTGTACTGTGATTCTTTTGCAAGTATAATAGTCATAATACATATAATAGATTTTGGACCCTAAGCCCAGGTATCTGTGTATTTCTTATAGTGTTAAGTATTCCCTGAGCGTCGGTGACGCCCAAGCAGCTTTGTAGTTAATCAGGTTACACCAGGTTGCACTTACACTCTGTCTCCACACTAAGGTATACTGTGTATCTCATCGTTAAAGGTATAGATATAAAGGTTTAACGTTGTAAGCGTCTGCACCGCTGGTGATCTCCTCGTGGTTCCGAGCGTACGCTACGCTATAGCGAATCATTACGTTAGTCGGCAGCCAATAGCGTGCCTGCCTGTGATCACTGGGCCGTAAGCGAACGTGACGCTTGAGCGTCTCGACTACGGTTGAGCGATCGCTACACAACTTGCGTACCCTTACGGTACTTCTTACGTAGATAGCGTACAGTGTTCTTAGACCTCTTAAAGTGTTTTATATACGATAAATATTTAGCTTTATCAGAATGACCTCTTCCGGAATGCCTTTTTCCTTTAGAATTCGGCGTTCAACCGCCATGCCGTCAAACGCAGCCGCGGTAAGTCTTGGAATAGACACGGTCCCTGCTGAAGCAGGTCCCGTCTTAGAGGTAGAGGCCACGGATCCTCCGTGAGCATCTCTTGAAGTTCCGGGTACCAAGTTCTTCTTGGCCAATCCGGAGCCACTAGTATCGTTCTTACTCCCTTTTGCCGTATAATTCTCAGTACTTTTGGTATGAGAGGCAGAGGAGGGAACACATACACTGACTGGAACACCCACGGTGTTACCAGAGCGTCCACAGCTATTGCCTGAGGATCTCTTGACCTGGTGCAATACCTGTCCAGTTTTTTGTTGAGGCGGGACGCCATCATATCCACCATTGGTTTTTCCCAACGGTTCACAATCATGTGGAAGACTTCTGGATGAAGTCCCCACTCTCCCGGGTGTAGATCGTGTCTGCTGAGGAAGTCTGCTTCCCAGTTGTCCACTCCCGGAATGAATACTGCTGACAGTGCTATCACATGATCTTCCGCCCAGCGAAGAATCCTTGCAGCTTCTGCCATTGCTGTCCTGCTTCTTGTGCCGCCCTGTCTGTTTACGTGGGCGACTGCCGTGATGTTGTCCGACTGGATCAACACCGGCTGACCCTGAAGCAGGGGTTTTGCCAGACTTAGAGCATTGTAAATCGCTCTTAGCTCCAGTATATTTATGTGAAGAGACATCTCCAGGCTTGACCATACTCCCTGGAAGTTTCTTCCTTGTGTGACCGCTCCCCAGCCTCTCAGACTGGCATCCGTGGTCACCAGGACCCAGTCCTGTATGCCGAATCTGCGGCCCTCTAACAGATGAGCACTCTGCAACCACCACAGAAGAGACACCCTTGTCCGTGGCGATAAGGTTATCCGCTGATGCATCTGCAGATGCGATCCGGACCATTTGTCCAGCAGATCCCACTGAAAAGTTCGTGCGTGGAATCTGCCGAATAGAATTGCTTCGTAAGAAGCCACCATCTTTCCCAGGACTCTTGTGCATTGATGCACAGACACTGTCCCTGGTTTTAGGAGGTTCCTGACAAGTTCGGATAACTCCCTGGCTTTCTCCTCCGGAAGAAACACCTTTTTCTGAACCGTGTCCAGAATCATTCCCAGGAACAGCAGACGTGTTGTCGGGGTCAACTGAGATTTTGGAAAATTCAGAATCCACCCGTGTTGTTGCAGCACTACTTGGGTTAGTGCTACTCCGTCCTCCAGCTGTTCTCTGGACCTTGCCCTTATCAGGAGATCGTCCAAGTAAGGGATAATTAATACGCCTCTTCTTCGCAGAAGAATCATCATTTCGGCCATTACCTTGGTAAAGACCCGAGGTGCCGTGGACAATCCAAACGGCAGCGTCTGAAACTGATAATGACAGTTTTGCACCACGAACCTGAGGTACCCTTGATGTGAAGGGCAAATTGGGACATGCAGGTAAGCATCCTTTATGTCCAGGGACACCATAAAGTCCCCTTCTTCCAGATTCGCTATCACTGCTCTGAGTGACTCCATCTTGAACTTGAATTTTTGTATGTACAGGTTCAAAGATTTCAAATTTAGAATAGGTCTTACCGAGCCGTCCGGCTTCGGTACCACAAATAGCGTGGAGTAATACCCCTTTCCCTGTTGTAGGAGGGGTACCTTGACTATCACCTGCTGAGAAAACAGCTTGTGAATGGCTTCCAATACCGTCGCCCTGTCTGAGGGAGACGTTGGCAAAGCAGACTTTAGGAACCGGCGAGGGGGAGACTTCTCGAATTCCAACCTGTAACCCTGATATACTACCTGCAGAATCCAGGGGTCCACCTGTGAGCAAGCCCACTGTGCGCTGAAATTCTTGAGTCGACCCCCCACCGTTCCTGAGTCCGCTTGTAAAGCCCCAGCGTCATGCTGAGGGCTTTGCAGAACCCTGGGAGGGCTTCTGTTCCTGGGCAGGGGCTGCTTGCTGCCCTCTCTTACCCCTTCCTCTGCCCCGAGGCAGATATGACTGTCCTTTTGTCCGCTTGTTCTTATAGGAACGAAAGGACTGCGGCTGAAAAGACGGTATCTTTTTCTGTTGGGAGGGGGTCTGAGGTAAAAAAGTGGATTTTCCGGCAGTTGCCGTGGCCACCAGATCCGATAGACCGACGCCAAATAATTCCTCCCCTTTATACGGCAATACTTCCATATGTCGTTTGGAATCCGCATCACCTGACCACTGTCGCGTCCATAAACTCCTTCTGGCAGATATGGACATCGCATTTACTCTCGATGCCAGAGTGCAAATATCTCTCTGCGCATCTCGCATATAAAGGAAAGCATCCTTTAATTGCTCTATAGTCAATAAAATACTGTCCCTATCCAGGGTATCAATATTTTCAGTCAGGGAATCCAACCAGACGACCCCAGCACTGCACATCCAGGCTGAGGCGATGGCCGGTCGCAGTATAACACCAGTATGTGTGTATATACTTTTTAGGGTAGTTTCCAGTCTCCTATCCGCTGGATCCTTGAGGGCGGCCGTATCAGGAGACGGTAACGCCACTTGTTTTGATAAGCGTGTGAGCGCTTTATCCACCCTATGGGGTGTTTCCCAGCGCGCCCTAACCTCTGGCGGGAAAGGGTATAATGCTAATAACTTTTTTGAAATTAGCATTTTTCTATCTGGGTTAACCCACGCTTCATCACATACATCATTTAATTCCTCTGATTCAGGAAAAACTACAGGTAGTTTTTTCACCCCCCACATAATACCCCTTTTTGTGGTACTTGCAGTATCAGAGATATGCAAAGCCTCCTTCATTGCCGTGATCATATAACGTGTGGCCCTACTTGAAAATACGTTTGTTTCATCACCGTCGACACTAGATTCAGTGTCTGTGTCTGGGTCTGTGTCGACCGACTGAGGTAAAGGGCGCTTTACAGCCCCTGACGGTGTCTGAGACGCCTGGGCAGGTACTAACTGGTTTGCCGGCCGTCTCATGTCGTCAACTGATTTTTGTAATGTGCTGACATTATCACGTAATTCCATAAACAAAGCCATCCATTCCGGTGTCGACTCCCTGGGGGGTGACATCACCATTATCGGCAATTGCTCTGCCTCCACGCCAACATCGTCCTCATACATGTCGACACACACGTACCGACACACAGCAGACACACAGGGAATGCTCTTATCGAAGACAGGACCCCACTAGCCCTTTGGGGAGACAGAGGGAGAGTTTGCCAGCACACACCCAAGCGCTATAATATATATGTGAACAACCTTATATAAGTGTTGTTCCTTATAGCAGCTTAAATATATCCAATATATCGCCAAAAAATGCCCCCCCTCTCTGTTTTACCCTGTTTCTGTAGTGCAGTGCAGGGGAGAGTCCTGGGAGCCTTCCTCACAGCGGAGCTGAGCAGGAAAATGGCGCTGTGTGCTGAGGAGAATAAGCCCCGCCCCCTATTTCGGCGGGCTTTCCTCCCGTAGATTTAGATAACTGGCATGGGTTAAATACATACATATAGCCTTAATGGCTATATGTGATGTATTCTTTTGCCTTAAGGTATTAAAATATTGCTGCCCAGGGCGCCCCCAGCAGCGCCCTGCACCCTCCGTGACCGCTTGGTGTGAAGTGTGTGACAACAATGGCGCACAGCTCCAGTGCTGTGCGCTACCTTCATGAAGACTGAAGAGCCTTCTGCCGCCTGTTTCCGGACCTTCAATCTTCAGCATCTGTAAGGGGGGTCGGCGGCGCGGCTCCGGGACGAACCCCAGGGTGAGACCTGTGTTCCGACTCCCTCTGGAGCTAATGGTGTCCAGTAGCCTAAGAATCCAATCCATCCTGCACGCAGGTGAGTTGAAATTCTCTCCCCTAAGTCCCTCGATGCAGTGAGCCTGTTGCCAGCAGGACTCACTGAAAATAAAAAACCTAAAAAACTTTTTCTAAGCAGCTCTTTAAGAGAGCCACCTAGATTGCACCCTGCTCGGACGGGCACAAAAACCTAACTGAGGCTTGGAGGAGGGTCATAGGGGGAGGAGCCAGTACACACCACCTAATCCTAAAGCTTTATTTTTGTGCCCTGTCTCCTGCGGAGCCGCTATTCCCCATGGTCCTGACGGAGTCCCCAGCATCCACTTAGGACGTTAGAGAAATTGGAGTTATGTAAATGACAATTTTGTTGAAGAGTATGTAAAGTCAGGATGTTCCCTCCTGGGTCGAAAACCTGTGAGACAAGGAATAATCCTTTGTCCTTCCATGTGTGAAACATTGGGTTATAATAACATAATGGAGAGAATAAGGGATTACCCCAAACAGGGCCGGCTCCAGGCCTACTAGCACCCTGAGCGAGAAAATGTAAAAGCGCCCCCCCCCATGCGCGCGCCGTAGGCGCGCGCGCTCCCGGAAAAGTGGGTGTGGCCTCTGGAAAAGTGGGCGTGGACTCGTAACTTCATATCATCAAACTGTAAAAATATTTTCACACAATTAGCATCCTTACACATAGCCACAGTAGTGTTCCTTACACACAATGTCTCCAGTATAGTGCCAGATACACATAATGTGCAGTGCCAGATAGACATGACATGCCCCCCAGCAGTGCCAGCTACACATGACATGCCCCGCAGCAGTGCCAGCTACATATGACATGCCCCGCAGCAGTGCCAGCTACACAGGATAGTGTTCACTTTTTAGGGCATGGTGCTGATCACAGGGAGGGCACATTTTTAAGTTAGGAGGGCAAAATGATGTACATACTGCTTGTTGTTCCCACACCTATATGCCAAAGCACGGACAGTGCGCGCCGAAGGCGCGCAGCAAAAATTAAGGGGAGTTACTTCGTGGGGAAGGTACGTGGCCACATAATAGTGGCAATTTGCATTACACCACACAGTAGTGCAGCTAATACACACTGCACCAGGTAGAACCTCCTATACACTTTGCGTCAGGCACAGCACTGAGACACATTGCCTAGCCACAGACGCCTAGCGGGAACACTACATGACATGCTCCCCAGCAGTGCCAGCTACACGTGACATGCCCCCCAGCAGTGCCAGCTACACGTGACATGCTCCCCAGCAGTGCCAGCTACACGTGACATGCTCCCCAGCAGTGCCAGCTACACGTGACATGCCCCCCAGCAGTGCCAGCTACACGTGACATGCTCCCCAGCAGTGCCAGCTACACGCGACATGCCCCCCCCAGCAGTGCCAGCTACACGTGACATGCCCCCCAGCAGTGCCAGCTACATAAATGGCCACACAGTGCCAGATATGCACCCACAGTTCAGATACATAAATGCCCCCAAAGTGCCAGATACATAAGTGCCTCCACAGTGCAGATATGCCCCCCACAGTGCCAGATACATGATGCCCCCGCAGTGCAAGATACATAAGTGCCCACACAGTGCCAGATATATAATGCCCCCACAGTGCAGATATGCCCCCACAGTGCCAGATACATAATGCCCCCACAGTGCAGATATGCCCCCACAGTGCCAGATACATAATGCCCCCACAGTGCAGATATGCCCCCACAGTGCCAGATACATAATGCCCCCACAGTGCAGATTTGCCCCCACAGGCAGGCGGGCGGGCGGCTGGACGGATGAACGATTCCGTCTGCGCTGCGCGGCGCCGGCGTCTAACGTCAGACGCCGGCGCCGCACAGCGCGCTGCGCACACACACACAGTTTGAAGGCTGGCTCCAGGCAGGAATATGGCGGCCGCAGCGTGCGGCGCCCTATAAGAGTGGCGCCCCGCGCGGCCGCTCCAGTCGAACATGCCTGGAGCCGGCCCTGACCCCAAAGGGGGTGTCGGGAGAGGAAAAAGGGTTTCTTGACAACTTTTTATTAATAGATTGCCAAGCTAAGTAGGTTCCACGAAACATGATGTGGTTTAAAATATGAGAGGGAATATGAATAAGAGCACTAGGGGAGTACGGAGCGAAAAGAGAAGAATCTAAAGAATGGGAAGTTTAAGAGGATTTGGAAAGCAACCAATCGGAAATATATCTGAAATGTATTGCTAATGCCTAGAGTTTCAAATTTGGAACGGACATACCACCATTATAAAGGTGAGTTTGTAACTTATGAAGGGCTACCCTTCGAATTTCTGTGGCAAAATAAATGTCCATGTGAGTTGATCAAACGTTTTAAATCAGTGATAGAGATGCCAATTGGTAACATCTGTAATAAGTAAAAAAGTTTAGGGAAAGAATGGAACTTTTAATTAAACATGCCACATGAGCATCCACAGTAGGTGGATTTTCCCATTTTGTACAATCAGCCGTGGTTAACTCATAAAAGGAGCTCAGACTTTTTGGAACCATAAACTTCTTGCTAGGAGTTTTCCATGCCTCATTCATAGCCTCAGAGAAATTATCTGAATGTGGAAACTCAACTACTACAACCTTCTGTTTACACAGAGGATCCTTAGATTTTGGGACCAGTTTAGTATCTTCCAGCTGTAGTGAGAATTTAACCGCCCTAACTAAAGCTGCCACATTAAATTTGGACTGTACATCTTCTTCCCCAGAGGGGGAGTCCACATCAGAGACCACAGCCCGATCTACCGCAGCAGAAGATTCCTCAGAATCTGAGAGTGGCGTAGACTGTGAGGATGCACAGTACGCTTAGTGGCAGCAGGTGTAGGTAGTGTTACCTGGCTCTGTAATATGTTCTCAATGCAGCCGATGAAGCAGCCAGACTCTCTATAGAGGGGAGGGGTCCTGGGGTGCACATCGGTAGTGAGAGGTGCGATCCGGCAGAGATGTTTAGTACTGCATACAAAGACTACGCTGCAGGTGCACAATTCAAACACTACCAATGTATTAATAATAATCATTGCAATCAAATTTTACATTTTGAGCGCGGTTCTTCACATAGTTATGGCCATAAATAGCGGCTTGCCCACCGCGTCCGGGTTACCTCATTAATCAGGCATGTCCCTAACATATTGGGGGGGTAGGACACCCCAAAACCAAGCAGCCAAGTGACCCCAGGGAAACTCTAGAGTAAAAATATATATAGTGAAAAAAGTGAAGATAGTGAGGTTAGTGATAGAGGCTGCTGAAAACAGCAATGGTAAAATAGTGAGAGGTACTGAGGTGAGAAATAAAGTAGTGAGAGGTACTGAGGTGAGAAATAAAGTAGTGAGACGTACTGAGGTGAGAAATAAAGTAGTGAGAGGTACTGAGGTGAGAAATAACGTAGTGAGAGGTACTGAGGTGAGAAATAAAATAGTGAGAGGTACTGAGGTGAGAAATAAAGTAGTGAGAGGTAGTGAGGTGAGAAATAAAGTAGTGAGAGGTACTGAGGTGAGAAATAAAGTAGTGAGAGGTACTGAGGTGAGAAATAAAGTAGTGAGAGGTACTGAGGTGAGAAATAAAGTAGTGAGAGGTACTGAGGTGAGAAATAAAGTAGTGAGAGGTACTGAGGTGAGAAATAAAGTAGTGAGAGGTACTGAGATGAGAAATAAAGTAGTGAGAGGTACTGAGATGAGAAATAAAGTAGTGAGAGGTACTGAGGTGAGAAATAAAGTAGTGAGAGGTAATGAGGTGAGAAATAAAGTAGTGAGAGGTACTGAGGTGAGAAATAAAGTAGTGAGAGGTACTGAGGTGAGAAATAAAGTAGTGAGAGGTACTGAGGTGAGAAATAACGTAGTGAGAGGTACTGAGGTGAGAAATAAAGTAGTGAGAGGTACGGAGGTGAGAAATAACGTAGTGAGAGGTACGGAGGTGAGAAATAACGTAGTGAGAGGTACTGAGGTGAGAAATAAAGTAGTGAGAGGTACTGAGGTGAGAAATAAAGTAGTGAGAGGTACTGAGGTGAGAAAATAAGAATTTACTCACCGGTAATTCTATTTCTCGTAGTCTGTAGTGGATGCTGGGTACTCCGTAAGGACCATGGGGTATAGACGGGCTCCGCAGGAGACTGAGCACTCTTAAAAGAAAGATTAGGTACTATATCTGGTGTGCACTGGCTCCTCCCTCTATGCCCCTCCTCCAGACCTCAGTTAGGGAAACTGTGCCCGGAAGAGCTGACATTACTAGGAAAGGATTTGGAATCCAGGGTAAGACTCATACCAGCCACACCAATCACACCGTACAACTCGTGATAACTATACCCAGTTAACAGTATGAACAATAACTGAGCCTCTCTCAACAGATGGCTCATACAATAACCCTTTAGTTAAGCAATAACTATATACATGTATTGCAGAGAGTCCGCACTTGGGACGGGCTCCCAGCATCCACTATGGACTACGAGAAATAGAATTACCGGTGAGTAAATTCTTATTTTCTCTGACGTCCTAGTGGATGCTGGGTACTCCGTAAGGACCATGGGGATTATACCAAAGCTCCCAAACGGGCGGGAGAGTGCGGATAACTCTGCAGCACCGAATGAGCAAACTCAAGGTCCACCTCAGCAAGGGTATCAAACATGTAGAATATTGCAAAAGATGTTTGAACCCGACCAAGTAGCAGCTCGGCAAAGTTGTAAAGCCGAGACCCCTCGGGCAGCCGCCCAAGAAGAACCCACCTTCCTCGTGGAATGGGCTTTTACTGATTTAGGATGCGGCAGTCCAGCCGCAGAATGTGCAAGCTGAATCGTGCTACGGATCCAGCAAGCAATAGACTGCTTTGAAGCAGGAGCACCCAGCTTGTTGGGTGCATGCAGGATAAATAGCGAGTCAGTTTTTCTGACTCTAGCCGTCCTGGAAACATAAAGTTTCAGGGCCCGGACTACGTCCAGCAACTTGGAATCCGCCAAGTCCCTAGTAGCCGCAGGCACCACAATAGGTTGGTTCAAATGAAACGATGATACCACCTTAGGGAGAAATTGGGGACGAGTCCTCCATTCTGCCCTTTCCATATGGAAGATCAGATACGGGCTTTTACATGACAAAGCCGCCAATTCTGACACACGCCTAGTTCAAGCTAAGGCCAAAAGCATGACCACTTTCCACATGAGATATTTTAGCTCCACGGTCTTAAGTGGCTCAAACCAGTGGGATTTTAGGAATCCAACACACGTTAAGATCCCAAGGTGCCACTGGAGGCACAAAAGGGGCTTATGCAGCACCCCTGTAACAACGTCCGAACTTCAGGCAGTGAAGCCAGTTCTTTTTGAGAGAAAAAGGGATAGGGCCGAAATCTTGGCCTTTATGGATCCTAATTTTAGGCCCATAGTCACTCCTGACTGTAGGAAGTGCAGGAATCGACCCCCTGGAATTCCTCTGTAGGGCCTTCCCGGCCACACACCAAGCAACCTATTTTCGCCATATACAGTGAAAAAGTCTTGCTGTCACGTCTTTCCTAGCCTTTATCAGCGTAGGAATAACTGCATCCGGAATGCCCTTTTCCGCTAGGATCCGGCGTTCAACCGCCATGCCGTCCAACGCAGCCGCGGTAAGTCTTGGATCAGACAGGGTCCCTGTTGCAACATGTTCTGACTGAGAGGCAGAGGCCATGGGTCCTCTGAGAGCATTTCTTGCAGTTCCGGGTACCGAGTCCTTCTTGGCCAATCCGGAGCAAAGAATATTGTTCACACTCCTCCGTTTATTACAATTCTCAGCCCTTGGGTCTGAGAGGAAGAGGAGGGAATATATAGACCGACTGGAACACCCACGGTGTTACTAGTGCGACCACAGCTATCGCCTGAGAGTCCCTTGACCCAGCGTAAAACCGTTTTTATCTTTTTATTGAGGTGGGACGCCATGTAGTCCACCTGAGGCAGTTTCCATCAATTTGCAAAACTGCGTGAAGACTTCCTGATGAAGTCACCACTTTCCCGGGTGGAGGTCGTGTCCACTCCCGGAATGAACACTGCTGACAGTGCGCTTACTTGATTCTCCGCCCAGCGAAGAATTCTGGTGGCTTCTACCCTCGCCACCCTGCTCCTTGTGCCGCCCTGGCGGTTTACATGAGCCCCTGCGGTCTGACTGGATCAGAACCGGTTGGTCGCGAAGCAGGAACTCCGCTTGACTTAGGGCTTTGTATATGGCACTTAGTTCCAGGATATTGATGTGAAGGCAAGTCTGTTGGCTTGACCACAAACCTTGGAATTTTCTTCCCTGTGTAACTGCCCCCCACCCTCGGAGGCTTGCATCCGTGGTCACCAGGACCCAGTCCTGAATGCCGAATCTGCGGCCCTCGAGAAGGTGAGCACTCCGCAGCCACCACAGGAGAGACACCCTGGCCCTGGGGGATAGGGTGATTAACCGATGCATCTGAAGATGTGATCCGGACCACTTGTCCAGTAAGTTCCATTGTCCTTGCATGGAACCAGCCGAAGGGGATGGCCTCGTATGATGCCATCATCCTTCCCAGGACTCGAGTGCAGTGATGCACTGACACCTGTTTTGGTTTTCAATGGATTCCTGACCAGTGTCATGAGCTCCTGAGCTCTCTCTATCGGGAGATAAACCCTCTTCTGGTCTGTGTCTAGGATCATGCCTAGGCGAGGCAGATGAGCTGTAGGAACCAACTGCGACTTCGGAATATATAGAATCCAGTCGTGTTGCCGTTTCACTTCCAGAGAAGGTGATACGCTGTCCAGCAACTGCTCTCTTGATCTCGCTTTTATGAGGAGATCATCCAAGTATGTGATAATAGTGACACCTTGCTTCCGCAGGAGCACCATCATATCCGCCATTACCTTGGTGAAATTGGTAATGACAATCCCGTACCGCAATTCTGAGGTACGCCTGATGAGGTGGATAAATGGGGACACGAAGGTATGCATCCCTTATGTCCCGATTCATTTCAGGCTTGCAATGACCGCTCTTAGCGATTCCATCTTGAACCTTTTCAGGTATATGTTCAGGGATTTTAATTCAATATGGGTCTAACCGAACCGTCTGGTTTCGGGATTATAACATGGTCGAATAATAACACCCTCTTGTTGAAGGAGGGGACCCTTGACCACCACCTGTTGAAGATACAATTTATGAATTGCAGTTAACACTATTTCCCCCTCGTGGGGGGAAGCCGGCAGGGCCGTCGGTGAGGGGGCATCTTCTCAAAGTCCAGCTTGTATCCCTGAGACACAATATCTATTGCCCAGGGATCTAACAGGGAGTGAACCCACTTGTGGCTGAACTTACGAAGGCGTGTCCCCACCGGGCCTAGCTCCACCTGTGGAGCCCCAGCGACATGCGGTGGATTTTTGTAGAGGCCGGGGAGGACTTCTGTTCCTGGGGACTAGCTGTGTTGTACAGCTTCTTTCCTCTGCCCCCGGCTCTGACAAGAAAGGACGCACCTCAGACTTTCTTGTTTCTTTATTCGAAAAGCTGCATTTAATAATGTTGTGCTTTCCTAGGCTGTGCAGGAATATAAGGCAAAATATCAGAATTACCAGCTATAGCTGTGGAGACCAGGCCCGAGAACCTTTCTCCACACAATCCTCAGCCTTCCATATGCCTCTTAAGTCGGCATCATCTGTCCAATGTATATTCTACAGGACACGTCAAGCAGAAATCGACATAGCTTTTGTCTCTAGGACCCAGTATACTCATGTCCCTTTGGGCATGCTTTATAATTATATATCTATCACTTAAGACAGCATCTTAAAATATTTATATGCATACTAGGGTCTCAATCTCTGCTGATAAGGTACCTGTCCACGCTGCCACAGCGCTATAAACCCATGCCGACACAATCGCCGGTCTGGGTAGTAGAATGTGCACACTATCTGCAGGATCCCTGAGAATAGCTAGTGCAAACAGGACACCCAAGGGGAAGATTCTCAACACATCCTGGCCCTAGTGGGGAAAGGATACAGCCTGAGAATTCTCTTGTGGGAAGCTGCCGTCTCTTGTCTGGAGATTCCCGCTCTTTTTCCTCATGAGAGGAGGGAAATTTACCTCAGCATTCTTCCCCTTAACATGTGTACTCTCGTGTCAGGGACAGATGAGTCATCAGTGATATGCAAATCATCTTTTATTCCAATAATCATATATTGAATATCTTTTAGCCCTCTTGTCTGTAACTTTGCATTATCGTAGTCGACAGTGGAGTTAAACTCTGTGTCGATACTTTGTTATTTTGGATAGTGAACATAGAGAGACTCTGAAGGACTCTGTGACATAGGGACAGACCAGGGTAGATTTCCTTTCTGTTCCCTAACCTTTTGTGCAATAATTTTACCTCAGCACTTACACATATCCAAACAGGTGTCGGCGTTGTCGACGGAGACACCCTCCCACACACTTATCCGCTCTATCACCTCCTTAGAGGAGCCTTTTACCTCAGAAATGTCGACACACGCGTACCGACACACCACACACACAGGGGATGCTCTATTTGAAGACAGTTCCCCCACCAGGCCCTTTGGAGAGACAGAGAGAGAGTATGCCAGCACACACCCCAGCGCTATATAATACAGGGATGTACACTATACTGAGTGATTTTTCCCCTATAGCAGCTTATATACACAGTTTTGCGCCTAAATTTATGTGCCCCCCCTCTCTTTTTTACCCTTTGTGTACCAGGATACTGCAGGGGAGAGCCTGGGGAGCTTCCTTCCAGCTGAGCTGTGAAGAGAAAATGGCGCCGGTGTGCTGAGGAAGAAGGCCCCGCCCCCTCAGCGGCGGGCTTCTGTCCTTTTATGTACTTTAATGGCGGGGGTTAATGCACATATACAGTTTATCAGACTGTATTATGTGCTTTTCGCCAAGTAAGGTAATCTAATTGCTGCCCAGGGTGCCCCCCCCCCCCCCCCCCCAGCGCCCTGCACCCACCAGTGACCGGAGTGTGTGGTGTGCTAAGGGAGCAATGGCGCACAGCTGCAGTGCTGTGCGCTACCTTAATGAAGACCGGAGTCTTCAGCCGCCGATTTTCAACTTCTCTTCATTCTTCTGGCTCTGCAAGGAGGACGGCGGCGCGGCTCCGGGACCGGACGACCGAGGACTGGGCCTGTGTTCGATCCCTCTGGAGCTAATGGTGTCCAGTAGCCTAAGAAGCACAAGCTAGCTGCAAGCAGGTAGGTTCGCTTCTCTCCCCTCAGTCCCACGTAGCAGTGAGTCTGTTGCCAGCAGATCTCACTGAAAATAAAAAACCTAACAAATACTTTCTTTTCTAGGAAGCTCAGGAGAGCCCCTAGGGTGCATCCAGCTCTGGCCGGGCACAGATTCTAACTGAGGTCTGTAGGAGGGGCATAGAGGGAGGAGCCAGTGCACACCAGATATAGTACCTAATCTTTCTTTTAAGAGTGCCCAGTCTCCTGCGGAGCCCGTCTATACCCCATGGTCCTTACGGAGTACCCAGCATCCACTAGGACATCAGAGAAAAAGTAGTGAGAGGTACTGAGGTGAGAAATAAAGTAGTGAGAGGTACTGAGGTGCGAAATAAAGTAGTGAGGTACTGAGGTGAGAAATAAAGTAGTGAGAGGTACTGAGGTGAGAAATAACGTAGTGAGAGGTACTGAGGTGAGAAATAAAGTAGTGAGAGGTACTGAGGTGAGAAATAAAGTAGTGAGAGGTACTGAGGTGAGAAATAAAGTAGTGAGAGGTACTGAGGTGAGAAATAAAGTAGTGAGAGGTACTGAGGTGAGAAATAAAGTAGTGAAAGGTACTGAGGTGAGAAATACTTTCTTTTCTAGGAAGCTCAGGAGAGCCCCTAGTGTGCATCCAGCTCTGGCCGGGCACAGATTCTAACTGAGGTCTGTAGGAGGGGCATAGAGGGAGGAGCCAGTGCACACCAGATATAGTACCTAATCTTTCTTTTAAGAGTGCCCAGTCTCCTGCGGAGCCCGTCTATACCCCATGGTCCTTACGGAGTACCCAGCATCCACTAGGACGTCAGAGAAAAAGTAGTGAGAGGTACTGAGGTGCGAAATAAAGTAGTGAGGTACTGAGGTGAGAAATAACGTAGTGAGAGGTACTGAGGTGAGAAATAAAGTAGTGAGAGGTACTGAAGTGAGAAATAAAGTAGTGAGAGGTACTGAGGTGAGAAATAAAGTAGTGAGAGGTTCTGAGGTGAGAAATAAAGTAGTGAGAGGTACTGAGGTGAGAAATAAAGTAGTGAGAGGTACTGAGGTGAGAAATAAAGTAGTGAGAGGTACTGAGGTGAGAAATAACGTAGTGAGAGGTACGGAGGTGAGAAATAACGTAGTGAGAGGTACTGAGGTGAGAAATAAAGTAGTGAGAGGTACTGAGGTGAGAAATAAAGTAGTGAGAGGTACTGAGGTGAGAAATAAAGTAGTGAGAGGTACTGAGGTGAGAAATAAAGTAGTGAGTGGTACTGAGGTGAGAAATAAAGTAGTGAGAGGTACTGAGGTGAGAAATAAAGTAGTGAGAGGTACTGAGGTGAGAAATAAAGTAGTGAGAGGTACTGAGGTGAGAAATAACATAGTGAGAGGTACTGAGGTGAGGAATAAAGTAGTGAGAGGTACGGAGGTGAGAAATAAAGTAGTGAGAGGTACTGAGGTGAGAAATAAAGTAGTGAGAGGTACTGAGGTGATAAATAAAGGAGTGAGAGGTACTGAGGTGAGAAATAATGTAGTGAGAGGTACTGAGGTGAGAAATAACGTAGTGAGAGGTACTGAGGTGAGAAATAAAGTAGTGAGAGGTAATGAGGTGAGAAATAAAGTAGTGAGAGGTACTGAGGTGAGAAATAAAGTAGTGAAAGGTACTGAGGTGAGAAATAAAGTAGTGAGAGGTACTGAGGTGAGAAAAAAAAATAGTGAGAGGTACTGAGGTGAGAAATAAAGTAGTGAGAAAGTAGTGAGAGGTACTGAGGTGAGAAATAAAGTAGTGAGAGGTACTGAGGTGAGAAATAACGAAGTGAGAGGTACTGAGGTGAGAAATAACGTAGTGAGAGGTACTGAGGTGAGAAATAAAGTAGTGAGAGGTACTGAGGTGAGAAATAAAGTAGTGAGAGGTACTGAGGTGAGAAATAAAGTAGTGAGAGGTACTGAGGTGAGAAATAAAGTAGTGAAAGGTACTGAGGTGAGAAATAAAGTAGTGAGAGGTACTGAGGTGAGAAATAAAATAGTGAGAGGTACTGAGGTGAGAAATAAAGTAGTGAAAGGTACTGAGGTGAGAAATAAAGTAGTGAGAGGTACTGAGGTGAGAAATAAAGTAGTGAGAGGTACTAAGGTGAGAAATAAAGTAGTGAGAGGTACTGAGGTGAGAAATAAAATAGTGAGGTACTGAGGTGAGAAATAAAGTAGTGAGAGGTACTGAGGTGAGAAATAAAGTAGTGAGAGGTACTGAGGTGAGAAATAAAGTAGTGAGAGGTACTGAGGTGAGAAATAACGTAGTGAGAGGTACTGAGGTGAGAAATAACGTAGTGAGAGGAACTGAGGTGAGAAATAAAGTAGTGAGAGGTACTGAGGTGAGAAATAAAGTAGTGAGAGGTATTGAGGTGAGAAATAAAGTAGTGAGAGGTACTGAGGTGAGAAATAACGTAGTGAGAGGTACTGAGGTGAGAAATAACGTAGTGAGAGGTACTGAGGTGAGAAATAAAGTAGTGAGAGGTACTGAGGTGAGAAATAACGTAATGAGAGGTACTGAGGTGAGAAATAAAGTAGTGAGAGGTACTGAGGTGAGAAATAACGTAGTGAGAGGTACTGAGGTGAGAAATAATGTAGTGAGAGGTACTGAGGTGAGAAATAACGTAGTGAGAGGTACTGAGGTGAGAAATAACGTAGTGAGAGGTACTGAGGTGAGAAATAAAGTAGTGAGAGGTACTGAGGTGAGAAATAAAGTAGTGAGAGGTACTGAGGTGAGAAATAAAGTAGTGAGAGGTACTGAGGTGAGAAATAAAGTAGTGAGAGGTACTGAGGTGAGAAATAACGTAGTGAGAGGTACTGAGGTGAGAAATAACGTAGTGAGAGGTACTGAGGTGAGAAATAAAGTAGTGAGAGGTACTGAGGTGAGAAATAAAGTAGTGAGAGGTACTGAGGTGAGAAATAACGTAGTGAGAGGTACTGAGGTGAGAAATAAAGTAGTGAGAGGTACTGAGGTGAGAAATAAAGTAGTGAGAGGTACTGAGGTGAGAAATAAAGTAGTGAGAGGTACTGAGGTGAGAAAATAAGAATTTACTTACCGATAATTCTATTTCTCGGAGTCCGTAGTGGATGCTGGGGTTCCTGAAAGGACCATGGGGAATAGCGGCTCCGCAGGAGACAGGGCACAAAAAGTAAAGCTTTCCGATCAGGTGGTGTGCACTGGCTCCTCCCCCTATGACCCTCCTCCAGACTCCAGTTAGGTACTGTGCCCGGACGAGCGTACACAATAAGGGAGGAATTTTGAATCCCGGGTAAGACTCATACCAGCCACACCAATCACACTGTACAACCTGTGATCTGAACCCAGTTAACAGTATGATAACAGCGGAGCCTCTGAAAAGATGGCTCACAACAACAATAACCCGATTTAGTTAGCAATAACTATGTACAAGTATTGCAGATAATCCGCACTTGGGATGGGCGCCCAGCATCCACTACGGACTCCGAGAAATAGAATTATCGGTAAGTAAATTCTTATTTTCTCTATCGTCCTTGTGGATGCTGGGGTTCCTGAAAGGACCATGGGGATTATACCAAAGCTCCCAAACGGGCGGGAGAGTGCGGATGACTCTGCAGCACCGAATGAGAGAACTCCAGGTCCTCTTTTGCCAGGGTATCAAATTTGTAGAATTTTACAAACGTGTTCTCCCCCGACCACGTAGCTGCTCGGCAAAGTTGTAATGCCGAGACCCCTCGGGCAGCCGCCCAAGATGAGCCCACCTTCCTTGTGGAATGGGCCTTAACAGATTTAGACTGTGGCAGGCCTGCCACAGAATGTGCAAGTTGAATTGTGCTACCAATCCCACGAGCAATCGACTGCTTAGAAGCAGAAGCACCCAGCATTGTTGGGTGCATACAGGATAAACAGCAAGTCAGATTTCCTGACTCCAGCCAACCTGGAAACTATATTTTCAGGGCCCTGATAACATCCAGCAACTTGGAGTCCTCCAAGTCCCTAGTAGCCGCAGGTACCACAATAAGCTGGTTCAGGTGAAACGCTGACACCACCTTAAGGAGAAACTGGGGACGAGTCCGCAGCTTTGCTCTGTCCGAATGGACAATCAGATATGGCTTTGTGAGATAAAGCCGCCAATTCTGACACTCGCCTGGCCGAGGCCAGGACCAACCGCATGGTCATTTTCCATGTGAGATATATCAAATCCACAGATTTGAGTTGTTTAAACCAATGTGATTTTTTAGGAATCCCAAAACTACGTTGAGATCGCCCAGTGCCACTGGAGACATCAAAGGGGCTGTATATGCAGTACTCCCTTAACAACTTCTGGACTTCAGGAACTGAAGCCAATTTCTTTCTGGAAGAAAATCAACAGGCCGAAATTTGAACCTTAATGGACCCAATTTGAGACCCATAGACACTCCTGTTTGCAGGAAATGTAGAAATTAACCTAGTTGAAATTCTTCCGTGGAGCCTTCCTGGACTCACACCCTGGCACATATTTTCACCTAAGTGGTGATAATGTTGTGCGGTCACCTCCTTCCTGGCTCTGACCAGGGTAGGGATGACCTCTTCCGGAATGCCTCTTTCCCTTAGGATCCGGCGTTCACCCGCCTTGGCGTCAACGCAGCTGCGGTAAGTCCCGGAACAGACACGGTTCTTGCCGAATCAAGACCCTTCTTAGTATCTCTTGAAGTTCCGGGAACCAAGTCCTTCTTGGCCAAACCGGAGCCACGAGTATAGTTCTTACTCCTCTCCTTCCTATCATTTTCAATACATTGGGTATGAAAAGCAGAGGATGGAACACATACACCGACTGGTACACCGACGGTGTTACCAGAGCGTCCCAGCTATTGCCTGAGTGTCTCTTGACCTGGCGCTTCAGGTGGGACGCCATCATAACCACCTTTGGTCTTTCCCAACGGTTTACAATCATGTGGAAACTTCCAGATTAAGTTTCCACTTTTCCGGGTGGAATTCATTTATGCTGAGGAAATCTTCCCAGTTGCCCACTCCCGGAATGAACACTGCTGACAGTGTTATCACATGATTTTCCGCCCAGCGAAGAATCCTTGCTGTCATTGCCCTCCTGCTTCTTGTGTCGCCCCGTCTGATAACGTGGGCGACCGCCATGATGATGTCCTACTGGATCAGCACCGGTTGACTTTGAAGCAGGAGTCTTCCTAGGCTCAGAGCATTGTAAATTGCCCTTAGCTCCAGTATATACATGTGGAGAGAAGTCTCCAGACTTGACCACACTTCCTTGGAAATTTTTTCCCTGTGTGACTACTCCCCAGCCTCTCAGGCTGGTATCCGTGGTCCCCAGAACACAGTCCTGAATGCTGAGTGTGCTGCCCTCTAAAAGATGAGCACTCTGCAGCCCCCACAGAAGAGACACCCTTGTCCTTGGAGACAGGATTATCCGCTGATGCATCTGAAAATGCGATCCGGACCATTCGTCCAGCAAATCCCCTGAGATCTGCCGAATGGAATCGCTTCGTAAGAAGCCACCATTTTTCCCAGGACTCCTGTGCATTGATGCACTGATACTTGGCCTGGTTTTAGGAGGTTTCTGACTAGGTCGAATAACTCCTTGGCTTTTTCCTCCCGGAGGAACACCTTTTTCTGGACTATGCCCAGAATCATTCCTAGGAACAGCAGACGTATCGTCGGAAAACAGCTGCGATTCTTGGAATATTTAGAATCCAGTCGTGCTGTCGTAGAACTACTTTAGATAGTGCTCTTCCGACCTCCAACTGTTCTCTGGAACTTGCCCTTTTCAGGATATCGTCCAAGTAAGGGATAATTTAGATGCCTTTTTTCTTTGAAGAAACATCTTTTCGGCCATTACCTTGGTAAAAGGCCCGGGGTGCCGTGGATAATTCAAACGGCATCGTCTGAAACTGATATTGACAGTTCTGTACCACGAACCAGAGGTACCCTTGTTGAGAAGGGCAAATTTGGACATGGAGGTAATCCTTGATGTCCAGGGACACCATATAGTCCCCTTTTTTCCGGTTCGCTATCACTGCTCTGAGTGACTCCATCTCGATTTGAACCTTTTATGTAAGTGTTCAAAGATTTCAGTTTAGACTATGTCTCACCAAGCCGTCTGGCGTCAGTACCACAATATAGTGTGGAAAAATAATACCCTTTTCCTTGTTGTAGGAGGGGTACTTTGATTATCACCTGCTGGATATACAGCTTGTGAATTGTTTCCAATGCTGCCTCCCTGTCGGAGGGAGCCGTTGGTAAAGCAGACTTCAGAAACCTGCGAGGAGAAGATGTCTCGACTCTCCAATCTGTACCCCTGGGATAATACTTGTACTATCTAGGGGTCAACCTGCGAGTGATCCCACTGCGCGCTGAGACTCTTGAGACTACCCCCCCACCTTGAGTCCGCTTGCATGGCCCCAGCGTCATGCTGAGGACTTGGCAGACGCGGTGGAGGGCTTCTTTTCCTGGGAAGGGGCTGCCTGCTGCAGTCTACTTCCCTTACCTCTATGTCTGGGCAGATATGACTGGCCTTTTGCCTGCATGCTCTCATGGGAAAGGAAGGATTGAGGCTGAAAAGACGGTGTCTTTTTCAGCTGAGATGTAACTTGGGGTAAAAAGGTTGGATTTCCCAGCTGTTGCCGTGGTCCCCAGGTCCGATGGACCGACCCCAACTAACTCCTTCCCTTTATACGGCAATACTTCCATGTGCCGTATGGGATCTGTATCACCTGACCACTGTCGTGTCCATGACATCTTCTGGGTGATATGGACAACGTACTTATCTTGATGCCAGAGAGCAAATATCCCTCTGTGCATCTCACGTACATATATATAGAATGCATCCTATTAAATGCTCTATATGAATAAAATATTTTCAGTCAGGGAATCCGACCAAGCCAACCCAGCACTGCATCTCCAGGCTGATGGCGATCGCTGGTCGCAGTATAACCACCGTATGTGTGTATATACTTTTTAGGATATCTTTCCAGCTTCCTATCAGCTGGCTCCTTGAGGGCGGCCGTATCTGGAGACGGTAACGCCACTTGATAAGCGTGTGAGCGCCTTATCACCCTAAGGGGTGTTTCCCAACGCGCCCTAATTTCTGGCGGGAAAGGGTATAACGCCAATATTTGCTATCGGGGTAACCCCACGCATCATCACACACTTCATTTTATTTTATCTGATTCAGGAAAAACTACAGGTAGTTTTTTCACTCCCACATAATACCCTTTTTTGTGGTACTTGTAGTATCAGAAATATGCAACACCTCCTTCATTGCCCTTAACGTGTGGCCCTAATGAGAAATACGTTTGTTTATTCACCGTCGACACTGGATTCAGTGTCCGTGTCTGTGTCTGTGTCGACCGACTGAGGTAAATGGGCGTTTTTAACGCCCCTGACGGTGTTTCTGAGACGCCTGGACCGGTACTAATAGTTTGTCGGCCGTCTCACGTCGTCAACCGACCTTGCAGCGTGTTGACATTCTCACGTAATTCCCTAAATAAGCCATCCATTCCGGTGTCGACTCCCTAGAGAGTGACCTCACCATTACAGGCAATTTCTCCGCCTCCTCACCAACATCGTCCTCATACATGTCGACACACACGTACCGACACACAGCACACACACCGGGAATGCTCTGACAGAGGACAGGACCCACACTAGCCCCTTTGGGGAGACAGAGGGAGAGTTTGCCAGCACACACCAAAACGCTATAATTATATAGGGACAACCTTATATAAGTGTTTTCCCTTATAGCATCTTTATATATATATCTCAATATCGCCAAAATCAGTGCCCCCCCTCTCTGTTTTAACCCTGTTTCTGTAGTGCAGTGCAGGGGAGAGCCTGGGAGCCTTCTCTCCAGGCTTTCTGTGAGAGAAAATGGCGCTGTGTGCTGAGGAGATAGGCCCCGCCCCTTTTTCGGCGGGCTCGTCTCCCGCTATTTAGTGAATCTTGGCAGGGGTTAAATATCTCCATATAGCCTCTGGGGGCTATATGTGAGGTATTTTTCGCCAAAAAAGGTTTTCATTTGCCTCCCAGGGCGCCCCCCTCCCAGCGCCCTGCACCCTCAGTGACTGCCGTGTGAAGTGTGCTGAGAGGAAAATGGCGCACAGCTGCAGTGCTGTGCGCTACCTTTAGAAGACTGCAGGAGTCTTCAGCCGCCGATTCTGGACCTCTTCTTACTTCAGCATCTGCAAGGGGGCCGGCGGCACGGCTCCGGTGACCATCCAGGCTGTACCTGTGATCGTCCCTCTGGAGCTGATGTCCAGTAGCCAAGAAGCCAATCCATCCTGCACGCAGGTGAGTTCACTTCTTCTCCCCTAAGTCCCTCGTTGCAGTGATCCTGTTGCCAGCAGGACTCACTGTAAAATAAAAAACCTAAGCTAAACTTTTCTAAGCAGCTCTTTAGGAGAGCCACCTAGATTGCACCCTTCTCGGCCGGGCACAAAAATCTAACTGGAGTCTGGAGGAGGGTCATAGGGGGAGGAGCCAGTGCACACCACCTGATCGGAAAGCATTACTTTTTGTGCCCTGTCTCCTGCGGAGCCGCTATTCCCCATGGTCCTTTCAGGAACCCCAGCATCCACAAGGACGATAGAGAAATAAAGTAGTGAGAGGTACTGAGGTGAGAAATAAAATAGTGAGAGGTACTGAGGTGAGAAATAAAGTAGTGAGAGGTACTGAGGTGAAAAATAAAGTAGTGAAAGGTACTGAGGTGAGAAATAAAGTAGTGAGAGGTACTGAGGTGAGAAATAAAGTAGTGAGAGGTACTGAGGTGAGAAATAAAATAGTGAGAGGTACTGAGGTGAGAAATAAAGTAGTGAGAGGTACTGAGGTGAGAAATAAGGTAGTGAAAGGTACTGAGGTGAGAAATAAAGTAGTGAGAGGTACTGAGGTGAGAAATAAAGTAGTGAGAGGTACTGAGGTGAGAAATAAAATAGTGAGAGGTACTGAGGTGAGAAATAAAATAGTGAGAGGTACTGAGGTGAGAAATAATGTAGTGAGAGGAACTGAGGTGAGAAATAAAGTAGTGAGAGGTACTGAGGTGAGAAATAAAGTAGTGAGAGGTACTGAGGAGAGAAATAACGTAGTGAGAGGTACTGAGGTGAGAAATAACGTAGTGAGAGGTACTGAGGTGAGAAATAAAGTAGTGAGAGGTACTGAGGTGAGAAATAAAGTAGTGAGAGGTACTGAGGTGAGAAATAACGTAGTGAGAGGAACTGAGGTGAGAAATAACGTAGTGAGAGGTACTGAGGTGAGAAATAAAGTAGTGAGAGGTACTGAGGTGAGAAATAAAGTAGTGAGAGGTGCTGAGGTGAGAAATAAAGTAGTGAGAGGTACTGAGGTGAGAAATAAAGTAGTGAGAGGTACTGAGGTGAGAAATAAAGTAGTGAGTGGTACTGAGGTGAGAAATAAAGTAGTGAGAGGTACTGAGGTGAGAAATAAAGTAGTGAGAGGTACTGAGGTGAGAAATAAAGTAGTGAGAGGTACTGAGGTGAGAAATAACGTAGTGAGAGGTACTGAGGTGAGAAATAACGTAGTGAGAGGTACTGAGGTGAGAAATAACGTAATGAGAGGTACTGAGGTGAGAAATAAAGTAGTGAGAGGTACTGAGGTGAGAAATAAAGTAGTGAGAGGTACTGAGGTGAGAAATAAAGTAGTGAGAGGTACTGAGGTGAGAAATAACGTAGTGAGAGGTACTGAGGTGAGAAATAACGTAGTGAGAGGTACTGATGTGAGAAATAAAGTAGTGAGAGGTACTGAGGTGAGAAATAAAGTAGTGAGAGGTACTGAAGTGAGAAATAACGTAGTGAGAGGTACTGATGTGAGAAATAACGTAGTGAGAGGTACTGAGGTGAGAAATAAAGTAGTGAGAGGTACTGAGGTGAGAAATAAAGTAGTGAGAGGTGCTGAGGTGAGAAATAAAGTAGTGAGAGGTACTGAGGTGAGAAATAAAGTAGTGAGAGGTACTGAGGTGAGAAATAAAGTAGTGAGTGGTACTGAGGTGAGAAATAAAGTAGTGAGAGGTACTGAGGTGAGAAATAAAGTAGTGAGAGGTACTGAGGTGAGAAATAACGTAGTGAGAGGTACTGAGGTGAGAAATAACGTAGTGAGAGGTACTGAGGTGAGAAATAACGTAGTGAGAGGTACTGAGGTGAGAAATAACGTAATGAGAGGTACTGAGGTGAGAAATAAAGTAGTGAGAGGTACTGAGGTGAGAAATAAAGTAGTGAGAGGTACTGAGGTGAGAAATAACGTAGTGAGAGGTACTGAGGTGAGAAATAACGTAGTGAGAGGTACTGAGGTGAGAAATAACGTAGTGAGAGGTACTGAGGTGAGAAATAAAGTAGTGAGAGGTACTGAGGTGAGAAATAAAGTAGTGAGAGGTACTGAGGTGAGAAATAAAGTAGTGAGAGGTACTGAGGTGAGAAATAAAGTAGTGAGAGGTACTGAGGTGAGAAATAACGTAGTGAGAGGTACTGAGGTGAGAAATAAAGTAGTGAGAGGTACTGAGGTGAGAAATAAAGTAGTGAGAGGTACTGAGGTGAGAAATAACGTAGTGAGAGGTACTGAGGTGAGAAATAAAGTAGTGAGAGGTACTGAGGTGAGAAATAAAGTAGTGAGAGGTACTGAGGTGAGAAATAAAGTAGTGAGAGGTACTGAGGTGAGAAATAAAGTAGTGAGAGGTACTGAGGTGAGAAATAAAATAGTGAGAGGTACTGAGGTGAGAAATAAAGTAGTGAGAGGTACTGAGGTGAAAAATAAAGTAGTGAAAGGTACTGAGGTGAGAAATAATAAGAATTTACTTACCGATAATTCTATTTCTCGTAGTCCGTAGTGGATGCTGGGGACTCCGTCAGGACCATGGGGAATAGCGGCTCCGCAGGAGACAGGGCACAAAAATAAAGCTTTAGGATTAGGTGGTGTGTACTGGCTCCTCCCCTATGACCCTCCTCCAAGCCTCAGTTAGGATACTGTGCCCGGACGAGCGTACACAATAAGGAAGGATATTGAACCCCGGGTAAGACTCATACCAGCCACACCAATCACACCGTATAACTTGTGATCTGAACCCAGTTAACAGTATGACAAACGTAGGAGCCTCTGAACAGACGGCTCACAACAAATAACAACCCGATTTTTTTGTAACAATAACTATGTACAAGTATTGCAGACAATCCGCACTTGGGATGGGCGCCCAGCATCCACTACGGACTACGAGAAATAGAATTATCGGTAAGTAAATTCTTATTTTCTCTAACGTCCAAAGTGGATGCTGGGGACTCCGTCAGGACCATGGGGATTATACCAAAGCTCCCAAACGGGCGGGAGAGTGCGGATGACTCTGCAGCACCGAATGAGAGAACTCCAGGTCCTCCTCAGCCAGGGTATCAAATTTGTAGAATTTTGCAAACGTGTTTGCCCCTGACCAAGTAGCAGCTCGGCAGAGTTGTAATGCCGAGACTCCCCGGGCAGCCGCCCAGGATGAGCCCACTTTCCTTGTGGAATGGGCCTTGACAGATTTAGGTTGTGGCAAGCCTGCCACAGAATGTGCAAGTTGAATTGTGCTACAAATCCAACGAGCAATCGTCTGCTTAGAAGCAGGAGCACCCATCTTGTTGGGTGCATACAATATAAGCAGTGAGTCAGACTTTCTGACTCCCGCCGTTCTTGAAATATATATTTTCAATGCCCGGACCACGTCCAACAACTTGGAATCCTCCAACTCGTTAGTAGCCGCAGGCACCACAATAGGCTGGTTCAGGTGAAACGCTGACACCACCTTAGGCAGAAAATGAGGACGCGTCCGCAGTTCTGCCCTGTCCGTATGGAAAATCAGATATGGGCTCTTATATGATAAAGCCGCCAATTCTGATACTCTCCTGGCTGAAGCCAGGGCCAGTAGCATGGTTACTTTCCATGTAAGATACTTCAGCTCCACCGATTTGAGTGGCTCAAACCAATGGGATTTGAGAAAATCCAAGACTACATTAAGATCCCACGGTGCCACTGGGGGCACAACCGGGGGCTGTATATGTAGTACTCCTTTTACAAAAGTCTGGACTTCAGGAACTGAAGCCAATTCTTTCTGGAAGAAAATCGACAGGGCCGAAATTTGAACCTTAATGGACCCCAATTTGAGGCCCATAGACAATCCTGTTTGCAGGAAATGTAGGAATCGACCCAGTTGAAATTCCTCCGTGGGGGCCTTCCTGGCCTCACACCACGCAACATATTTTCTCCAAATGCGGTGATAATGTTGTGCAGTCACCTCCTTCCTGGCTTTTACCAGTGTAGGAATGACCTCTTCCGGAATGCCTTTTTCCTTTAGAATTCGGCGTTCAACCGCCATGCCGTCAAACGCAGCCGCGGTAAGTCTTGGAATAGACACGGTCCCTGCTGAAGCAGGTCCCGTCTTAGAGGTAGAGGCCACGGATCCTCCGTGAGCATCTCTTGAAGTTCCGGGTACCAAGTTCTTCTTGGCCAATCCGGAGCCACTAGTATCGTTCTTACTCCCTTTTGCCGTATAATTCTCAGTACTTTTGGTATGAGAGGCAGAGGAGGGAACACATACACTGACTGGAACACCCACGGTGTTACCAGAGCGTCCACAGCTATTGCCTGAGGATCTCTTGACCTGGCGCAATACCTGTCCAGTTTTTTGTTGAGGCGGGACGCCATCATATCCACCATTGGTTTTTCCCAACGGTTCACAATCATGTGGAAGACTTCTGGATGAAGTCCCCACTCTCCCGGGTGTAGATCGTGTCTGCTGAGGAAGTCTGCTTCCCAGTTGTCCACTCCCGGAATGAATACTGCTGACAGTGCTATCACATGATCTTCCGCCCAGCGAAGAATCCTTGCAGCTTCTGCCATTGCTGTCCTGCTTCTTGTGCCGCCCTGTCTGTTTACGTGGGCGACTGCCGTGATGTTGTCCGACTGGATCAACACCGGCTGACCCTGAAGCAGGGGTTTTGCCAGACTTAGAGCATTGTAAATCGCTCTCAGCTCCAGTATATTTATGTGAAGAGACATCTCCAGGCTTGACCATACTCCCTGGAAGTTTCTTCCTTGTGTGACTGCTCCCGAGCCTCTCAGACTGGCATCCGTGGTCACCAGGACCCAGTCCTGTATGCCGAATCTGCGGCCCTCTAACAGATGAGCACTCTGCAACCACCACAGAAGAGACACCCTTGTCCGTGGCGATAAGGTTATCCGCTGATGCATCTGCAGATGCGATCCGGACCATTTGTCCAGCAGATCCCACTGAAAAGTTCGTGCGTGGAATCTGCCGAATGGAATCGCTTCGTAAGAAGCCACCATCTTTCCCAGGACTCTTGTGCATTGATGCACAGACACTGTCCCTGGTTTTAGGAGGTTCCTGACCAGTTCGGATAACTCCCTGGCTTTCTCCTCCGGAAGAAACACCTTTTTCTGAACCGTGTCCAGAATCATTCCCAGGAACAGCAGACGTGTTGTCGGGGTCAACTGAGATTTTGGAAAATTCAGAATCCACCCGTGTTGTTGCAGCACTACTTGGGTTAGTGCTACTCCTTCCTCCAGCTGTTCTCTGGACCTTGCCCTTATCAGGAGATCGTCCAAGTAAGGGATAATTAATACGCCTCTTCTTCGCAGAAGAATCATCATTTCGGCCATTACCTTGGTAAAGACCTGAGGTCCCGTGGACAATCCAAACGGCAGCGTCTGAAACTGATAATGACAGTTTTGCACCACGAACCTGAGGTACCCTTGATGTGAAGGGCAAATTGGGACATGCAGGTAAGCATCCTTTCTGTCCAGGGACACCATAAAGTCCCCTTCTTCCAGATTCGCTATCACTGCTCTGAGTGACTCCATCTTGAACTTGAATTTTTGTATGTACAGGTTCAAAGATTTCAAATTTAGAATAGGTCTTACCGAGCCGTCCGGCTTCGGTACCACAAATAGCGTGGAGTAATACCCCTTTCCCTGTTGTAGGAGGGGTACCTTGACTATCACCTGCTGAGAAAACAGCTTGTGAATGGCTTCCAATACCGTCGCCCTGTCTGAGGGAGACGTTGGCAAAGCAGACTTTAGGAACCGGCGAGGGGGAGACTTCTCGAATTCCAACCTGTAACCCTGAGATACTACCTGCAGAATCCAGGGGTCCACCTGTGAGCAAGCCCACTGTGCGCTGAAATTCTTGAGTCGACCCCCCACCGTTCCTGAGTCCGCTTGTAAGGCCCCAGCGTCATGCTGAGGGCTTTGCAGAACCCTGGGAGGGCTTCTGTTCCTGGGCAGGGGCTGCTTGCTGCCCTCTCTTACCCCTTCCTCTGCCCCGAGGCAGATATGACTGTCCTTTTGTCCGCTTGTTCTTATAGGAACGAAAGGACTGCGGCTGAAAAGACGGTGTCTTTTTCTGTTGGGAGGGGGTCTGAGGTAAAAAAGTGGATTTTCCGGCAGTTGCCGTGGCCACCAGATCCGATAGACCGACGCCAAATAATTCCTCCCCTTTATACGGCAATACTTCCATATGTCGTTTGGAATCCGCATCACCTGACCACTGTCGCGTCCATAAACTCCTTCTGGCAGATATGGACATCGCATTTACTCTCGATGCCAGAGTGCAAATATCTCTCTGCGCATCTCGCATATAAAGGAAAGCATCCTTTAATTGCTCTATAGTCAATAAAATACTGTCCCTATCCAGGGTATCAATATTTTCAGTCAGGGAATCCAACCAGACGACCCCAGCACTGCACATCCAGGCTGAGGCGATGGCCGGTCGCAGTATAACACCAGTATGTGTGTATATACTTTTTAGGGTAGTTTCCAGTCTCCTATCCGCTGGATCCTTGAGGGCGGCCGTATCAGGAGACGGTAACGCCACTTGTTTTGATAAGCGTGTGAGCGCCTTATCCACCCTAGGGGGTGTTTCCCAGCGCGCCCTAACCTCTGGCGGGAAAGGGTATAATGCTAATAACTTTTTTGAAATTAGCATTTTTCTATCTGGGTTAACCCACGCTTCATCACATACATCATTTAATTCCTCTGATTCAGGAAAAACTACAGGTAGTTTTTTCACCCCCCACATAATACCCCTTTTTGTGGTACTTGCAGTATCAGAGATATGCAAAGCCTCCTTCATTGCCGTGATCATATAACGTGTGGCCCTACTTGAAAATACGTTTGTTTCATCACCGTCGACACTAGATTCAGTGTCTGTGTCTGGGTCTGTGTCGACCGACTGAGGTAAAGGGCGCTTTACAGCCCCTGACGGTGTCTGAGACGCCTGGGCAGGTACTAACTGGTTTGCCGGCCGTCTCATGTCGTCAACTGATTTTTGTAATGTGCTGACATTATCACGTAATTCCATAAACAAAGCCATCCATTCCGGTGTCGACTCCCTGGGGGGTGACATCACCATTATCGGCAATTGCTCTGCCTCCACGCCAACATCGTCCTCATACATGTCGACACACACGTACCGACACACAGCAGACACACAGGGAATGCTCTTATCGAAGACAGGACCCCACTAGCCCTTTGGGGAGACAGAGGGAGAGTTTGCCAGCACACACCCAAGCGCTATAATATATATGTGAACAACCTTATATAAGTGTTGTTCCTTATAGCAGCTTAAATATATCCAATATATCGCCAAAAAATGCCCCCCCTCTCTGTTTTACCCTGTTTCTGTAGTGCAGTGCAGGGGAGAGTCCTGGGAGCCTTCCTCACAGCGGAGCTGAGCAGGAAAATGGCGCTGTGTGCTGAGGAGAATAAGCCCCGCCCCCTATTTCGGCGGGCTTTCCTCCCGTAGATTTAGATAACTGGCATGGGTTAAATACATACATATAGCCTTAATGGCTATATGTGATGTATTCTTTTGCCTTAAGGTATTAAAATATTGCTGCCCAGGGCGCCCCCAGCAGCGCCCTGCACCCTCCGTGACCGCTTGGTGTGAAGTGTGTGACAACAATGGCGCACAGCTCCAGTGCTGTGCGCTACCTTCATGAAGACTGAAGAGCCTTCTGCCGCCTGTTTCCGGACCTTCAATCTTCAGCATCTGTAAGGGGGGTCGGCGGCGCGGCTCCGGGACGAACCCCAGGGTGAGACCTGTGTTCCGACTCCCTCTGGAGCTAATGGTGTCCAGTAGCCTAAGAATCCAATCCATCCTGCACGCAGGTGAGTTGAAATTCTCTCCCCTAAGTCCCTCGATGCAGTGAGCCTGTTGCCAGCAGGACTCACTGAAAATAAAAAACCTAAAAAACTTTTTCTAAGCAGCTCTTTAAGAGAGCCACCTAGATTGCACCCTGCTCGGACGGGCACAAAAACCTAACTGAGGCTTGGAGGAGGGTCATAGGGGGAGGAGCCAGTACACACCACCTAATCCTAAAGCTTTATTTTTGTGCCCTGTCTCCTGCGGAGCCGCTATTCCCCATGGTCCTGACGGAGTCCCCAGCATCCACTTAGGACGTTAGAGAAAAAGTAGTGAGAGGTACTGAGGTGAGAAATAAAGTAGTGAGAGGTACTGAGGTGAGAAATAAAATAGTGAGAGGTACTGAGGTGAGAAATAAAGTAGTGAGAGGTACTGAGGTGAGAAATAAAGTAGTGAAAGGTACTGAGGTGAGAAATAAAGTAGTGAGAGGTACTGAGGTGAGAAATAAAGTAGTGAGAGGTACTGAGGTGAGAAATAAAATAGTGAGAGGTACTGAGGTGAGAAATAAAATAGTGAGAGGTACTGAGGTGAGAAATAAAAAAGTGAGAGGTACTGAGGTGAGAAATAAAGTAGTGAGAGGTACTGAGGTGAGAAATAAAGTAGTGAGAGGTACTGAGGTGAGAAATAAAGTTGTGAGAGGTACTGAGGTGAGAAATAAAGTAGTGAGAGGTACTGAGGTGAGAAATAAAGTAGTGAGAGGTACTGAGGTGAGAAATAAAATAGTGAGAGGTACTGAGGTGAGAAATAAAATAGTGAGAGGTACTGAGGTGAGAAATAAAGTAGTGAGAGGTACTGAGGTGAGAAATAAAGTAGTGAGAGGTACTGAGGTGAGAAATAAAGTAGTGAGAGGTTCTGAGGTGAGAGATAAAGTAGTGAGAGGTACTGAGGTGAGAAATAAAGTAGTGAGAGTTACTGAGGTGAGAAATAATAAGATTTTACTCACCGGTAAATCTATTTCTCGTAGTCCGTAGTGGATGCTGGGGACTCCGTAAGGACCATGGGGAATAGACAGGCTCCGCAGGAGACTGGGCACTCTATAAGAAAGATTTGGTACTATCTGGTGTGCACTGGCTCCTCCCTCTATGCCCCTCCTCCAGACCTCAGTTAGGATACTGTGCCCGGAAGAGCTGACACAATAAGGAAGGATTTTGAATCCCGGGTAAGACTCATACCAGCCACACCAATCACACCGTATAACTCGTGATACTATACCCAGTTAACAGTATGAAATATAACTGAGCCTCTCAACAGATGGCTCAACAATAACCCTTTAGTTAGGCAATAACTATATACAAGTATTGCAGACAATCCGCACTTGGGATGGGCGCCCAGCATCCACTACGGACTACGAGAAATAGATTTACCGGTGAGTAAAATCTTATTTTCTCTGACGTCCTAGTGGATGCTGGGGACTCCGTAAGGACCATGGGGATTATACCAAAGCTCCCAAACGGGCGGGAGAGTGCGGATGACTCTGCAGCACCGAATGAGAGAACTCAAGGTCCTCCTCAGCCAGGGTATCAAATTTGTAGAATTTAGCAAACGTGTTTGCCCCTGACCAAGTTGCAGCTTGGCAAAGTTGTAAAGCCGAGACCCCTCGGGCAGCCGCCCAAGATGAGCCCACTTTCCTCGTGGAATGGGCTTTCACTGATTTAGGATGCGGCAATCCAGCCGCAGAATGCGCCAGCTGAATTGTGCTACAAATCCAGCGAGCAATAGTCTGCTTAGAAGCAGGAGCACCTATCTTGTTGGGTGCATACAGGACAAAAAGCGAGTCAGTCTTCCTGACTCCAGCCGTCCTGGAAACATAAAGTTTCAAGGCCCTGACTACATCCAGTAACTTGGAATCCTCCAAGTCCCTAGTAGCCGCAGGCACCACAATAGGTTGGTTCAAGTGAAAAGCAGATACCACCTTAGGGAGAAACTGGGGACGAGTCCTCAATTCTGCCCTATCCATATGAAAAATCAGATAAGGGCTTTTACAAAATACAAAGCCGCCAATTCTGACACACGCCTGGCCGAAGGCAAGGCCAATAACATGACCACTTTCCACATGAGATATTTCAGATCCACAGTTTTAAGTGGTTCAAACCAATGTGATTTTAGGAAACTCAACACCACATTGAGATCCCAAGGTGCCACGGGAGGCACAAAAGGGGGCTGAATATGAAGCACTCCCTTTACAAAAGTCTGAACTTCAGGCAGTGAAGCCAGTTCTTTCTGGAAGAAAATCGACAGGGCCGAAATCTGGACCTTAATGGAACCCAATTTTAGGCCCATAGTCACTCCCGACTGTAGGAAGTGTAGAAAGCGACCCAGCTGAAATTCCTCTGTTGGGGCCTTCCTGGCCTCACACCACGCAACATATTTTCGCCAAATACGGTGATAATGGTTCGCGGTTACTTCTTTCCTGGCTTTTATCAGCGTAGGAATGACTTCCTCCGGAATGCCCTTTTCCTTTAGGATCCGGAATTCAACCGCCATGCCGTCAAACGCAGCCGCGGTAAGTCTTGGAACAGACAGGGCCCCTGCTGCAGCAGATCCTGTCTGAGCGGTAGAGGCCATGGGTCCTCTGATATCATTTCTTGAAGTTCTGGGTACCAAGCCCTTCTTGGCCAATCCGGAACCACGAGTATCGTTCTTACTCCTCGCCTTCTTATTATTCTCAGTACCTTTGGTATGAGAGGCAGAGGAGGGAACACATAAACCGACTGGTACACCCACGGTGTCACTAGAGCGTCCACAGCTATCGCCTGAGGGTCCCTTGACCTGGCGCAATATCTCTTTAGCTTTTTGTTGAGGCGGGACGACATCATGTCCACCTGTGGCCTTTCCCAACGGTTTACCAACAGTAGGAAGACTTCTGGATGAAGTCCCCACTCTCCCGGGTGTAGGTCGTGTCTGCTGAGGAAGTCTGCTTCCCAGTTGTCCACTCCCGGAATGAACACTGCTGACAGTGCTAGTACGTGATTTTCCGCCCATCGGAGAATCCTTGTGGCTTCTGCCATTGCCATCCTGCTTCTTGTGCCGCCCTGTCGGTTCACATGGGCGACTGCCGTGATGTTGTCTGACTGGATCAGTACCGGCTGGTTTTGAAGCAGGGGTCTTGCCTGACTTAGGGCATTGTAAATGGCCCTCAGTTCCAGAATATTTATGTGTAGGGAAGTCTCCTGACTTGACCATAGTCCTTGGAAGTTTCTTCCCTGTGTGACTGCTCCCCAGCCTCGAAGGCTGGCATCCGTGGTCACCAAGACCCAGTCCTGTATGCCGAATCTGCGGCCCTCTAGAAGATGAGCACTCTGCAGCCACCACAGTAGAGACACCCTGGTCCTTGGAGACAGGGTTATCAGTTGATGCATCTGAAGATGCGATCCCGACCACTTGTCCAAGAGGTCCCACTGGAAGGTCCTCGCATGAAACCGGCCGAATCGAATTGCTTCGTATGAAGCCACCATTTTTCCCAGGACTCGTGTGCAGTGATGCACCGATACCCGTTTTGGTTTTAGGAGGTCTCTGACTAGAGATGACAGCTCCTTGGCTTTCTCCTGCGGGAGAAACACTTTTTACAGTTCTGTGTCCAAAATCATCCCCAGGAACAGTAAGCGAGTGGAAGGAACCAGTTGTGACTTTGGAATGTTTAGAATCCAGCCATGCTGTTGTAGCACTTCCCGAGATAGTGCTACTCCGACCAGTAACTGCTCCCTGGACCTCGCCTTTATAAGGAGATCGTCCAAGTACGGGATAATTAAAACTCCCTTTTTTCTAAGGAGTATCATCATTTCTGCCATTACTTTGGTAAACACCCTCGGTGCCGTGGACAGTCCAAACGGTAGTGTCTGGAATTGGTAATGGCAATCCTGTACCACAAATCTGAGGTACTCCTGGTGAGGTTAGTAAATGGGGACATGCAGGTAAGCATCCTTGATGTCCAGGGATACCATGTAATCTCCCTCGTCCAGGCTTGCAATAACCGCCCTGAGCGATTTCATCTTGAACTTGAATTTTGTTATGTAAGTGTTCAAGGATTTCAAATTTAAAATGGGTCTCACCGAACCGTCTGGTTTCGGTACCACAAACAGTGTGGAATAGTAGCCCCGGCCTTGTTGAAGTAGGGGTACCTTGACTATCACCTGCTGGGAATACAGCTTGTGAATGGCCTCTAGCACAGCCTCCCTGCCCGATGGAGTCGTCGGTAAGGCTGATTTGAGGAAACGGCGGGGGGGAGGCGCCTCGAATTCCAGCTTGTAGCCCTGAGATACTACTTGAAGGATCCAGGGATCCACCCGTGAGCGAGCCCACTGATCGCTGAAATTCTTGAGGCGGCCCCCCACCGTACCTGGCTCCGCCTGTGGAGCCCCACCGTCATGCGGCGGATTTGGAAGAAGCGAGGGAGGACTTTTGGTCCTGGGAACCTGCTGTGTGTTGCAGCTTTTTCCCCCTTCCTCTGCCTCTAGACAGAAAGGACCCGCCTTTTCCCCGCCTATTTTTCTGGGGTCGAAAGGACTGTACTTGGTAATACGGTGCTTTCTTAGGCTGTGAGGGGACATGGGGCAAAAATGCAGACTTCCCAGCTGTTGCTGTGGAAACAAGGTCTGAGAGACCGTCCCCGAATAACTCCTCACCCTTATAAGGCAAAACTTCCATGTGCCTTTTAGAATCTGCATCTCCTGTCCACTGCCGAGTCCATAAGCCTCTCCTAGCAGAAATGGACAAAGCACTTATTCTAGATGCCAGCCGGCAGATCTCCCTCTGTGCATCTCTCATGTATAAGACTGCGTCTTTTATATGCTCTATGGTTAGCAATATAGTGTCCCTGTCTAGGGTGTCAATATTTTCCGACAGGGAATCTGACCAAGCAGCAGCAGCACTGCACATCCAGGCTGAAGCAATAGCTGGTCTCAGTATAACACCAGTGTGTGTGTATATTGGCCCTCATTCCGAGTTGATCGCTCGCAAGGCGATTTTAGCAGAGTTACATACGCTAAGCCGCCGCCTACTGGGAGTGAATCTTAGCTTCTTAAAATTGCGACCGATGTATTCGCAATATTGCGATTACAAACTACTTTGCAGTTTCAGAGTAGCTTCAGACTTACTCGGCATCTGCGATCAGTTCAGTGCTTGTCGTTCCAGGTTTGACGTCATAAACACACCCAGCGTTCGCCCAGACACTCCTCCGTTTCTCCGGCCACTCCTGCTTTTTTTCCGGAAACGGTAGCGTTTTTAACCACACGCCCCTGAAACGCCGTGTTTCCGCCCAGTAACACCCATTTCCTGTCAATCACATTACGATCGCCGGAGCGAAGAAAAAGCCGTGAGTAAAAATACTATCTTCATTGTTAAATTACTTGGCGCAGTCGCAGTGCGAATATTGCGCATGCGTACTAAGCGGAATTTCACTGCGATGCGATGAAATATACCGAGCGAACGACTCGGAATGAGGGCCATAGATTTTAGGATAGCCTCCTGCTTTCTATCAGCAGGTTCCTTTAGGGCGGCCATATCCGGAGACGGTAGTGCCACCTTTTTAGACAAACGTGTGAGTGCTTTATCCACCCTAGGGGGAGTTTCCCAACGTGACCTATCCTCTGGCGAGAAAGGGAACGCCATTAGTAATTTTTTTGAAATCACCAATTTTTTATCGGGGAAAGCCCACGCTTCTTCACACACTTCATTTAATTCTTCAGATGGGGGAAAAACTATTGGTAGTTTTTTCTCCCCAAACATAATACCCTTTTTTGAGGTACCTGGGTTTATATCAGCAAGGTGTAACACCTCTTTCATTGCCTCAATCATGCCACAAATGGCCCTAGTGGACATTAAATTTGACTCATCGTCGTCGACACTTGCATCAGTATCCGTGTCGACATCTGTGTCTGCCATCTGAGGTAGTGGTCGTTTCAGGGCCCCCGACGGCCTTTGAATCGTCTGGGCAGGCACGAGCTGAGAAGCCGGCTGTCCCGCATTTGGCATGTCGTCAAATTTTTTATGTAAGGAGTCGACACTTGCACGTAATTCCTTCCATAAGTCCATCCACTCAGGTGTCTGCCCCGCAGGGGGTGACATCACATTTATAGGCATCTGCTCCGCCTCCACATAAGTCTCCTCATCAAACATGTCGACACAGCCGTACCGACACACCGCACACACACAGGGAATGCTCTTACAAGGAGACAGGACCCCACAAAAGCCCTTTGGGGAGACAGAGAGAGAGTATGCCAGCACACACCAGAGCGCTATAATAATACAGGGACTAACTGAATTATGACCCTTTATAGCTGCTTATTGTATTAAACTGCGCCCAAATTTAGTGCCCCCCTCTCTTTTTTACCCTTTCTGTAGTGTAGACTGCAGGGGAGAGTCAGGGAGCTTCCTTCCAGCGGAACTGTGAGGGAATAATGGCGCCAGTGTGCTGAGGGAGATGGCTCCGCCCCTTTTTCGGCGGCCTTTTCTCCCGCTTTTTTCTGTATTCTGGCAGGGGTAATTACCACATATATAGCCTCTGGGGCTATATATTGTGGTTATTTTGCCAGCCAAGGTGATATTATTGCTGCTCAGGGCGCCCCCCCCCAGCGCCCTGCACCCTCAGTGACCGGAGTGTGAAGTGTGTATGAGGAGCAATGGCGCACAGCTGCAGTGCTGTGCGCTACCTTGGTGAAGACTGCAGTCTTCTGCCGCCGATTTTCCGGACCATCTTCATGCTTCTGGCTCTGTGAGGGGGACGGCGGCGCGGCTCCGGGAACGAACACCAAGGACGAGTCCTGCGGTCGATCCCTCTGGAGCTAATGGTGTCCAGTAGCCTAAGAAGCCCAAGCTAGCTGCAAGCAGGTAGGTTCGCTTCTTCTCCCCTTAGTCCCTCGATGCAGTGAGCCTGTTGCCAGCAGGTCTCACTGTAAAATAAAAAACCTAATTTAAACTTTCTTTCTAGAAGCTCAGGAGAGCTCCTAGTGTGCATCCAGCTCGGCCGGGCACAGAAATCTAACTGAGGTCTGGAGGAGGGGCATAGAGGGAGGAGCCAGTGCACACCAGATAGTACCAAATCTTTCTTATAGAGTGCCCAGTCTCCTGCGGAGCCCGTCTATTCCCCATGGTCCTTACGGAGTCCCCAGCATCCACTAGGACGTCAGAGAAAACAAGAATTTACTCACCGGTAATTCTATTTCTCGTAGTCCGTAGTGGATGCTGAGTACTCCGTAAGGACCATGGGGTATAGACGGGCTCCGCAGGAGACTGAGCACTCTTAAAAGAAAGATTAGGTACTATATCTGGTGTGCACTGGCTCCTCCCTCTATGCCCCTCCTCCAGACCTCAGTTAGGGAAACTGTGCCCGGAAGAGCTGACACTACAAGGAAAGGATTTGGAATCCCGGGTAAGACTCATACCAGCCACACCGTACAACTTGTGATAACTATACCCAGTTAACAGTATGAACAATAACTGAGCCTCTCTCAACAGATGGCTCATACAATAACCCTTTAGTTAAGCAATAACTATATACATGTATTGCAGAGAGTCCGCACTTGGGACGGGCTCCCAGCATCCACTACGGACTACGAGAAATAGAATTACCGGTGAGTAAATTCTTATTTTCTCTGACGTCCTAGTGGATGCTGGGTACTCCGTAAGGACCATAGGGATTATACCAAAGCTCCCAAACGGGCGGGAGAGTGCGGATAACTCTGCAGCACCGAATGAGAGAACTCCAGGTCCTCCTCAGCCAGGGTATCAAACTTGTAGAATTTTGCAAAAGTGTTTGAACCCGACCAAGTAGCAGCTCGGCAAAGTTGTAAAGCCGAGACCCCTCGGGCAGCCGCCCAAGAAGAGCCCACCTTCCTCGTGGAATGGGCTTTTACTAATTTAGGATGCGGCAGTCCAGCCGCAGAATGTGCAAGCTGAATCGTGCTACAGATCCAGCGAGCAATAGTCTGCTTTGAAGCAGGAGCACCCAGCTTGTTGGGTGCATGCAGGATAAATAGCGAGTCAGTTTTTCTGACTCTAGCCGTCCTGGAAACATAAAGTTTCAGGGCCCGGACTACATCCAGCAACTTGGAATCCTCCAAGTCCCTAGTAGCCGCAGGCACCACAATAGGTTGGTTCAAATGAAACGATGATACCACCTTAGGGAGAAATTGGGGACGAGTCCTCCATTCTGCCCTTTCCATATGGAAGATCAGATACGGGCTTTTACATGACAAAGCCGCCAATTCTGACACACGCCTAGTCCAAGCTAAGGCCAAAAGCATGACCACTTTCCACGTGAGATATTTTAGCTCCACGGTCTTAAGTGACTCAAACCAGTGGGATTTTAGGAATCCAACACACGTTAAGATCCCAAGGTGCCACTGGAGGCACAAAAGGGGCTTATGCAGCACCCCTGTAACAACGTCCGAACTTCAGGCAGTGAAGCCAGTTCTTTTTGAGAGAAAAAGGGATAGGGCCGAAATCTTGGCCTTTATGGATCCTAATTTTAGGCCCATAGTCACTCCTGACTGTAGGAAGTGCAGGAATCGACCCCCCTGGAATTCCTCTGTAGGGCCTTCCAGGCCACACACCAAGCAACCTATTTTCGCCATATACAGTGAAAAAGTCTTGCTTTCACGTCTTTCCTAGCCTTTATCAGCGTAGGAATAACTGCATCCGGAATGCCCTTTTCCGCTAGGATCCGGCGTTCAACCGCCATGCCGTCCAACGCAGCCGCGGTAAGTCTTGGATCAGACCGGGTCCCTGTTGCAACATGTCCTGACTGAGAGGCAGAGGCCATGGGTCCTCTGAGAGCATTTCTTGCAGTTCCGGGTACAGAGTCCTTCTTGGCCAATCCGGAGCAAAGAATATTGTTCACACTCCTCCGTTTATTACAATTCTCAGCCCTTGGGTCTGAGAGGAAGAGGAGGGAATATATAGACCGACTGGAACACCCACGGTGTTACTAGTGCGACCACAGCTATCGCCTGAGAGTCCCTTGACCCAGCGTAAAACCTTTTTTATCTTTTTATTGAGGTGGGACGCCTATATGGCCCTTAGTTCCAGGATATTGATGTGAAGGCAAGTCTGTTGGCTTGACCACATACCTTGGAATTTTCTTCCCTGTGTAACTGCCCCCCACCCTCGGAGGCTTGCATCCGTGGTCACCAGGACCCAGTCCTGAATGCCGAATCTGCGGCCCTCGAGAAGGTGAGCACTCCACAGCCACCACAGGAGAGACACCCTGGCCCTGGGGGATAGGGTGATTAACCGATGCATCTGAAGATGTGATCCGGACCACTTGTCCAGTAAGTTCCATTGTCCTTGCATGGAACCAGCCGAAGGGAATGGCCTCGTATGATGCCATCATCCTTCCCAGGACTCGAGTGCAGTGATGCACTGACACCTGTTTTGGTTTTCAATGGATTCCTGACCAGTGTCATGAGCTCCTGAGCTCTCTCTATCGGGAGATAAACCCTCTTCTGGTTTGTGTCTAGGATCATGCCTAGGCGAGGCAGATGAGCTGTAGGAACCAACTGCGACTTCGGAATATATAGAATCCAGTCGTGTTGCCGTTTCACTTCCAGAGAAGGTGATACGCTGTCCAGCAACTGCTCTCTTGATCTCGCTTTTATGAGGAGATCATCCAAGTACGTGATAATAGTGACACCTTGCTTCCGCAGGAGCACCATCATATCCGCCATTACCTTGGTGAAATTGGTAATGACAATCCCGTACCGCAATTCTGAGGTACGCCTGATGAGGTGGATAAATGGGGACACGAAGGTATGCATCCCTTATGTCCCGATTCATTTCAGGCTTGCAATGACCGCTCTTAGCGATTCCATCTTGAACCTGAACCTTTTCAGGTATATGTTCAGGGATTTTAATACAATATGGGTCTAACCGAACCGTCTGGTTTCGGGATTATAACATGGTCGAATAATAACACCCTCTTGTTGAAGGAGGGGACCCTTGACCACCACCTGTTGAAGATACAATTTAGGAATTGCAGTTAACACTGGCTCCCTCTCTTGGGGGGAAGCCCGCCGGGTCCTCGGTGAGGGGGCATCTTCTCACAGTCCAGCCTGTATCCCTGCGATACAATTTCTATTGCCCAGGGATCTAACAGGGAGTGGACCCACTTGTGGCTGAACTTACGAAGGCGTGTCCCCACCGGGCCTAGCTCCGTCTGTGGAGCCCCAGCGACATGCGGTGGATTTTTGTAGAGGCCGGGGAGGACTTCTGTTCCTGGGGACTAGCTGTGTTGTACAGCTTCTTTCCTCTGCCCCCGGCTCTGACAAGAAAGGACGCACCTCAGACTTTCTTGTTTCTTTATTCGAAAAGCTGCATTTAATAATGTCGTGCTTTCCTAGGCTGTGCAGGAATATAAGGCAACATATCAGAATTACCAGTTATAGCCAGGGCCGGCGCCACCACTAGGCAGCTTTAGGCAGCTGCCTATGAGCGCCGGCCACTGGAGGGCGGAGCCGCATGCTGCCGATGAAAGATTGCTTCCCTTCCTTCATTCTCTTCCTTAAGAGACTATGGAGCAGGGATGCTGTTATCAACCACCACGGCACTGATGTCTGTGTTACATTGGTAAGTGTAACCATCAGGTGATGAGCAGGGCAGACATTGTTATGTTAAATCAGTAGCACTGTCAGTGTCTGCGTGCTGACTGCTCCTCTGTCTGAAATTCAACCCTCCCTCCCCCGCACGCGATGGAACCCGGTAATTTCCTGCCCCGTACTACGACTGCACCCTCGTTAATTCAGACGCCCTCATTGCATTCTGCATATTAGCTGTGCCCCTCCCGCATGTTACCCGCCCCCCTTTCAGCGATTGCCAGCCGCATGTTACTCACCCTCCCTCCAGCGCTTGTCTCCTGCATGTTACCCGCCCCCCTTCCAGCCAGGGCCGGATTAAAAATGGGGCGGGTGGAGCTGCAGCTCCAGGCCCCCAGTAAAAAAAGGCCCACAGCAGGAGAGTCACCAGTAAGACTGGCCAGGCAGAGAATGGGGTAAATCCTTTGGGGCTGTACTGCCTAAGATGCAGGGCCAGTTACCAGCGGGTGCGGTCACTGCTCCTGTGCCTTGTAGACATGCTTACTCTCAAAAGCATGCGCCGGCCATCCATGAGAACTGACCGGCAGAAGGAGCAGGGCGGGAGGTGCCTGAAGCTAGAGGTCGCCTGATATTATGTATGTACAGGAGGCAGTGTGGGCGATGCAGGGGTTAATGGGATGCACTGGGTGCACGGGACAGTGGAGACTGGGACATGGAGATTCTCTGCTCCACATACAGGTCTGAGTGCATGTCCATAAAGAATCATGAGACAGACAGCTGATGCAGTGTATACACTGGGAGGACTCCCGTAGAGCTCCTCCCTGATACTACAGTACCTGGGAGTTACTAGAAGATTACTCTGCCTATAGAGAGCACTTCATTCTCTGTATATGGAAGCATTGTGTAAGTAACCTGTCCTGGACAAAGTAACACACATGATTGTCTCAGTAGCACATGGGAGGGAGGACACAGTCTGTACTATCACTCACTAGCAGGAATACCCCCTGATCTTCACAATCAGACCCACTACTCCCATTCTGTCACCCCAGCAGGACAGAACCAGGTAACTGGAGCCTTCTCCCTGCAGTTTTATCCCCAATCATGATGGCACTCAAAACATCATTCATGCACTTTTTCACTCTCCCTACCCCCCAAACAGCAGCTGACATAAGTGTGTGTGTGTCCTCCATACCAACCACTACCACTCTGCACTACCCCCGTTACTCCATGCACACCACTACCTCTGTACACTACACCTGACCCCTCATGCCTCATCACTACCACTCTGCACTACCCCGTGACCCACTACTACAACTCTGCACTACCCCCCTGTCCCCTCCATGCGCACCACTACCTCTGTACACTACACCTGACCCCCCCTTGCTAATCACTACCACTCTGCACTACCCCCGTTATTACTCCATGCCCGCCACTACCTCTGTACACTACACCTGACCCCTCATGCCTCATCACTACCACTCTGCACTACCCCCGTTACTCCATGCCCACCACTACCTCTGTACACTACACCTGACCCCTCATGCCTCATCACTACCACTCTGCACTACCCCCGTTACTCCATGCCCACCACTACCTCTGTACACTACACCTGACCCCTCATGCCTCATCACTACCACTCTGCACTACCCCCGTTACTCCATGCCCACCACTACCTCTGTACACTACACCTGACCCCTCATGCCTCATCACTACCACTCTGCACTAACCCCGTTACTCCATGCCCGCCACTACCTCTGTACACTACACCTGACCCCTCATGCCTCATCACTACCACTCTGCACTACCCCCGTTACTCCATGCCCACCACTACCTCTGTACACTACACCTGACCCCTCATGCCTCATCACTACCACTCTACACTACCCCCGTTACTCCATGCACACCACTACCTCTGTACACTACACCTGACCCCTCATGCCTCATCACTACCACTCTGCACTACCCCGTGACCCACTACTACAACTCTGCACTACCCCCCTGTCCCCTCCATGCGCACCACTACCTCTGTACACTACACCTGACCCCCCCTTGCTAATCACTACCACTCTGCACTACCCCCGTTATTACTCCATGCCCGCCACTACCTCTGTACACTACACCTGACCCCTCATGCCACATCACTACCACTCTGCACTACCCCCGTTACTCCATGCCCACCACTACCTCTGTACACTACACCTGACCCCTCATGCCTCATCACTACCACTCTGCACTACCCCCGTTACTCCATGCCCACCACTACCTCTGTACACTACACCTGACCCCTCATGCCTCATCACTACCACTCTGCACTACCCCCGTTACTCCATGCCCACCACTACCTCTGTACACTACACCTGACCCCTCATGCCTCATCACTACCACTCTGCACTAACCCCGTTACTCCATGCCCGCCACTACCTCTGTACACTACACCTGACCCCTCATGCCTCATCACTACCACTCTGCACTACCCCCGTTACTCCATGCCCACCACTACCTCTGTACACTACACCTGACCCCTCATGCCTCATCACTACCACTCTACACTACCCCCGTTACTCCATGCCCACCACTACCTCTGTACACTACACCTGACCCCTCATGCCTCATCACTACCACTCTGCACTACCCCCGTTACTCCATGCCTACCACTACCTCTGTACACTACACCTGACCCCACATGCCTCATCACTACCACTCTGCACTACCCCCGTTACTCCATGCCCACCACTACCTCTGTACACTACACCTGACCCCTCATGCCTCATCACTACCACTCTGCACTACCCCCGTTACTCCATGCCCACCACTACCTCTGTACACTACACCTGACCCCTCATGCCTCATCACTACCACTCTACACTACCCCCGTTACTCCATGCCCACCACTACCTCTGTACACTACACCTGACCCCTCATGCCTCATCACTACCACTCTGCACTACCCCCGTTACTCCATGCCCACCACTACCTCTGTACACTACACCTGACCCCTCATGCCTCATCACTACCACTCTGCACTACCCCCGTTACTCCATGCCCACCACTACCTCTGTACACTACACCTGACCCCTCATGCCTCATCACTACCACTCTGCACTACCCCCGTTACTCCATGCCCACCACTACCTCTGTACACTACACCTGACCCCTCATGCCTCATCACTACCACTCTGCACTACCCCGTGACCCAGTACTACCACACTGATCTACCTCCTGTCACCCCATGACCCACTACTACAACTCTGCACTACCCCCCTGTCCCCTCCATGCGCACCACTACCTCTGTACACTACACCTGACCCCTCATGCCTCATCACTACAACTCTGCACTACCCCCCTGTCCCCTCCATGCCCACCACTACCTCTGTACACTACACCTGACCCCTCATGCCTCATCACTACAACTCTGCACTACCCCCCTGTCCCCTCCATGCCCACCACTACCTCTGTACACTACACCTGACCCCTCATGCCTCATCACTACCACTCTGCACTACCCCCGTTACTCCATGCCCACCACTACCTCTGTACACTACACCTGACCCCTCATGCCTCATCACTACCACTCTGCACTACCCCCGTTACTCCATGCCCGCCACTACCTCTGTACACTACACCTGACCCCTCATGCCTCATCACTACCACTCTGCACTAACCCCGTTACTCCATGCCCGCCACTACCTCTGTACACTACACCTGACCTCTCATGCCTCATCACTACCACTCTGCACTACCCCCGTTACTCCATGCCCACCACTACCTCTGTACACTACACCTGACCCCTCATGCCTCATCACTACCACTCTGCACTACCCCCGTTACTCCATGCCCACCACTACCTCTGTACACTACACCTGACCCCTCATGCCTCATCACTACCACTCTGCACTACCCCCGTTACTCCATGCCCACCACTACCTCTGTACACTACACCTGACCCCTCATGCCTCATCACTACCACTCTGCACTACCCCCGTTACTCCATGCCCACCACTACCTCTGTACACTACACCTGACCCCTCATGCCTCATCACTACCACTCTGCACTACCCCCGTTACTCCATGCCTGCCACTACCTCTGTACACTACACCTGACCCCTCATGCCTCATCACTACCACTCTGCACTACCCCCGTTACTCCATGCCCACCACTACCTCTGTACACTACACCTGACCCCTCATGCCTCATCACTACCACTCTGCACTACCCCCGTTACTCCATGCCCACCACTACCTCTGTACACTACACCTGACCCCTCATGCCTCGTCACTACCACTCTGCACTACCCCCGTTACTCCATGCCCACCACTACCTCTGTACACTACACCTGACCCCTCATGCCTCATCACTACCACTCTGCACTACCCCCGTTACTCCATGCCTGCCACTACCTCTGTACACTACACCTGACCCCTCATGCCTCATCACTACCACTCTGCACTACCCCCGTTACTCCATGCCCACCACTACCTCTGTACACTACACCTGACCCCTCATGCCTCATCACTACCAGTCTGCACTACCCCCGTTACTCCATGCCCGCCACTACCTCTGTACACTACACCTGACCCCTCATGCCTCATCACTACCACTCTGCACTAACCCCGTTACTCCATGCCCACCACTACCTCTGTACACTACACCTGACCCCTCATGCCTCATCACTACCACTCTGCACTACCCCCGTTACTCCATGCCCACCACTACCTCTGTACACTACACCTGACCCCTCATGCCTCATCACTACCACTCTGCACTACCCCCGTTACTCCATGCCCACCACTACCTCTGTACACTACACCTGACCCCTCATGCCTCATCACTACCACTCTGCACTACCCCCGTTACTCCATGCCTGCCACTACCTCTGTACACTACACCTGACCCCTCATGCCTCATCACTACCACTCTGCACTACCCCCGTTACTCCATGCCCACCACTACCTCTGTACACTACACCTGACCCCTCATGCCTCATCACTACCACTCTGCACTACCCCCGTTACTCCATGCCCACCACTACCTCTGTACACTACACCTGACCCCTCATGCCTCGTCACTACCACTCTGCACTACCCCCGTTACTCCATGCCCACCACTACCTCTGTACACTACACCTGACCCCTCATGCCTCATCACTACCACTCTGCACTACCCCCGTTACTCCATGCCTGCCACTACCTCTGTACACTACACCTGACCCCTCATGCCTCATCACTACCACTCTGCACTACCCCCGTTACTCCATGCCCACCACTACCTCTGTACACTACACCTGACCCCTCATGCCTCATCACTACCACTCTGCACTACCCCCGTTACTCCATGCCCGCCACTACCTCTGTACACTACACCTGACCCCTCATGCCTCATCACTACCACTCTGCACTACCCCCGTTACTCCATGCCCACCACTACCTCTGTACACTACACCTGACCCCTCATGCCTCATCACTACCACTCTGAACTACCCCCGTTACTCCATGCCCACCACTACCTCTGTACACTACACCTGACCCCTCATGCCTCATCACTACCACTCTGCACTACCCCTGTTACTCCATGCCTGCCACTACCTCTGTACACTACACCTGACCCCTCATGCCTTATCACTACCACTCTGCACTACCCCCGTTACTCCATGCCCACCACTACCTCTGTACACTACACCTGACCCCTCATGCCTCATCACTACCACTCTGCACTACCCCTGTTACTCCATGCCTGCCACTACCTCTGTACACTACACCTGACCCCTCATGCCTCATCACTACCACTCTGCACTACCCCCGTTACTCCATGCCCACCACTACCTCTGTACACTACACCTGACCCCTCATGCCTCATCACTACCACTCTACACTACCCCCTGTACCCTCCATGCCCATTACTACTTTTCTTCAATACCCCTTTGACCCAACCATATCTAAAACTACTTTTTTTGTATTTACATTAATAATGTCTCCTTAACCAGCATTACTTTACTGCACTACACCACAAGCCCTACATAATTGCCCCCTCCACACCCAGCACTATGACACTGATCACTCCATATTAAGCAGTTCACCTTCTTCCTCTCCTCCAGATAAAGCTAGGTTGAAGTGAGAGTGCAGGGGTTTGCCTGCTGTTTACTCATAAACAAATCATAATTCAATTTATCTGCCCTGAGAGGCATTTATGTTCAAGCTACAATTTTCTCTAACCTGATTTAGTGTATTGATTGCGGTAGCTTATTGTAGCCTATGGGCTACAGTTTGCATAAAAAAGTTCAGTCTGGGTTCCTCGGTACCCTGTGCCGGAAATGGCTTCAGTGCATTGCAGTCACTTGTGACCGTGCATGTTGCAAGAACCCCAGCAGTAGGCAGAGCACATCGCAGGGACAGGCTCCTTTCGGAGCCCCTGTCCCTGCGGGTGCCGGGTGATACATCCACCCGAAGGGATCACATATGCAATGCGATCCTGGGTGGTAAGATCCCGCACAGATCGCATTCAATATGTAATCCATGATAAATGGGGCCCTTAGTGATGTAGTGTGGCGAGGTAGTGATATAGGCCCTCATTCCGAGTTGATCGGTCGCAAGGCGAATTTAGCAGAGTTACACACGCTAAGCCGCCGCCTACTGGGAGTGTATCTTAGCTTCTTAAAATTGCGACCGATGTAATCGCAATATTGCGATTACAAACTACTGAGCAGTTTCTGAGTAACTTCAACCTTACTCTGCCTGTGCGATCAGTTCAGTGCTTGTCGTTCCTGGTTTGACGTCACAAACACACCCAGCGTTCGGCCAGACACTCCCCCGTTTCTCCAGCCACTCCTGCGTTTTTTCCGGAAACGGTAGCGTTTTTTCCCACACGCCCATAAAACGGCCTGTTTCCGCCCAGTAACACCCATTTCCTGTCAATCACATTACGATCGCCGGAGCGATGAAAAAGCCGTGAGTAAAAATACTTTCTTCATAGTAAAGTTACTTGGCGCAGTCGCAGTGCGAATATTGCGCATGCGTACTAAGCGGATTTTCACTGCGATGCGATGAAAAATACCGAGCGAACGACTCGGAATGAGGGCCATAATGCAGGGATGTATCAGTGATGTAGTGTGGCGAGGTAGTGATATAATGCAGGGATGTATCAGTGATGTAGTGTGAGGAGGTAGTGATATAATGCAGGGATGTATCAGTGATGTAGTGTGAGGAGGTAGTGATATAATGCAGGGATGTATCAGTGATGTAGTGTGAGGAGGTAGTGATATAATGCAGGGATGTATCAGTGATGTAGTGTGAGGAGGTAGTGATATAATGCAGGGATGTATCAGTGATGTAGTGTGAGGAGGTAGTGATATAATGCAGGGATGTATCAGTGATGTAGTGTGAGGAGGTAGTGATATAATGCAGGGATGTATCAGTGATGTAGTGTGAGGAGGTAGTGATATAATGCAGGGATGTATCAGTGATGTAGTGTGAGGAAGTAGTGATATAATGCAGGGATGTATCAGTGATGTAGTGTGAGGAGGTAGTGATATAATGCAGGGATGTATCAGTGATGTAGTGTGAGGAGGTAGTGCAGCAGTATGAGGCCAGGGATGCCCGAGTTTCTCCATGCGCTTGTGTCTACCCTAGAAAGCAGACATTTCCCTCTGGTAGGGGTCCAATTATCTGCATTGTCATTTGGATATACTTGACTGTTTTATGCTTTTTTGTCTGCTTTTACTGGTAGACAAATTACTTTGGTAAGCGTCCTTTTTGCTGTTTGTATGTTTTTAATAAATGTCATGTTTGGTTTTACACTATGGAGAGTCTTCTTTTGAATTACATGTGATCCGGTGTGACTACCGACTAAAGAACTAATAAAAATGGTGACCCGGTCCCTTAAAACGGCTTGTTTCCGCTCACATTGGCTACAATTGTCTACATAAAGGGGGTGATTCCGAGTTGTTCGCTCGCTAGCTGCTTTTAGCAGCATTGCACACGCTAAGCCGCCGCCTACTGGGAGTGTATCTTAGCTTAGCAGAATTGCTAACGAAAGCTTCGCTAATTTTCTCGTAACAATTACCCCGCAGTTTCTGAGTAGCTCCAGACTTACTCTTCCATTGCGACCAGCTCAGTCCTTTTCGTTCCTGGTTTGACGTCACAAACACGCCCTGCGTTCGCTCCAGCCACTCCCCCGTTTCTGCAGATACTCCTGCGTTTTCAACTAGCACGCCTGCGTTTTTCCGCACACTCCCATAAAACGGCCAGTTTCCGACCAGAAACACCCACTTCCTGTCAATCACACTACGATCAGCAGAGCGATGGAAAAGCTTTGTTATGCCGTGAGTAAAATACCTAAGTTTTGTGTTAAATACCATGCGCATTTTCGGGCTGTTCGCTACGTTGCGAAAATCTGCAACGAGCGAACAACTCGGAATGACCCCCAAAATGTACACCATAGGTTCTGATACGATTATACACTGCAGTATGTGTTTCTTGTGAATTTGGTTACCAGTATTACACTAAGGGCCTATTTCAGACCTGATTGCAGCAGCAAAAATTTTCTCTAATGGGCAAAGCCATGTGCAGGGCAGGTGTAACACGTGCAGAGAGAGTTAGATTTGGGTGAGTTATAATGTTTCTGTGCAGGGTAAATACTGTCTGCTTTATTTTTACACTGCAATTTAGATTTCAGCATGAACACACCCCACTCAAATTAACTCTTTGCACATGTTACATCTGCCCCCCCTGCAGTGCAAATGGTTTAGCCCAATAGAGAACAATTTTTGCTGCTGCGATCCGGTCTGAATTAGGCCCTATGTCTGTGTATTTGTTTTGTACCTTTTGAGGTATTGATTAACAACTGATACAGAGTGAACTCCAATGAGGAATCTTCTATGATGTTTAAGGAATCTGTATTCTAAGTACTTGTGTGTGGGCTTTTTGTGTGGTGGATCTGTCTACAAAAACCCAATTTCTCTGACGTCCTAGTGGATGCTGGGACTCCGTCAGGACCATGGGGATTAGCGGCTCCGCAGGAGACAGGGCACAAAAATAAAAGCTCTAGGACTAGGTGGTGTGCACTGGCTCCTCCCCCTATGACCCTCCTCCAAGCCTCAGTTAGGTTTTTGTGCCCGTCCGAGCAGGGTGCAATCTAGGTGGCTCTCTTAAGGAGCTGCTTAGAAAAAGTTTTTAGGTTTCTTATTTTCAGTGAGTCCTGCTGGCAACAGGCTCACTGCAACGAGGGACTTAGGGGAGAAGAAGTGAACTCACCTGCGTGCAGGATGGATTGGCTTCTTAGGCTACTGGACACCATTAGCTCCAGAGGGATCGAACACAGGCCCAGCCATGAAGTCCGGTCCCGGAGCCGCGCCGCCGACCCCCTTGCAGATGCCGAAAAGTGAAGAGGTCCAGAAACCGGCGGCAGAAGACTTTTCAGTCTTCATGAGGTAGCGCACAGCACTGCAGCTGTGCGCCATTGTTGTCAGCACACTTCACACCAGCGGTCACTGAGGGTGCAGGGCGCTGGGGGGGGGCGCCCTGGGCAGCAATGATAATACCTTGTTCTGGCTAAAAATACATCACATATAGCCCCTGGGGCTATATGGATGTATTTAACCCCTGCCAGGTCTCACAAACACCGGGAGAAGAGCCCGCCGAAATAGGGGGCGGGGCCTATCTCCTCAGCACACAGCGCCATTTTCCTGCACAGCTCCGCTGCGAGGAAGGCTCCCAGGACTCTCCCCTGCACTGCACTACAGAAACAGGGTAAAAAAAACAGAGAGGGGGGGCACTTTTTTGGCGATATTGATATATTAAGCTGCTATAAAGGAAACAACACTTCTGTAGGGTTGTTCCTATATATTTATAGCGCTTGGGTGTGTGCTGGCAAACTCTCCCTCTGTCTCCCCAAAGGGCTAGTGGGGTCCTGTCTTCGATAAGAGCATTCCCTGTGTGTCGGTACGTGTGTGTCGACATGTATGAGGACGATGTTGGTGTGGAGGCGGAGCAATTGCCGGTAATGGTGATGTCACCCCCTAGGGAGTCGACACCGGAATGGATGGCTTTGTTTATGGAATTACGTGATAATGTCAGCACGTTACAAAAATCAGTTGACGACATGAGACGGCCGGCAAACCAGTTAGTACCTGTCCAGGCGTCTCAGACACCGTCAGGGGCTGTAAAACGCCCTTTACCTCAGTCGATCGACACAGACCCAGACACGGACACCGAATCTAGTGTCGACGGTGAAGAAACAAACGTATTTTCCAGTAGGGCCACACGTTATATGATCACGGCAATGAAGGAGGCTTTGCATATCTCTGATACTGCAAGTACCACAAAAAGGGGTATTATGTGGGGTCTGAAAAAACTACCTGTAGTTTTTCCTGAATCAGAGGAATTAAATGATGTATGTGATGAAGCGTGGGTTAACCCAGATAGAAAAATGCTAATTTCAAAAAAGTTATTAGCATTATACCCTTTCCCGCCAGAGGTTAGGGCGCGCTGGGAAACACCCCATAGGGTGGATAAGGCGCTCACACGCTTATCAAAACAAGTGGCGTTACCGTCTCCTGAAACGGCCGCCCTCAAGGATCCAGCTGATAGGAGGCTGGAAACTACCCTGAAAAGTATATACACTCATACTGGTGTTATACTGCGACCGGCCATCGCCTCAGCCTGGATGTGCAGTGCTGGGGTCGTCTGGTTGGATTCCCTGACTGAAAATATTGATACCCTGGATAGGGACAGTATTTTATTGACTACAGAGCAATTAAAGGATGCTTTTCTTTATATGCGAGATGCTCAGAGGGATATTTGCACTCTGGCATCGAGAGTAAATGCGATGTCCATATCTGCCAGAAGGAGTTTATGGACACGACAGTGGTCAGGTGATGCGGATTCCAAACGGCATATGGAAGTATTGCCGTATAAAGGGGAGGAATTATTTGGGGTCGGTCTATCGGATTTGGTGGCCACGGCAACAGCCGGGAAATCCACCTTTTTACCTCAGGTCCCCTCCCAACAGAAAAAGACACCGTCTTTTCAGCCGCAGTCCTTTCGTTCCTATAAGAACAAGCGGGCAAAAGGACAGTCATATCTGTCCCGAGGCAAAGGAAAGGGTAAGAGAGTGCACCAAGCAGCTCCCTCCCAGGAGCAGAAGCCCTCCCCGGCTTCTGCAAAGCCCTCAGCATAACGTTGGGGCTTTACAAGCGGACTCAGGGGCGGTGGGGGGTCGACTCAAGAATTTCAGCGCACAGTGGGCTCACTCACAGGTGGACCCCTGGATCCTGCAGGTAGTATCTCAGGGTTACAGGTTGGAATTCGAGAAGTCTCCCCCTCGCCGGTTCCTAAAGTCTGCTCTGCCAACGTCTCCCTCAGACAGGGCGACGGTATTGGAAGCCATTCACAAGCTGTATTCTCAGCAGGTGATAGTCAAGGTACCCCTCCTACAACAGGGAAAGGGGTATTATTCCACACTATTTGTGGTACCGAAGCCGGACGGCTCGGTAAGACCTATTCTAAATCTGAAATCTTTGAACCTGTACATACAAAAATTCAAGTTCAAGATGGAGTCACTCAGAGCAGTGATAGCGAATCTGGAAGAAGGGGACTTTATGGTGTCCCTGGACATCAAGGATGCTTACCTGCATGTCCCAATTTGCCCTTCACATCAAGGGTACCTCAGGTTCGTGGTGCAAAACTGTCATTATCCGTTTCAGACGCTGCCGTTTGGATTGTCCACGGCACCTCGGGTCTTTACCAAGGTAATGGCCGAAATGATGTTTCTTCTGCGAAGAAAGGCGTATTAATTATCCCTTACTTGGACGATCTCCTGATAAGGGCAAGGTCCAGAGAACAGCTGGAGGACGTAGTAGCACTAACCCAAGTAGTGCTGCAACAGCACGGGTGGATTCTGAATTTTCCAAAATCTCAATTGACCCCGACGACACGTCTGCTGTTCCTGGGAATGATTCTGGACACGGTTCAGAAAAAGGTGTTTCTTCCGGAGGAGAAAGCCAGGGAGTTATCCGAACTTGTCAGGAACCTCCTAAAACCAGGAAAAGTGTCTGTGCATCAATGCACAAGAGTCCTGGGAAAAATGGTGGCTTCTTACGAAGCGATTCCATTCGGCAGATTCCACGCACGAACTTTTCAGTGGGATCTGCTGGACAAATGGTCCGGATCGCATCTGCAGATGCATCAGCGGATAACTTTGTCTCCACGGACAAGGGTGTCTCTTCTGTGGTGGTTGCAGAGTGCTCATCTGTTAGAGGGCCGCAGATTCGGCATACAGGACTGGGTCCTGGTGACCACGGATGCCAGTCTGAGAGGCTGGGGAGCGGTCACACAGGGAAGAAACTTCCAGGGAGTGTGGTCAAGCCTGGAGATGTCTCTTCACATAAATATACTGGAGCTAAGAGCGATTTACAATGCTCTAACCCTGGCAAAACCCCTGCTTCAGGGTCAGCCGGTGTTGATCCAGTCGGACAACATCACAACAGTCGCCCACGTAAACAGACAGGGCGGCACAAGAAGCAGGAGGGCAATGGCAGAAGCTGCAAGGATTCTTCGCTGGGCGGAAGATCATGTGATAGCACAGTCAGCAGTGTTCATTCCGGGAGTGGACAACTGGGAAGCGGACTTCCTCAGCAGACACGATCTACACCCGGGAGAGTGGGGACTTCATCCAGAAGTCTTCCACATGATTGTGAACCGTTGGGAAAAACCAAAGGTGGATATGATGGCGTCCCGCCTCAACAAAAAACTGGACAGGTATTGCGCCAGGTCAAGAGACCCTCAGGCAATAGCTGTGGACGCTCTGGTAACACCGTGGGTGTTCCAGTCAGTGTATGTGTTTCCTCCTCTGCCTCTCATACCAAAAGTACTGAGAATTATACGGCAAAGGGGAGTAAGAACGATACTCGTGGCTCCGGATTGGCCAAGAAGAACTTGGTACCCGAAACTTCAGGAGATGCTCACGGAAGATCCGTGGCCTCTACCTCTAAGACGGGACCTGCTTCAGCAGGGACCGTGTCTATTCCAAGACTTACCGCGGCTGCGTTTGACGGCATGGCGGTTGAACGCCGAATTCTAAGGGAAAAAGGCATTCCGGAAGAGGTCATCCCTACCCTGGTAAAAGCCAGGAAGGAGGTGACTGCACAACATTATCACCGCATTTGGAGAAAATATGTTGCGTGGTGTGAGGCCAGGAAGGCCCCGACGGAGGAATTTCAACTGGGTCGATTTCTACATTTCCTGCAAACAGGATTGTCTATGGGCCTCAAATTAGGGTCCATTAAGGTTCAAATTTCGGCCCTGTCGATTTTCTTCCAGAAAGAATTGGCTTCAGTTCCTGAAGTCCAGACTTTTGTAAAAGGAGTACTACATATACAGCCCCCGGTTGTGCCCCCAGTGGCTCCGTGGGATCTTAATGTAGTTTTGGATTTTCTCAAATCCCATTGGTTTGAGCCACTCAAATCGGTGGATTTGAAATATCTTACATGGAAAGTAACCATGCTACTGGCCCTGGCTTCAGCCAGGAGAGTGTCAGAATTGGCGGCTTTATCGTATAAAAGCCCATATCTGATTTTCCATTCGGACAGGGCAGAACTGCGGACGCGTCCTCAGTTTCTGCCTAAGGTGGTTTCAGCGTTTCACCTGAACCAGCCTATTGTGGTGCCTGCGGCTACTAGCGATTTGGAGGATTCCAAGTTGCTGGACGTTGTCAGGGCATTGAAAATATATATTTCAAGGACGGCTGGAGTCAGAAAATCTGACTCGCTGTTTATACTGTATGCACCCAACAAGCTGGGTGCTCCTGCTTCTAAGCAGACGATTGCTCGTTGGATTTGTAGCACAATTCAACTTGCACATTCTGTGGCAGGCCTGCCACAGCCTAAATCTATCAAGGCCCATTCCACAAGGAAGGTGGGCTCATCTTGGGCGGCTGCCCGAGGGGTCTCGGCATTACAACTCTGCCGAGCAGCTACGTGGTCGGGGGAGAACACATTTGTAAAATTCTACAAATTTGATACCCTGGCTAAAGAGGACCTGGAGTTCTCTCATTCGGTGCTGCAGAGTCATCCGCACTCTCCCGCCCGTTTGGGAGCTTTGGTATAATCCCCATGGTCCTGACGGAGTCCCAGCATCCACTAGGACGTCAGAGAAAATAAGATTTTACTTACCGATAAATCTATTTCTCGTAGTCCGTAGTGGATGCTGGGCGCCCATCCCAAGTGCGGATTGTCTGCAATACTTGTACATAGTTATTGTTACAAAAAAAATCGGGTTGTTATTGTTGTGAGCCGTCTGTTCAGAGGCTCCTACGTTTGTCATACTGTTAACTGGGTTCAGATCACAGGTTGTACGGTGTGATTGGTGTGGCTGGTATGAGTCTTACCCGGGATTCAAAATCCTTCCTTATTGTGTACGCTCGTCCGGGCACAGTATCCTAACTGAGGCTTGGAGGAGGGTCATGGGGGGAGGAGCCAGTGCACACCACCTAGTCCTAGAGCTTTTATTTTTGTGCCCTGTCTCCTGCGGAGCCGCTAATCCCCATGGTCCTGACGGAGTCCCAGCATCCACTACGGACTACGAGAAATAGATTTATCGGTAAGTAAAATCTTATTTTCTTGAGTGTGGGTGACACTCTTTCCACTGTGACGATTAGCAGCCTCTTTGCGCACCCATGGTATTCACCCTTTGTTGTTGCCTCCTGCATGTATTTGTGATCCATTGCTACATCCAAGGATCACACATGACACCATCGGCCAGCTGCGTCATCCAGGAGGTCACGCAAGCCAGCAACCGCATCTCCTACGAAGAGGCCAGGAAATCGCCGTTAGTAGACAGAGACTCCCGGGAGTTGTTCTGCACATGCACAGAGTGATGGGGCGGCCGCAGGGCATGCTGGGAGGGATCTTGGCGGCCAGCTGTTGGAACATTCGGAAAATGTGGTAGATGGTGGTTTACTGCATTTTCTGTTTAGTACATCCCACCCATGGTGTGCAAAAATAGTGCAGTGATATAGTGCTCCACCACATCCCTCCCTGCTTGCCCAGGAGAACATCTGTGAGGCGGCACACAATGGGCCCTTTGTAAAAGTCAGCTCCATGCCCATGTGGACCTTAATCTGGCACTGCTTCCAGCGATTGCCTGCCGCAGGTTACTTGCCCTCCCTCCCGCGCTTGTCTCCCACATGTTACCCGCCCCCCTCCCTTGATTGCCTCCCGCATGTAACCCGCCCCCCTCCCGCGTTTGCCTGCCGCTTGTTACTCCCCCTTCCCGCAATTGCCTCCGGCATATTACACCCCCTTCCCCCACGATTGCATCTCTCATGTTACCCTCCCCCCTCCCGAGATTTCTTTCATCATGTTACACAGGGCTGCAATGTTCAAGTGATCTGAGGAGAAATGTCCAGGTCAAAGAATGTTTTGAGACAATGTCAGTGTGAAAGTTTCAGGAGATGGTAAGAGATTTTACTCTAGCCTGCAGGCAGTAGCGGATCTTGCCACGGGCAAGCAGGACTTTTGCCCGGGGCGCCACCTTCCGGAGGGCGCTGGCGCCATCCGGAGGGCGCCGCACCGTGGCAAGATCCGCCACTGCTGCCCGCTGTGTCCCCCGTCCGCCTCCGCTGCCCGCTGCCGTCCCCGTCCGCCTCCTGTGAAGGGAACTAGACGCATAGCGTCTAGTTTCCCTTCGTGGAGTGGACCTTTTGCTGTGCGGTGCGCGATGACGTCATCGCGCACCGCTCAGTATTCAAGCGGCGCTAGCAATGTACAGGGGGCGTAACTGACCACGCCCCCTGTATTAGGCCACGTCCCTTTTCCTGCCCGGGGCGCAGAGCGCCCTTGAACCGGCCCTGCCTGCAGGCTGTCAGTAAGTGGTGTCTGTGCATTTGTGTCAGTAAGTAGTGCGTGTGTGTCAGTAAGTGGTGTCTGTGCATTTGTGTCAGTAAGTAGTGCGTGTGTGTCAGTAAGTGGTGTCTGTGCGTTCGTAACAGAAAGTGAAGTCTGTGTAGTATGTGCATTTGTGTCAGTAAGTGGTGTCTACATTCTTGCCAGTGGTGTCTATGTAGGGTGTGTGTCAGTAAGTGGTGTCTATGTAGGGTGTGTGTCAGTAAGTGGTGTCTATGTAGGGTGTGTGTGTGTGTGTGTGTGTGTGTGTGTGTGTGTGTGTGTGTGTGTGTGTGTGTGTGTGTGTGTCAGTAAGTGGTGTCTGCATTTGTGTCAGAAAGTGATGTCTGTGTAGTATGTGCATTTGTGTCAGTAAGTGGTGCGTGTGTGTGTCAGTAAGTGGTGTCTGCATTCTTGCCAGTAAGTGGTGTCTATGTAGGGTGTGTGTGTGTGTGTGTGTGTGTGTGTGTGTGTGTGTGTGTGTGTCAGTAAGTGGTATCTATGTAGGGTGTGTGTGTCCGTCAGTAAGTGGTGTCTGTGTTTGTGACAGTAAGTGGTGTCTGTGTAGTTTGTGTGTGTCAGTAAGTGGTGTCTGTGTGCATTTTTGACAGTAAGTGGTGCGTGTGTGTGTGTCAGTAAGTGGTGTCTGTGCGTTTGTGTCAGACAGTGGTGTCTGTAGTATGTGCATTTGTGTCAGTAAGTGGTGTCTGTGCGTTTGTGTCAGAAAGTGGTGTCTGTGTAGTATGTGCATTTGTGTCAGTAAGTGGTGTCTGTGCATTTGTGTCAGTAAGTGGTCTCTGTGTAGTATGTGCATTTGTGTCAGAAAGTGGTGTATGTGTAGTATTTGCATTTGTATCAGTAAGTGGTGTCTGTGCGTTCGTGTCAGAAAGTGGTGTCTGTGTAGTATGAGCATTTGTGTCAGTAAGTGGTGTCTGTACATTTGTTTCAGTAAGTTGTGTGTGTTTGTGTGTGTGTGTGTCAGTAAGTGGTGTGTGTGTGTGTGTGTGTGTGTGTGTGTGTGTGTGTGTGTGTGTGTGTGTGTGTGTGTGCGCGCGTGTGTGTGTCAGTAAGTGGTGCGTGTGTTTGTGTCAGTAAGTAGTGTGTGAGTAAGTAGTGTGTATGTGTGTGTCAGTAAGCTTTTGTGTCGGTAAGTGGTGTCAGTAAGTTGTATCTTTGTCAGCAAAGGGTGTCTATGTACATGCCAGTAAGTGGTGTCAGCAAGGGGTATACTGTATATCAGTAAGTAGTGTGTGTATCAGTAAAGGGTATATGTCAGTAAGTATCTGTGTCAGTAAATTTTTGTGTCAGTAAGGTATGTCTGGGTATGTATGTGTCAGGGGTATTTGTCAGTAAGGGTCATCTGTGTCAGTAAGAGGTATCTGCCAGTAACTAGTGTCTATGTCAGTTAGGGGGTGTCTGTCAGTAAGTATGTATGTGCCAACAAGTGATGTCTGTGTCAGTAAGTGCTGGTAGTGTATCTGTGTCAGTAAGTGTGTATGTATCAGCGGAATCTGTGTCAGTAAGCGTGTTTTTTTGTTTTGTTTTTTGTACATATTTTTTTTAGGGGACGGGCTCTTTTTGACAGCTGTGGAACTACTAAGAAGCCACTTCCACGCTTTGACCTGAGGGGCGGGTGGGTGTGGGTAGTGTGGGGGGGGGGGGGGGAGGGGAGCAGGCAGAAGTTTTGCCTAGGGTGCCAAGAAGCCTTGCACCGGCCCTGGCTATAGCTGTGGAGACCAGGCCCGAGAACCTTTCTCCACACAATCCTCAGCCTTCCATATGCCTCTTAAGTCGGCATCATCTGTCCAATGTATATTCTACAGGACACGTCAAGCAGAAATCGACATAGCTTTTGTCTCTAGGACCCAGTATACTCATGTCCCTTTGGGCATGCTTTATAATTATATATCTATCACTTAAGACAGCATCTTAAAATATTTATATGCATACTAGGGTCTCAATCTCTGCTGATAAGGTACCTGTCCACGCTGCCACAGCGCTATAAACCCATGCCGACACAATCGCCGGTCTGGGTAGTAGAATGTGCACACTATCTGCAGGATCCCTGAGAATAGCTAGTGCAAACAGGACACCCAAGGGGAAGATTCTCAACACATCCTGGCCCTAGTGGGGAAAGTATACAGCCTGAGAATTCTCTTGTGGGAAGCTGCCGTCTCTTGTCTGGAGATTCCCGCTCTTTTTCCTCATGAGAGGAGGGAAATTTACCTCAGCATTCTTCCCCTTAACATGTGTTCTCTCGTGTCAGGGACAGATGAGTCATCAGTGATATGCAAATCATCTTTTATTCCAATAATCATATATTGAATATCTTTTAGCCCTCTTGTCTGTAACTTTGCATTATCGTAGTCGACAGTGGAGTTAAACTCTGTGTCGATACTTTGTTATTTTGGATAGTGAACATAGAGAGACTCTGAAGGACTCTGTGACATAGGGACAGACCAGGGTAGATTTCCTTTCTGTTCCCTAACCTTTTGTGCAATCATTTTACCTCAGCACTTACACATATCCAAACAGGTGTCGGCGTTGTCGACATAGACACCCTCCCACACACATATCCGCTCTATCACCTCCTTAGAGGAGCCTTTTACCTCAGACATGTCGACACACGCGTACCGACACACCACACACACAGGGGATGCTCTATTTGAAGACAGTTCCCCCACCAGGCCCTTTGGAGAGACAGAGAGAGAGTATGCCAGCACACACCACAGCGCTATATAATACAGGGATGTACACTATACTGAGTGATTTTTCCCCTATAGCAGCTTATATACACAGTTTTGCGCCTAAATTTATGTGCCCCCCCTCTCTTTTTTACCCTTTGTGTACCAGGATACTGCAGGGGAGAGCCTGGGGAGCTTCCTTCCAGCTGAGCTGTGAAGAGAAAATGGCGCCGGTGTGCTGAGGAAGAAGGCCCGGCCCCCTCAGCGGCGGGCTTCTGTCCTTTTATGTACTTTAATGGCGGGGGTTAATGCACATATACAGTTTATCAGACTGTATTATGTGCTTTTCGCCAAGTAAGGTAATCTAATTGCTGCCCAGGGTGCCCCCCCCCCCAGCGCCCTGCACCCATCAGTGACCGGAGTGTGTGGTGTGCTAAGGGAGCAATGGCGCACAGCTGCAGTGCTGTGCGCTACCTTAATGAAGACCGGAGTCTTCAGCCGCCGATTTTCAACTTCTCTTCATTCTTCTGGCTCTGCAAGGAGGACGGCGGCGCGGCTCCGGGACCGGACGACCGAGGACTGGGCCTGTGTTCGATCCCTCTGGAGCTAATGGTGTCCAGTAGCCTTAGAAGCACAAGCTAGCTGCAAGCAGGTAGGTTCGCTTCTCTCCCCTCAGTCCCACGTAGCAGTGAGTCTGTTGCCAGCAGATCTCACTGAAAATAAAAAACCTAACAAATACTTTCTTTTCTAGGAAGCTCAGGAGAGCCCCTAGGGTGCATCCAGCTCTGGCCGGGCACAGATTCTAACTGAGGTCTGTAGGAGGGGCATAGAGGGAGGAGCCAGTGCACACCAGATATAGTACCTAATCTTTCTTTTAAGAGTGCCCAGTCTCCTGCGGAGCCCGTCTATACCCCATGGTCCTTACGGAGTACCCAGCATCCACTAGGACATCAGAGAAAAAGTAGTGAGAGGTACTGAGGTGAGAAATAAAGTAGTGAGAGGTACTGAGGTGCGAAATAAAGTAGTGAGGTACTGAGGTGAGAAATAAAGTAGTGAGAGGTACTGAGGTGAGAAATAACGTAGTGAGAGGTACTGAGGTGAGAAATAAAGTAGTGAGAGGTACTGAGGTGAGAAATAAAGTAGTGAGAGGTACTGAGGTGAGAAATAAAGTAGTGAGAGGTACTGAGGTGAGAAATAAAGTAGTGAAAGGTACTGAGGTGAGAAATACTTTCTTTTCTAGGAAGCTCAGGAGAGCCCCTAGTGTGCATCCAGCTCTGGCCGGGCACAGATTCTAACTGAGGTCTGTAGGAGGGGCATAGAGGGAGGAGCCAGTGCACACCAGATATAGTACCTAATCTTTCTTTTAAGAGTGCCCAGTCTCCTGCGGAGCCCGTCTATACCCCATGGTCCTTACGGAGTACCCAGCATCCACTAGGACGTCAGAGAAAAAGTAGTGAGAGGTACTGAGGTGCGAAATAAAGTAGTGAGGTACTGAGGTGAGAAATAATGTAGTGAGAGGTACTGAGGTGAGAAATACAGTAGTGAGAGGTACTGAGGTGAGAAATAAAGTAGTGAGAGGTACTGAGGTGAGAAATACAGTAGTGAGAGGTACTGAGGTGAGAAATACAGTAGTGAGAGGTACTGAGGTGAGAAATAAAGTAGTGAGAGGTACTGAGGTGAGAAATAAAGTAGTGAGAGGTACTGAGGTGAGAAATAAAGTAGTGAGAGGTACTGAGGTGAGAAATAAAGTAGTGAGAGGTACTGAGGTGAGAAATACAGTAGTGAGAGGTACTGAGGTGAGAAATACAGTAGTGAGAGGTACTGAGGTGAGAAATAAAGTAGTGAGAGGTACTGAGGTGAGAAATAAAGTAGTGAGAGGTAGTGAGGTGAGAAATAAAGTAGTGAGAGGTACTGAGGTGAGAAATAAAGTAGTGAGAGGTACTGAGGTGAGAAATAACGTAGTGAGAGGTACTGAGGTGAGAAATAAAGTAGTGAGAGGTACTGAGGTGAGAAATAAAGTAGTGAGAGGTACTGAGGTGAGAAATAAAGTAGCGAGAGGTACTGAGGTGAGAAATAACGTAGTGAGAGGTACTGAGGTGAGAAATAACGTAGTGAGAGGTACTGAGGTGAGAAATAACGTAGTGAGAGGTACTGAGGTGAGAAATAAAGTAGTGAGAGGTACTGAGGTGAGAAATAAAGTAGTGAGAGGTAGTGAGGTGAGAAATAAAGTAGTGAGAGTTAGTGAGGTGAGAAATAAAGTAGTGAGGTACTGAGGTGAGAAATAACGTAGTGAGAGGTACTGAGGTGAGAAATAAAGTAGTGAGAGGTAGTGAGGTGAGAAATAAAGTAGTGAGAGGTAGTGAGGTGAGAAATAAAGTAGTGAGAGTTAGTGAGGTGAGAAATAAAGTAGTGAGGTACTGAGGTGAGAAATAAAGTAGTGAGAGGTACTGAGGTGAGAAATAAAGTAGTGAGAGGTACTGAGGTGAGAAATAACGTAGTGAGAGGTACTGAGGTGAGAAATAAAGTAGTGAGAGGTACTGAGGTGAGAAATAAAGTAGTGAGAGGTACTGAGGTGAGAAATAAAGTAGTGAGAGGTACTGAGGTGAGAAATAAAGTAGTGAGAGGTACTGAGGTGAGAAATAAAGTAGTGAGAGGTAAAGTGAGAGGTGAGGGTGAGAAAGGAGTTACATTGGAACAACACACAATAGGGATGAAAGGAAATAGGAAATGAAGTGTGTCCCTGTGTTGCTCCTGAGGTCGGCCAGCCACAGCAGTCCAGGGGGACCTGCGCCCCAGAAACCCACCCACCATCTGACAGGAATGTACATTGTGCAGGACTTAGTCTAAGAAATGTCAGGAACCTAATGAAAGCCTATAGGACAGGTGGGCGTGGGAGCTAGCCAGGCCCTCTATTGTGTATGTAAATATACAGCATTAGGTATACAGAGGAGGGGTCCTGGGGTGCACGCCGGTAATGAGAGGTGCGACCCTGCAGAGACTTTTCAGTACAGCATACAAAGACTACGCTGCAGGTGCACAATTCAAACACTATCATTTCATTAATAATAATCATTGCAGTAAAATGTTGCACTTTGAGCGCGGTTCTTCACATAGTAATGGCCATAAATAACGGCTTGCCCACCGCATCCAAGTGACCTCATTAATAGGGCAAGTCCCTAACATATTGGGGGTACAAGTCTAGGGCACGGGACACCCCAAACCCAAACAGTTAAGTGACCCTACCTCTCACTATTTTACCATTGTTGTTTTTCACCAGCCTCTCTCACTAACCTCACTATCTTCACTTTATATTTTTTTACTCTAGTGTTTCCCTGGGGTCACTCGGCTGCTTGGATTTAGGGTGTCCCGCGCCCTAGACTTGTACCCCCAATATATTAGGGACTTGCCCGATTAATGAGGTCACCTGGACGCGGTTGGCAAGCCGTTATTTATGGCCATAACTATGTGAAGACCCTCGCTCAAAGTGCAGCATTTTATTGCAATAGTTATTATTAATGAATTGGTAGTGTTTGCATTGTGCACCTGCAGCGTAGTCTTTGTATGCAGACTCTGCAGAGTTAGAGGATAAGCCCAGGGGGGAGGGACGGGGAGGATGTAATGCCTGTAGGAGACCCATAGGAGGAGCCACACATGGGGCTGCAATAGTGTCAGCAATTTCAGCCAACATGTTAGAGAAAGAGGCCCATGGCGGCTCTTGTGCTGGAGCTGGGGGGATGATGTTCCCGGGGGTACAACATAAGTGATGCACTGAGCATCCTGTAATAGATCCTGAGGTAAAACCTCCGTGTTACAGGTCCTATATAATACAAGAGTAGGGGCCCCAGACCGCCTGCACACCATACGGCAATGTCATTCCTCCCAACTTTTGCAGCTTTAGAAGCGGGACCTGCTGCGCCTCCATTGCAAATGCAGCCAAAAAGGGGAAAGGGCCTCGGAAGAAGGGCGAGGCCTCACCGCATGCCCCCGTATTAATCATTTTGTTTAGATGCCATGCACATGCGCACGGCATCTATTCAGTGATCACCGGAGGCTTTGCAGAGCAGCGGGATCACTGGATCCCTGAGGGCGGGATGTACTAAAGGAAAAATGCTGTAAAACCCCTGAAAACAGGTTTTATTGCATTTATAAAATTTACTAAGACCCTACCGCCGCATTTTCGGCGTCCACGGCATCACCATATTTGGATGGCGATACCCTATAGAATTCTATGGGCATCTTATCGCCAACTGCCGCAACCCGCCGACTCCGCTGCAGGCGCCGACCCCGCTCCCCCCTGGCTTACCTTCCTCCAGGCTGCCCTGGACCCGGAAGGTAATCTCCTCCCCCTAGCAACGCAGCCGGAGGTCCTTCCGGCTGCAGGGGGAGGAGGAAGCGCCGGGGGCAGCCTGCTGCTGCTTCCCAGCGTGTAGGCAGTCTGGAGAGCCGAGGAAGATGACGGAGACCCCCCGCAGACCACCTCACAGGTATCGTGGGGGGCCTACGTCACCGCATTGCGATATTGATTGCATATGTTAGTACATATGCGATCAACATCACTGCGGTAACCGGCGAGGGGTGGCGATGTATCTTAATACATCTCGCGGGACTGCGGGACATTGTCCGAATAACAGGATTGTCCTGCTGGAATCAGGACAGGTGGGAGGTATGCAATGTGCAGCATGCAACTGAGAACAGTGTGTGACACTGGGCGGGATTTACTAATGTACTTACATATGCGATCAGCATGGCGGGACGGGAGTCAGTCTGCGCATGCACAGGGTGACCTGGGCGGGTGCAAGGGATGCTGGGAGAGATACAATCAGATCCCTCACACAGCAAAACTGGCGAACTCCACCGCAGCAATGACTTGGCGACCGAGGGATAGTACAATGGAAACAAGGGGTGAACCGCATTTTCCATTAAGTACATCCCGCCCAGAGTGTAAACCCTGCACACACCAGTATGTAATAAGGAAGGTAGAGGGAGAGCAATATAATGTACACACCAGCATGTAATAAGGAAGGTAGAGGGAGAGCAATATAATGTACACACCAGCATGTAATAAGGAAGGTAGAGGGAGAGCAATATAATGTACACACCGGTATGTAATAAGGAAGGTAGAGGGAGAGCAATATAATGTACACACCAGCATGTAATAAGGAAGGTAGAGGGAGAGCAATATAATGTACACACCAGTATGTAATAAGGAAGGTAGAGGGAGAGCAATATAATGTACACACCGGCATGTAATAAGGAAGGTAGAGGGAGAGCAATATAATGTACACACAGGCATGTAATACGGAAGGTAGAGGGAGAGCAATATAATGTACACACCGGCATGTAATAAGGAAGGTAGAGGGAGAGCAATATAATGTACACACCGGCATGTAATAAGGAAGGTAGAGGGAGAGCAATATAATGTACACACCGGCATGTAATAAGGAAGGTAGAGGGAGAGCAATATAATGTACACACCAGCATGTAATAAGGAAAGTAGAGGGAGAGCAATATAATGCACACACCAGTATATAATAAGGAAGGTAGAGGGAGAGCAATATAATGTACAGACATCAGCATGTAATAAGGAAGGTAGAGGGAGAGCAATATAATATACACCCAGGCATGTAATAATGAAGGAAGAGGGAGAGCAATATAATGTATAAATCCGGTATGTAATAAGGAAGGTAGAGGGAGAGCAATATAATGTACAGACAGCAGCATGTAATAAGGTAGGTAGAGGGATAGCAATATAATGTACACACCAGTATATAATAGTGATGTGCACCTGAAATTTTTCGGGTTTTGTGTTTTGGTTTTGGGTTCGGTTCCGCGGCCGTGTTTTGGGTTCGAACGCGTTTTGGCAAAACCTCACCGAATTTTTTTTGTCGGATTCGGGTGTGTTTTGGATTCGGGTGTTTTTTTCAAAAAACCCTTAAAAACAGCTTAAATCATAGAATTTGGGGGTCATTTTGATCCCATAGTATTATTAACCTCAATTACCATAATTTCCACTCATTTCCAGTCTATTCTGAACACCTCACACCTCACAATATTATTTTTAGTCCTAAAATTTGCACCGAGGTCGCTGGATGGCTAAGCTAAGCGACACAAGTGGCCGACACAAACACCTGGCCCATCTAGGAGTGGCACTGCAGTGTCAGGCAGGATGGCCCTTCCAAAAAATACTCCCCAAACAGCACATGACGCAAAGAAAAAAAGAGGAGCAATGAGGTAGCTGTGTGAGTAAGCTAAGCGACCCTAGTGGCCGACACAAACACCTGGCCCATCTAGGAGTGGCACTGCAGTGTCAGGCAGGATGGCCCTTCCAAAAAATACTCCCCAAACAGCACATGACGCAAAGAAAAAAAGAGGCGCAATGAGGTAGCTGTGTGAGTAAGCTAAGCGACCCTAGCGGCCGACACAAACACCTGGCCCATCTAGGAGTGGCACTGCAGTGTCACGCAGGATGGCCCTTCCAAAAAATATTTCAAAAACAGCACATGACGCAAAGAAAACAAGAGGCGCAATGAGGTAGCTGTGTGAGTAAGCTAAGTGACCCTAGTGGCCGACACAAACACCTGGCCCATCTAGGAGTGGCACTGCAGTGTCACGCAGGATGGCCCTTCCAAAAAATACTCCAAAAACAGCACATGATGCAAAGAAAAATGAAAGAAAAAAGAGGTGCAAGATGGAATTGTCCTTGGGCCCTCCCACCCACCCTTCTGTTGTATAAACAGGACATGCACACTTTAACCAACCCATCATTTCAGCGACAGGGTCTGCCACACGACTGTGACTGAAATGACGGGTTGGTTTGGGCCCCCACCAAAAAAGAAGCAATCTCTCCTTGCACAAACTGGCTCTACAGAGGCAAGATGTCCACCTCATCATCATCGTCCGATTCATCACCCCTTTCACTGTGTACATCCCCCTCCTCACAGATTATTAATTCGTCCCCACTGGAATCCACCATCTCAGGTCCCCGTGTACTTTCTGGAGGCAATTGCTGCTGGTGAATGTCTCCGCGGAGGAATTGATTATAATTCATTTTAATGAACATCATCTTCTCCACATTTTCTGGAAGTAACCTCGTACGCCGATTGCTGACAAGGTGAGCGGCGGCACTAAACACTCTTTCGGAGTACACACTGGAGGGAGGGCAACTTAGGTAGAATAAAGCCAGTTTGTGCAAGGACCTCCAAATTGCCTCTTTTTCCTGCCAGTATACGTACGGACTGTCTGACGTGCCTACTTGGATGCGGTCACTCATATAATCCTCCACCATTCTTTCAATGGTGAGAGAATCATATGCAGTGACAGTAGACGACATGTCAGTAATCGTTGGCAGGTCCTTCAGTCCGGACCAGATGTCAGCATCAGCAGTCGCTCCAGACTGCCCTGCATCACCGCCAGCGGGTGGGCTCGGAATTCGTAGCCTTTTCCTCGCACCCCCAGTTGCGGGAGAATGTGAAGGAGGAGATGTTGACGGGTCGCGTTCCGCTTGACTTGACAATTTTCTCACCAGCAGTTCTTTGAACCTCTGCAGACTTGTGTCTGCCGGAAAGAGAGATCCAACGTAGGTTTTAAATCTAGGATCGAGCACGGTGGCCAAAATGTAGTGCTCTGATTTCAACAGATTGACCACACGTGAATCCTGGTTAAGCGAATGAAGGGCTCCATCCACAAGTCCCACATGCCTAGCGGAATCGCTCTGTTTTAGCTCCTCCTTCAATGCCTCCAGCTTCTTCTGCAAAAGCCTGATGAGGGGAATGACCTGACTCAGGCTGGCAGTGTCTGAACTGACTTCACGTGTGTGAAGGGTTAAATCTCCTCTGTCATTGTGCATTGTGTAAATATTGTTTCTTTTTCTTTTGCCTTGGATTTAGCTTGCATTGCATAAAATGAATATAGCTCCACCCATAGTTTGTTGGGAACTGTGTGAAATCACCACCCCTAGATGAAGTACTAGGCTGTATCCTACATCCCCCCATGTAGCCTGTTTTATCCCTCCTATGCAGTAAAGTTAAACCAATAAAGTATTTACTTTTGCCTACCCCTCCCTGGACATTCCAATCCCTCCCTAGACAATGATGCCTTATATACCATTGTTATGAACAATAAACGCAGAGTGATTCTTAATTACATGGTGTCGTGTATAATCTGTAATTTTAAGGATTGCTCTCACTGACGTCAGTGGCCATCAAATCGAGGGGTACAAGAAGAGGCTGATATCCTTTCAAGTGGGGGCTCAGTCCTGGATTCAGTTGATCGCCCCCGAATCGGTAAGATAGAGAATTCATTGTCTGTCTTTTCCGTAAGGGATTGCGTTCAAACACTGAATTTGAACTCGCTCCGTGTTCCGGGAACACGTGACAAGGTAATATTTAAGTCCGGGACTTAATATTACGTAGTTTTATGTAAAGCCATAAAACAGGTAACAGGGATACCATATAATCTTTAATGTCTGGGACTTAAAGATACGTCTGAGAAAAGCGCAATTCTCCAAAGACGTTAGTATCTGGGATACTTAAAAAAATAGACCTGGGGTCTATACGTAACGTAGAAAATACCCCGATTTGATCGCCTATATATTCTTGTATGTTTGTAGTGTGATAAGTTCTTATATTTGGTCCAGACGGCTGGTAAGTTTTCGTCTGCCAGATATCTTACTCAAACACTTTTCTTGCTTCCTGTTTAAAACGCTGTATTTTTTCTGACATCTTGTACGAAGGTAAGCGTACCCGTCAAAAGATTTCATGTTCTCATTATACAGATAATATTGTGATATTGTCAATGACTAATTAACTGGTGTTAGCTAATGCATGCATAGAAAGTTTTTAAATTGCATTTTTTGTTGTGAAATTGCATAGAACGTATTTTTGTTGTGAAATTGCATAGAATGTTTTTTTTGTAAACTGCATTTTTGTTGTGATATTGCATAGACAGTTGTTATAAGTTGTTGTAGAAATTGCGTAGAAAGCTGGTGTAGATTGTATTCTTTACTATGGGAGGGGGTCAGAGTAAGACAGTCATTTATCCTCCACCTTTACCAGGAGAAACATGTAAGGAATATGTTGCCCGTAACTCCACCACAGATTATTATTTAGTTAACCCTTGGGTAGATAACTTAGCGGGGTGGACAGAGAAAGTTGGCAGCCCCAGCCCATTCCCCCGTGATGGTATTAATTATCCATTTTATATGGACATGATCAAAGGGCTTTGTCTGGGAGACAAGGAAGCCTGGCCGTGGTATGATCATGACCCACAATGGGACATGACATATATGCGTGCTGGAGGAGAGCAATGGCTCACGATAGCACCTCATTGGTATGACAAGAATATCAAGCAGAAACAGCGTAGAATAAAATCTGTAACTTCCCGACTACACAAAGCTGAGGAATTTAGAAGCAACAAGTTTCTAAAAAACTCTTCTCCTCCGCCCTACAGTCCCCTATACCCCTCCTTAAAAGACACAGATCTGTTAGCTGCAGTTGCTTTGTCACGAATTCCGATGCAAAGGGGAGGGGGAGGAGGGGAAGGGGAAGGAGAAGGAAGCTCAGTTGCTTTGTCACGAATGCCGATGCAAAGGGGAGGGGGAGGAGGGGAAGGGGAAGGAGAAGGAGGCTCAGGAGGAATAGCCCCCCCTGACAGTACCCTCCACATAGACGTAACCACCCCCGCCCCTAGTGCCCCTACTCCTAACAAACAAATCACCTCCCGCCGTAACGCTGACTCAACTGTTATCATTCACCACCCTCTTACCCCCTCCATAACGCGATCCGGCACTGGTTTCCTTGAAAACAGTGCTGATGCCAGCAGTGTCGCCACCCAGCACCTGCCCTTTATGACAGTAGGGGATCAGTTGTTAAAGAAACCCATTGAAATAGAGGATTTGGACAGAATTGTTAAGAACTGTCCCAAACCCACTGTTGCACCTGACGGCTGCATAGCTTACTTGAAAAAGGCTTGCACAGGACGCAGCTATACTCAAGAAGATATGAAGCTGATCATAGATGGGGTTATAGACCATTACAACGGGTGGGATTGGAAAAAGATTCCCACCATAAACACTCCTACCACCCTTAACGATGCCGTTCGCTACCCTCTCAATACTGGGGACGGTGTAACGGAGATGTGGAAGGAAATTGAGACCCATATGAAAGAGATTTTTAAAACCCGAGCTTCTCTTCCTATTGCCGTAGCATGTAAACAAAAGCCCACTGAAACTGTCACTGAGTTTTGGAAGAGGTTTAAAAAGTGTTGGTCTGAAGATGCAGGTCTTACTCTTGTAGATACAGACCATTTACTAATTTCTACCTTTGTAAATAACTTGTTGCCATCTGTTATGGTCCCAGTTAAGCAAGGTGTTTCTTCCTGGACCTCTGATAATATTAAGGAATTTGAAAAGCACTTATATGAAAAGGAAGCTGCAGGATGCTTTGATGTTAAAAAACCCTTGCAGAATGCCCCAACTCATAATTACCAAAATCACAGAAACCGGGGAGATAGACGCCAGCAGCACTCCACTGGCCCACCCCGTAATCCAGCCCGATATCAAAACCCACAAGCCAGGCCACCCCACCCCCCTGACTCTGCCAGCAGGAAACAAACCTCCTGCTTCAACTGTGGAAGGGACGATCACTGGGCAAGGGATTGCCCTTGTCCCCCACAAAACCACCGACAGCCCCAAGCTCCGGCTCCCTCCCGGGATCATCCCCGACAGTCACACAACAACCCCTTTCAGGATCATGTCCGATTCCGGGTTGACTGGCAGGATCCCTCCCACTGACGGGGCCCGGAGGAGGGTATCCCAGCCTTTGCCCAACTCACCAGACACTGGAAGGACCCACCGCTACTAACCTTGATTATAGGAAAGAGAGCAATCCCTTTCCTGGTAGATAGCGGGGCAACTACTAGTGTTTTGTGTGTCGACCTGTACGATGGTCATTTGGAAAAGACTGCTCCTTCAATGGGAATCAATGGGATACCCACAGATGCTTACCTGACAGATGCCCTTAGTGTCAGAACCACGGGAGGCACGTATATGGGTAAACACAATTTCACTGTAATACCTGAATGTCCAATTAATCTTCTGGGAAGGGATCTTCTTAGCAAACTCGAAATCTCCATTCTCCCTTCACCCACTAGCAGTGGCCTGGAGGTCGAGTCCCCACACCTACCGGTGTGGGAGGCAACAGACATTACACCTGATTTTGACAAAGTGAACCCTGCTCTATGGTCGGAGGGTCCCTATGACACTGGCCTCATTCCTTGCACACCATATAGAGCAACCCTGAAACCTGACACACAACCTGTCTATCAAAAGCAATACCCCTTGTCACAAGAGAAGGTTGAAGGTCTTAGACCAATGATACAACAGTTTCTCCAACAAGGCATTCTCAGACACATAATCTCACCTTACTGCACACCAGTCAACCCTGTTGCTAAGTCAGATGGCAGTGTAAGGTTTGTACAAGACCTTAGGGCAATTAACCAACTCATTGTGCCTATAGCACCCATTGTACCTGACATTAACTCACTCATTTCAGCTATCCCTGCAGATGCTGCATTTTTTTCGGTAATTGATTTAAAAAATGCATTTTTTAGCATTCCAGTGGATGCACAGACACAGTTACTTTTTGCATTTTCTTTTGAGGGCAAGCAACTCACCTGGTGTCGTTTACCCCAGGGCTATATTGACGCACCCGTTGTCTATAGCATTGTACTCCAGGCCACATTGGGGCCCTGGCAACCTCACCATGGTTCAGTCCTGCTACAGTATGCAGATGATCTGCTGCTCTGTAGTCAAACTGAGGAGGCCTGCCGGGAGGATGGTATATCACTGTTAAACTGGCTCTGTGAATGTGGACACAAGGTGTCCAAAACAAAAATGCAATGGTGTAAGAAGCATGTGGATTACTTAGGTTTTGTGCTCACTCAGGGGGAAAGGAAAGTCAGTCCACAGCGCATTCAGTCTGTATTGGGCCTGGTCACCCCAACTACCCAGAGAGAACTGCTGTCTTTTCTGGGTATGGTAAATTACTGCAGACAGTGGATATCTGATTGTTCCTATTATGATAACATTTTGAGACAAGCCACACTGAAAGACAAACCTAACACTGTACAATGGTCACAGGAAATGTTAACTGCATATGAGAGCTTAAAGTGTATGTTAATGAAAAGTCCGGCACTTGGCCTCCCCAACTATGTACTACCTTTTCATTTGTTTGCAAGGGACAATTGTAAAACCATGGCGGGGGTGCTCACACAGTTTCATGGAGGAAAGTTGCGCCCAGTGGCATTTTTTTCCAAAGTAATGCCTGTCACTGTGCAAGGTATGCCTGCTTGCCTCAGGGCACTTGCAGCCTGTGCAATGGTAACTGAAATGGCCACCACACTCACCCTAGGCCACACAACAATACTTCACACCACTCATGATGTTCTAACCATTTTAAAAGGGTTACACACACAACACATGTCAGCTCAGCGCCTTAGTGGATATGAGGTTCTCCTTTTAAACAACCCCTCACTCACCATTAAGTATGCCACCAACTCTTCAGGTCCTGCACCCGTTCTCAACGCTCTACTGGGGCTCAAAGGTCCTGAAGACCACCCTCCTGAACCCCATGACTGCTCAGCCTCCATTGAGTCAGAAACATCCCCCAGACTGGACATGTCCCCTGTCCCTGTCCCCGACGCGGATGTCATTTTTGTAGATGGTTCCTGTAGCAGACCCAATGACACCACGTACCAAGCGGGTTATGCTATTGTCACTCTCCCTGACATTATTCTGGAAGCACAGCCCATTCCTTACCAGTCAGCACAGGCTGCAGAGCTCATTGCTCTCACAAGGGCTTGTCACCTTTACCGGAATAAACCAGTCACCATCTACACTGACTCCAAATACGGGTACGGCGTCGTGCATGACCATGGGGTCATTTGGCAACGCCGTGGTTTCCTTGGAGCTGATGGAAAAGGCATATCACATGCCCAACTCATCTCTGACCTTCTGCATGCCATAACCTTACCCTCTGACATTGCAATCCTCCATTACAGGGCACACACCGGGGGGAAGGATGCAGTCTCCCTTGGAAATGCCCTTGCTGACTCTGCTGCCAAACATGCAGCCTCACAGCCCATCACTCAGGCCCACATGACCATCATGACCCCCCCAGCTCTCGACAACCATTACCTGATCACCCAGTTACAGGCCTCAGCCTCCAATGCCGACCTAGCTGACTGGACTTACCCAGTTTTGCAGAAGAATCCTAAAACAGGATTAATCTGCAAAGAGGGGAAACCTTGTATACCCCAGTCCAGTGCACCCTTGTTTATTGCCCACTACCATGGCATAGGACACCACAGTAAGGCAACAACTACCTTACTTTTACGTAATGATTTCTATGTCACGGATGCCAAGTCATTAGTAGATCAGTATGTCAGTAGATGCATCACTTGCCTGCGAAACAACCCCAACAACCCTGACAAGGCAAAACATCAGCATCTTGAATATCCCACCACACCCTTTACACACCTGCAAATTGACTTCACCCATATCCCAGGTACTGGTAAACAGGAATATGCCCTGGTCATTGTAGACATGTTCTCTCGATGGCCAGAGGTATTCCCCACTAAATCTGAGGATGCAAAGACAGTTGCTAGGATCCTAACTCAGGAAATCATCCCCAGATGGGGGTGCCCATTGCAAATCAATAGTGATAAAGGCTCCGCCTTTACAGCAAAAATTACACAGGCTCTGGTAAAGACCCTGCAGGTGGAATGGAAATTCCACATCCCGTATCACCCGCAGAGTTCAGGGGTCGTAGAACGCATGAATAGGACCCTCAAAGACAAGCTTAGGAAGGCCACAGGAGGCACCTTCCACAAATGGAAGCAAGTCCTTCCCATTATCTTGGCAGAAATTAGAATGACACCACAAAAGACTTTGGGTTACTCCCCCTTTGAAATATTAATGGGTAGGCCCTTCCCTACACCTTGGGCTAAGAAACCATTAGTAATACAGGAGGGAGATCTAGAACTTATCAGAGAAGAGTATGTCAGGTCCCTGATAATAAAACTGAATGAAATTGAACATGAGGTTGTTTGTAAAAACCCTTTGAATCCACAGGAACCTACACACCCCTTTAAAGTCGGAGACAGAGTCGTGGTGAAGGTGCTCCCCAGGAACAAGAGCCCAGGAGACTTTACCTACGGTCCAGAGACAGAGGTCGTAGCAGTAACCAGAACAGCAGTCCTGACAGAGGAAAGCCCCACCTGGATCCATGCATCCCGAGTGAAAAAGATTCCTAGACCAGACCTAGAGAGGGAAGCAAGTGATTCCAGCGAGGTACAAACGGGGGCAGACAGCCCTGACCTCCCACCTAGCGAAGACAGAAGAACAGAGGAGGATGAGGAACCTGTCCCCTACCTCTATCCTGGGGACTATGTTGATAATCCTAATGGTCCTCACTTGCCAAGCTACAGCTGAAGTAGACATTACACAAAAATCCGGCACCTACACATTTTGGTATAACTCCTCCAATACTGAGGTTGCCGCCTATAAAATAGATTTCTGTACCATTGCTCCCTGTCTTAACAAACATTATGCCTGGCAGTGTGATCAGTATGGTACACGTAATACCCCCACTGAAGCCTATATTTGTGTTACTAGTAAATATTGGGGAAATAAATGTGCGTATTGGGGATCAGTGGGATGGAATTCTGGCCATAGTTATGGATACCAGCCCAAAGAGGCTCTCTCAAGAAAAGACAAATATGGTGAGTCCCTGCTTACCCGTCTTACCCTTCATAGACAAAACAGATGTGATAGTAAATTCATATTAAGCATAAAACATCCCCAGTCTACTGATGCAGGCACCTATGTCCTAGGTGAATCCTTTTTTTTAAACCCATCCCTTACACCATTCTTGTTACAGGATATGTTTAACAATGAAAAGTATGCCCAGCTCAAGCCCCCTAAACCACGCCCCAACCTCTTGAAACCTCATATAACCACCTTCAAGGATATGATGGCCGTTAACAATCCCACCTTTAAAGACACCCTAGCTATTGAAACTGGTTTCTCTGACATCAATTTCTGGTTAGAATGGATGAAGTATAGTGCTAGCAAACATAATAAAAGTAACTGTTATGTCTGTGGCAAATCTAGGCCCCACCTAGGTACAGTGCCCCTTAATATACCCCTAGAACAGGAAAATTGTTTTTTCAGCCTTTTTAATGACACCAAAACAAATGACAGTCAGTGCGAAATGTGGAAAAGGGAATATCCCATATTGTCAAAAAATCCCAACCCAGGAAGCACCATAACCATATATCCTGGAAACTATACCTGTTATACATCTAACACTACCACAGGTAGAAATTTAAAAACCTTCCCACCAGGGTATTGTGCAAATAAAAGAACAACTGTTTTAGTTAACCAAACTAGATCACTAGGTGACATTTATTATATATGTGGGGATATGAAGCTTAGAACTAAATTAGACACACCATGGTATGGTGAGTGTGCCCTGGCCAAAGTCATAATGCCACTCCTAATGATCACCGATGACCCCAATCCTCCCTCTAATACTCCTGCTAATCGAAAGAAAAGAGCACTCCCAGGAGGTAGCTTTGACCCCCACGTGTACATTGATGCTATAGGGGTCCCAAGAGGTGTTCCAAATGAGTTCAAAGCTAGAGATGAGGTGGCTGCGGGTTTTGAATCATTGTTCCCTATAGTAACTGTAAATAAAAACGTAGCCTGGATTAATTATATATATTATAATCAACAAAGATTTGTTAATGATACCAAAGATGCTCTTAAAGGTATAGCTGAACAGCTAGAAGCCACTTCCCAAATGACATTTCAAAACAGAATGGCCCTTGACATGATTCTAGCAGAAAAAGGCGGTACATGTGTTTACATTAGTAAGGTGGAAGGCTGTTGTACATATATTCCTGACAACACTGGTCCCAACGGTAAGGTTACTTTAGCCATAAACAAGTTAGAAACCTTATCCATAGAACTTAAGAAAAATTCAGGTGTTGATAACCCATGGAGCCAATATTTTGGGTGGATTGAAAATTGGAAACAGGCTCTTGTGCAAATAAGTATATTCATAATAATAACTTTAATCTTTATAGGTCTCATAGTTTATTGTGTGATTCCCTGTGGAAAGAAACTCACATCTAAAGGTATTGACACAGTCTTGATGTATTATGATGTTACCACTAGCCCCATCACCTCCTCTGATAGCAAAGGCCCCGATGATTATGTTCAATATCTAAAAAATTGGAGAAACAAAAAGGGGGCTCTACAGAAGAATCATGTCGTATAACAATCATGATTCTAAGAGGGGATTGAAGGGTTAAATCTCCTCTGTCATTGTGCATTGTGTAAATATTGTTTCTTTTTCTTTTGCCTTGGATTTAGCTTGCATTGCATAAAATGAATATAGCTCCACCCATAGTTTGTTGGGAACTGTGTGAAATCACCACCCCTAGATGAAGTACTAGGCTGTATCCTACATCCCCCCATGTAGCCTGTTTTATCCCTCCTATGCAGTAAAGTTAAACCAATAAAGTATTTACTTTTGCCTACCCCTCCCTGGACATTCCAATCCCTCCCTAGACAATGATGCCTTATATACCATTGTTATGAACAATAAACGCAGAGTGATTCTTAATTACATGGTGTCGTGTATAATCTGTAATTTTAAGGATTGCTCTCACTGACGTCAGTGGCCATCAAATCGAGGGGTACAAGAAGAGGCTGATATCCTTTCAGTGTGGCAAGTTCAAAAGGTTGCAGAACCTTGCACAACGTTGAAATCATTCTCCACTGCGCTTGAGACAGGTACATTCCACCTCCTTTGCCTATATCGTGGCCAGATGTATAGGCTTGAATGGCCTTTTGCTGCTCCTCCATCCTCTGAAGCATATAGAGGGTTGAATTCCACCTCGTTACCACCTCTTGCTTCAGATGATGGCAGGGCAGGTTCAGGTGTTTTTGGTGGTGCTCCAGTCTTCTGTACGCGGTGCCTGTACGCCGAAAGTGGCCCGCAATTCATCTGGCCTCCGACAGCATCTCTTGCACGCCCCTGTCGTTTTTTAAATAATTCTGCACCACCAAATTCAAGGTATGTGCAAAACATGGGACGTGCTGGAATTTGCCCAGATGTAATGCACGCACAATATTGCTGGCGTTGTCCGATGACACAAATCCCCAGGAGAGTCCAATTGGGGTAAGCCATTCTGCGATGATCTTCCTCAGTTGCCGTAAGAGGTTTTCAGCTGTGTGCGTATTCTGGAAACCGGTGATACAAAGCGTAGCCTGCCTAGGAACGAGTTGGCGTTTGCGAGATGCTGCTACTGGTGCCGCCGCTGCTGTTCTTGCTGCGGGAGGCAATACATCTACCCAGTGGGCTGTCACAGTCATGTAGTCCTGAGTCTGCCCTGCTCCACTTGTCCACATGTCCGTGGTTAAGTGGACATTGGGTACAACTGCATTTTTTAGGACACTGGTGAGCCTTTTTCTGACGTCCGTGTACATTCTCGGTATCGCCTGCCTAGAGAAGTGGGACCTAGATGGTATTTGGTAACGGGGGCACACTACCTCAAGCAATTCTCTAGTTCCCTGTGAACTAACGGCGGATACCGGACGCACGTCTAATACCAACATAGTTGTCAAGGCCTCAGTTATCCGCTTTGCAACAGGATGACTGCTGTGATATTTCATCTTCCTCGCAAAGGACTGTTGGACAGTCAATTGCTTACTGGAAGTAGTACAAGTGGTCTTCCGACTTCCCCTCTGGGATGACGATCGACTCCCAGCAGCAACAACAGCAGCGCCAGCAGCAGTAGGCGTTACACGCAAGGATGCATCGGAGGAATCCCAGGCAGGAGAGGACTCGTCAGACTTGCCAGTGACATGGCCTGCAGTACTATTGGCTTTCCTGGGTAAGGAGGGAATTGACACTGAGGGAGTTGGTGGTGTGGTTTGCGTGAGCTTGGTTACAAGAGGAAGGGATTTACTGGTCAGTGGACTGCTTCCGCTGTCGCCCAAAGTTTTTGAACTTGTCACTGACTTATTATGAATGCGCAGCAGGTGACGTATAAGGGAGGATGTTCCGAGGTGGTTAACGTCCTTACCCCTACTTATTACAGCTTGACAAAGGCAACACACGGCTTGACACCTGTTGTCCGCATTTCTGTTGAAATAATTCCACACTGAAGAGCTGATTTTTTTGGTATTTTCACCAGGCATGTCAATGGCCATATTCCTCCCACGGACAACAGGTGTCTCCCCGGGTGCCTGACTTAAACAAACCACCTCACCATCAGAATCCTCCTTGTCAATTTCCTCCCCAGCGCCAGCAACACCCATATCCTCATCCTGGTGTACTTCAACAGTGACATCTTCAATTTCACTATCAGGAACTGGACTGTGGGTGCTCCTTTCAACACTTGCAGGGGGCGTGCAAATGGTGGAAGGCGCAAGCTCTTCCCGTCCAGTGTTGGGAAGGTCAGGCATCGCAACCGACACAATTGGACTCTCCTTTGGGATTTGTGATTTCGAAGAACGCACAGTTCTTTGCTGTGTTTTTGTCGCAAGTCTTTTCTTTTTTCTAGCGAGAGGATGAGTGCTTCCATCCTCATGTGAAGCTGAACCACTAGCCATGAACATAGGCCAGGGCCTCAGCCGTTCCTTGCCACTCCGTGTCGTAAATGGCATATTGGCAAGTTTACGCTTCTCCTCAGACGCTTTTAATTTTGATTTTTGGGTAATTTTTTTACTGATCTTTTGTGTTTTGGATTTTACATGCTCTGTACTATGACATTGGGCATCGGCCTTGGCAGACGACGTTGATGGCATTTCATCGTCTCGGCCATGACTAGTGGCAGCAGCTTCAGCACGAGGTGGAAGTGGATCTTGATCTTTCCCTATTTTTTTAACCTCCACATTTTTGTTCTCCATATTTTGCGCACAACTAAAAGCCACCACAGGTATACAATGTAGATGGATGGATAGTATAGTATTACTTATGGACGACGAGTGAACTGACGACACAGAGGTAGGTACAGCCGCGGCCTACCGTACTGCTGCTTATATATATATAATATACTGTATAACGGACCTGGTGGATACTGTCAGCAGACTGCTAAACTAGTATGAAGAAATAAAAAACACCACAGGTATACAATGTAGATGGATGGATAGTATAGTATTACTTATACTTATGGACGACGAGTGCACAGACGACACAGAGGTAGGTACAGCCGTGGCCTACCGTACTGCTGCTTATATATATATAATATACTGTATAACGAACCTGGTGGACACTGTCAGCAGACTGCTAAACTAGTATGAAGAAAGAAAAAACACCACAGGTATACAATGTAGATGGATGGATAGTATAGTATTACTTATACTTATGGACGACGAGTGCACTGACGACACAGAGGTAGGTACAGCCGTGGCCTACCGTACTGCTGCTTATATATATATATATAATATACTGTATAACGGACCTGGTGGACACTGTCAGCAGACTGCTAAACTAGTATGAAGAAAGAAAAAAAAAACACCACAGGTATACAATGTAGATGGATGGATAGTATAGTATTACTTATACTTATGGACGACGAGTGCACTGACGACACAGAGGTAGGTACAGCCGTGGCCTACCGTACTGCTGCTTATATATATATAATATACTGTATAACGGACCTGGTGGACACTGTCAGCAGACTGCTAAACAAACTAGTATGAAGAAAGAAAAAAAAACACCACAGGTATACAATGTAGATGGATGGATAGTATAGTATTACTTATACTTATGGACGACGAGTGCACTGACGACACAGAGGTAGGTACAGCCGTGGCCTATCGTACTGCTGCTTATATATATATATATAATATACTGTATAACGGACCTGGTGGACACTGTCAGCAGACTGCTAAACTAGTATGAAGAAAGAAAAAAAAAACACCACAGGTATACAATGTAGATGGGTGGATAGTATACTATTATTACTTATACTTATGGACGACGAGTGACGACACAGAGGTAGGTACAGCCGTGGCCTACCGTACTGCTGCTTATATATATATATTATACTGTATAACGGACCTGGTGGACACTGTCAGCAGACTGCTAAACAAACTAGTATGAAGAACGAAAAAAAAAACACCACAGGTATACAATGTAGATGGATGGATAGTATAGTATTACTTATACTTATGGACGACGAGTGCACTGACGACACAGAGGTAGGTACAGCCGTGGCCTACCGTACTGCTGCTTATATATATATATATATATAATATACTGTATAACGGACCTGGTGGACACTGTCAGCAGACTGCTAAACAAACTAGTATGAAGAAAGAAAGAAAAAAAAACACCACAGGTATACAATGTAGATGGATGGATAGTATAGTATTACTTATGGATGACGAGTGCACTGACGACACAGAGGTAGGTACAGCCGTGGCCTACCGTACTGCTGCTTATATATATATAATATACTGTATAACGGACCTCGTGGACACTGTCAGCAGACTGCTAAACTAGTATGAAGAAAGAAAAAAAAAACACCACAGGTATACAATGTAGATGGGTGGATAGTATACTATTATTACTTGTACTTATGGACGACGAGTGACGACACAGAGGTAGGTACAGCCGTGGCCTACCGTACTGCTGCTTATATATATATAATATACTGTATAACGGACCTGGTGGACACTGTCAGCAGACTGCTAAACTAGTATGAAGAAAGAAAAAACACCACAGGTATACAATGTAGATGGATGGATAGTATAGTATTACTTATACTTATGGACGACGAGTGCACTGACGACACAGAGGTAGGTACAGCCGTGGCCTACCGTACTGCTGCTTATATATATATATAATATACTGTATAACGGACCTGGTGGACACTGTCAGCAGACTGCTAAACAAACTAGTATGAAGAAAGAAAAAAAAAACACCACAGGTATACAATGTAGATGGATGGATAGTATAGTATTACTTATACTTATGGACGACGAGTGCACTGACGACACAGAGGTAGGTACAGCCGTGGCCTACCATACTGCTGCTTATATATATATATATATATATATATATATATAATATACGGTATAACGGACCTGGTGGACACTGTCAGCAGACTGCTAAACAAACTAGTATGAAGAAAGAAAAAAAAAACACCACAGGTATACAATGTAGATGGATGGATAGTATAGTATTACTTATACTTATGGACGACGAGTGCACTGACGACACAGAGGTAGGTACAGCCGTGGCCTACCGTACTGCTGCTTATATATATATAATATACTGTATAACGGACCTGGTGGACACTGTCAGCAGACTGCTAAACTAGTATGAAGAAAGAAAAAACACCACAGGTATACAATGTAGATGGATGGATAGTATAGTATTACTTATACTTATGGACGACGAGTGCACTGACGACACAGAGGTAGGTACAGCCGTGGCCTACCATACTGCTGCTTATATATATATAATATACTGTATAACGGACCTGGTGGACACTGTCAGCAGACTGCTAAACAAACTAGCATGAAGAAAGAAAAAAAAAACACCACAGTGTTTTTCTGGCAGACAAACGTATACTGGACTGGTGGTCACTGTCAGCAAAACTGTGCACTGTACTCCTGCTATAACTGCTCCCCAGTCCCCACAATTAGGCAGTGTGAGCAGTGCACTCAGCACAGATATATCATGCAGCAGTGCAGCACACTGAGCACAGATATGGTGGAGCGTTTTTTTCAGGCAGAGAAACAAAGGATTAAAATCACTGGTGGTATAATCAAAACCCTGCACTGTACTCCCTAACAGCTGCTCCCCGTCCCCAATCCTCCCCATAATTATAACAATGTCACTCTTAGACTTAGTCTTTTCTATTACGGAGAGGACGCCAGCCACGTCCTCTCCCTATCAATCTCAATGCACGTGTGAAAATGGCGGCGACGCGCAGCTCCTTATATAGAATCCGAGTCTCGCGAGAATCCGACAGCGGGATGATGACGTTCGGGCGCGCTCGGGTTAACCGAGCAAGGCGGGAGGATCCGAGTCGCTCGGACCCGTGTAAAAAAAAGGTGAAGTTCGGGCGGGTCGGATTCCGAGGATCCGAACCCGCTCATCACTAGTATATAATAAGGAAGGTAGAGGGAGAGCAATATAATGTACACACCGGCATGTAATAAGGAAGGTAGAGGGAGAGCAATATAATGTACACACCAGTATGTAATAAGGAAGGTAGAGGGAGAGCAATATAATGTACACACCGGCATGTAATAAGGAAGGTAGAGGGAGAGCAATATAATGCACACACCAGCATGTAATAATGAAGGAAGAGGGAGAGCAATATAATGTATAAATCCGGTATGTAATAAGGAAGGTAGAGGGAAAGCAATATAATGTACAGACAGCAGCATGTAATAAGGAAGGTAGAGAGAGAGCAATATAATGTACACACCGGCATGTAATAAGGAAGGTAGAGGGAGCGCAATATAATGTACACACCAGCATGTAATAAGGAAGTCAGAGGGAGAGCAATATAATATACACCCAAGCATGTAATAATGAAGGAAGAGGGAGAGCGATATAATGTATAAATCCGGTATGTAATAAGGTAGGTAGAGGGAGAGCAATATAATGTACACACCAGTATATAATAAGGAAGCTAGAGGGAGAGCAATATAATGTACACACCGGCATGTAATAAGGAAGGTAGAGGGAGAGCAATATAATGTACACACCAGCATGTAATAAGGAAGGTAGAGGGAGAGCAATATAATGTACACACCAGCATGTAATAAGGAAGTCAGAGGGAGAGCAATATAATATACACCCAAGCATGTAATAATGAAGGAAGAGGGAGAGCAATATAATGTATAAATCCGGTATGTAATAAGGTAGGTAGAGGGAGAGCAATATAATGTATAAATCCGGTATGTAATAAGGAAGCTAGAGGGAGAGCAATATAATGCACACACCAGTATGTAATAAGGAAGGTAGAGGGAGAGCAATATAATGCACACACCAGTATGTAATAAGGAAGGTAGAGGGAGAGCAATATAATGTACACACCAGCATGTAATAAGGAAGTCAGAGGGAGAGCAATATAATGTACACACCGGCATGTAATAAGGAAGGAAGAGGGAGAGCAATATAATATACACCCAAGCATGTAATAATGAAGGAAGAGGGAGAGCAATATAATGTACACACCGGCATGTAATAAGGAAGCTAGAGGGAGAGCAATATAATGTACACACCGGCATGTAATAAGGAAGCTAGAGGGAGAGCAATATAATGTACACACCAGTATGTAATAAGGAAGGTAGAGGCAGAGCAATATAATGTACACACCAGCATGTAATAAGGAAGGAAGAGGGAGAGCAATATAATATACACCCAAGCATGTAATAATGAAGGAAGAGGGAGAGCAATATAATGTACACACAGGCATGTAATAAGGAAGGTAGAGGGAGAGCAATATAATGCACACACCGGCATGTAATAAGGAAGGAAGAGGGAGAGCAATATAATATACACCCAAGCATGTAATAATGAAGGAAGAGGGAGAGCAATATAATGTACACACCAGCATGTAATAAGGATGGTAGAGGGAGAGCAATATAATGTACACACCAGTATGTAATAAGGAAGATAGAGGGAGAGCAATATAATGTACACACCAGTATGTAATAAGGAAGGTAGAGGGAGAGCAATATAATGCACACACCAGTATGTAATAAGGAAGGTAGAGGGAGAGCAATATAATGCACACACCAGTATGTAATAAGGAAGGTAGAGGGAGAGCAATATAATGCACACACCAGTATGTAATAAGGAAGATAGAGGGAGAGCAATATAATGTACACACCAGTATGTAATAAGGAAGGTAGAGGGAGAGCAATATAATGCACACACCAGTATGTAATAAGGAAGGTAGAGGGAGAGCAATATAATGCACACACCAGTATGTAATAAGGGAGATAGAGGGAGAGCAATATAATGTACACACCAGCAGTGCCGTAACTAGGCATTTTAGCGCTGTGTGCAAGAAATGGCATTGGCGCCCACCCATGCAAGACAGGGGCAGTGCGCGCCGTAGGCGCGCAAAAAATATATAGGGGCGTGGCTTCATGGGGGAAGGGGCGTGGCCACAAAATAATAGCAATTACTACTACGGTGCACAGTAGTCTCCATTATTCAAATTACGCTGCACAGTACCGCCACTACAGCAGGTAGAGACCCTTTTATACATTACAGCAGACAGCGTCCCCCCTTTTACACATTGCGGCAGCCAGTCCCCCTTTTTACACATTGCAGCAGCCAGGCCCCCTTTTTACACATTGCGGCAGCCAGGCCCCCTCTTTACACATTGCGGCAGCCAGTCCCCCTTTTTACACATTGCAGCAGCCAGGCCCCCTTTTTACACATTGCGGCAGCCAGGCCCCCTCTTTACACATTACGGCAGCCAGTCCCCCTTTTTACACATTGCGGCATCCAGTCCCCCTTTTTACACATTGCGGCATCCAGTCCCCCTTTTTACACATTGCAGCAGCCAGGCCCCCTTTTTACACATTGCGGCAGCCAGGCCCCCTCTTTACACATTACGGCAGCCAGTCCCCCTTTTTACACATTGCGGCATCCAGTCCCCCTTTTTACACATTACGGCAGCCAGTCCCCCTTTTTACACATTGCGGCATCCAGTCCCCCTTTTTACACATTGCGGCATCCAGTCCCCCTTTTTACACATTGCGGCAGCCAGTCCCCCTTTTTACACATTGCGGCAGCCAGGTCCCCTTTTTACACATTGCGGCAGCCAGTCCCCCTTTTTACACATTGCGGCAGCCAGGACCCCTTTTTACACATTGCGGCAGCCAGGACCCCTTTTTACACATTGCGGCAGCCAGGTCCCCTTTTTACACATTGCGGCAGCCAGTCCCCCTTTTTACACATTGCGGCAGCCAGGACCCCTTTTTACACATTGCGGCAGCCAGTCCCCCTTTTTACACATTGCGGCAGCCGGGACCCCTTTTTACACATTGCAGCAGCCAGGACCCCTTTTTACACATTATGGCAGCCAGGCCCCCTTTTTACACATTATGGCAGACGGTGTCCCCCAGAGAGAGAGAGAGAGAGAGAGGGATATACTTACCTTCTCCCCGCTGACAGGCTCCTCGTGCTGGCATCTCCCTCTGTGCAGACATCGGACAAGGAGGAGAAGGGAGGGGGAGCAGGGAGCCGCAGCAGCGCTATGTCATTGGTAGTAAGCGCCGCTGCAGCATCCCCCTCTCCTTCTGTATTGGTTGCCTGGCGCTGCTGTGGATGCTGGGATGGAGGAACCGCATCCCAGCATCCACAGCAGCGCCGGGCAGCCTATACGGAAGGAGAGGGGGATGCTGCAGCGGCGCTTACTACCAATGAAATAGCGCTGCTGCGGCTCCCTGCTCCCCCTCCCTCCTCCTCCTTCTCAGCTGCCTCCGGCGCTTCTCTCTCCTCCAGCGCGGCTGCGGCCAGGGGCAAACGCAGGATTTATCCGGGGGGGTTTCCATAACAAATTTTATATATATATACACAATATGCATACACACACACATATATATATATATTTTCACACACACAGTAATGTTTAATGTTGGCACGTGTGTGTGTGTGTGTGTGTGTGTGTGTGTGTGTGTGTGTGTGTGTGTGTGTGTGTGTGTGTGTGTGTGTGTGTGTGTGTGTGTGTGTGTGTGTGTGTGTGTGGTCCATATGCAGTGGCACTCGAAATAAATAGACCAGGCAGGTTTTAGTTAACCAACGTTTCAATGCTCAGACTGCGGCTAGGTTTTGCACCCTGACGAAAATGCCGCTGTCTGAGCATTGAAACGTTAGTTAACTAAAACCTGCCTGGTCTATTTATTTCGAGTGCCGCTGCATATTGACATTGTATTATGCTGTACACATCAGTACAGCCTGAACTGGAGGGTATCACTTTTTTTGTTTGTATAACTGCATGTTTTAAGTATTGAGGTGTGCCGCATATATATATTATATATATATACAAATGGGTTCACTACGGCTGGCCGGCGGTCGGGCTCCCGGCGACCAGCATACCGGCGCCGGGAGCCCGACCGCCGGCTTACCGACAGTGTGGCGAGCGCAAATGAGCCCCTTGCGGGCTCGCTGCGCTCGCCACGCTACGAGCACGGTGGCGCGCTACGCGCGCCACACTATTTTATTCTCCCTCTATGGGGGTCGTGGACCCCCACGAGGGAAAATAAGTGTCGGTATGCCAGCTGTCGGGCTCCCGGCGCCGGTATACTGAGCGCCGGGAGCCCGACCACCGGCATACAGAAGATCACCCATACAAATACTGTACATACAAACACAGCTACTGTACACATGCACTGTATGTCACAAACACACACACACGCACATATATATATATATATATATATATATATACACACACATACAAACACGCACAGTGTGTGTATATATATATGTATATCCAAACACACACAAAGCTATATCTATAGCACACATGTATGTCACAAACACACACTCATGGCTACACACACACACACACACACACACACACACACACACCATACTCTATATAGCACACATGTATGTCACAAACACAAACAGATAGCTAGATAGGACACAAACATACACCTCTTTCACATTACAATAAAACACAGCCTGCATCATTTTTTACAGCAAGTAAAGCAAACAGGTCACCATCATTAAAAACGCGCCCCCCCCCCCCCCCCCCCGCAAGTCAGCCACACACCTGTAGAGTAAGTGCTGACCCAGCCACTGTCATTTATAAATACACCGCTCCCCACATGCGAGACACACCTTCTAGATGTTGCAGTCAGTAGAGAGACAGTCACTGCCTCACCCGACCAGCTCTCCGTCACAAAGCCACATGCAGACTGCCTGAGAGGAGCTGTGCTCTCTGGCTCCCCCTACTGTTCAATCAGCAGCATCCGTCCTCTATAAGGACGGATGCTGCTGCAGCGTTACAGACAGCCCGAGGAGCGTATTTGGCGGCGCACGGCGCGGACTTCAGAGGCGGCATCGGCATGTAATGAGTCAATTTGACTCATTACATGCCGCTGGCCGTGCGCCCTCAGGGCAACTGCGCTGTGTGCCAAGCCCACTTGGCACACACGTAGTTACGGCCCTGCACACCAGTATATAATAAGGAAGCTAGAGGGAGAGCAATATAATGTACACACCGGCATGTAATAAGGAAGGTAGAGGGAGAGCAATATAATGTACACACCAGTATGTAATGAGTAAGGTACAGGGAGAGCAATATAATGTACACACCGGCATGTAATAAGGAAGGTAGAGGGAGAGCAATATAATGTACACACCAGCATGTAATAAGGAAGATAGAGGGAGAGCAATATAATGTACACACCAGTATGTAATAAGGAAGCTAGAGGGAGAGCAATATAATGTACACACCGGCATGTAATAAGGAAGATAGAGGGAGAGCAATATAATGTACACACCAGTATGTAATAAGGAAGGTAGAGGGAGAGCAATATAATGTACACACCGGCATGTAATAAGGAAGGTAGAGGGAGAGCAATATAATGTACACACCAGTATGTAATGAGTAAGGTACAGGGAGAGCAATATAATGTACACACCGGCATGTAATAAGGAAGGTAGAGGGAGCGCAATATAATGTACAGACAGCAGCATGTAATAAGGAAGGTAGAGGGAGAGCAATATAATGTACAGACAGCAGCATGTAATAAGGAAGGTAGAGCGAGCGCAATATAATGTACAGACAGCAGCATGTAATAAGGAAGGTAGAGGGAGAGCAATATAATGTACACACCAGTATGTAATGAGTAAGGTACAGGGAGAGCAATATAATGTACACACCGGCATGTAATAAGGAAGGTAGAGGGAGCGCAATATAATGTACACACCAGCATGTAATAAGGAAGGTAGAGGGAGCGCAATATAATGTACACACCAGTATGTAATAAGGAAGGTAGAGGGAGAGCAATATAATGTACACACCGGCATGTAATAAGGAAGGTAGAGGGAGAGCAATATAATGTACACACCAGCATGTAATAAGGAAGGGAGAGGGAGAGCAATATAATGTACAGACATCAGCATGTAATAAGGAAGGTAGAGGGAGAGCAATATAATGTACAGACAGCAGCATGTAATAAGGAAGGTAGAGGGAGAGCAATATAATGTATAAATCCGGTATGTAATAAGGAAGGTAGAGGGCAGTGGCGGATCTTGCCACGGGCAAGCAGTACTTTTGCCCGGGGCGCCGCCTTCCGGAGGGCGCTGGCGCCATCCGGAGGGCGCCGCACCGTGGCAAGATCCGCCACTGCTGCCCGCTGTGTCCCCGTCCGCCTCCGCTGCCCGCTGCCGTCCCCATCCCCGTCCGCCTCCTGAAGGGCACTAGACGCTATGCGTCTAGTTTCCCTTCCTGGAGAGTAACTTTGCTGAGCGGTGCGCGATGACGTCATCGCGCACCGCACAGCAAAGGTCCTCTCTATGAAGGGAACTAGACGCATAGCGTCTAGTTTCCCTTCGTGGAGAGGACCTTTTGCTGTGCGTGCGCGATGACGTCATTGCGCACCGCTCAGCATTCAAGCGGCGCTTTTAATGTACAGGGGGCGTAATTGACCATGCCCCCTGTATTAGGCCACGCCCCATTTCCTGCCCGGGGCGCAGAGCGCCCTTGAACCGGCCCTGGTAGAGGGAGAGCAATATAATGTACAGACAGCAGCATGTAATAAGGTAGGTAGAGGGAGAGCAATATAATGTACACACCAGTATGTAATAAGGAAGGTAGAGGGAGAGCAATATAATGTACACACCAGTATGTAATAAGGAAGGTAGAGGGAGAGCAATATAATGTACACACCAGCATGTAATAAGGAAGGTAGAGGGAGAGCAATATAATGTACACACCAGCATGTAATAAGGAAGGTAGAGGGAGAGCAATATAATGTACACACCAGTATGTAATAAGGAAGGTAGAGGGAGAGCAATATAATGTACACACCAGCATGTAATAAGGAAGGTAGAGGGAGAGCAATATAATGTACACACCAGCATGTAATAAGGAAGTCAGAGGGAGAGCAATATAATATACACCCAAGCATGTAATAATGAAGGAAGAGGGAGAGCAATATAATGTATAAATCCGGTATGTAATAAGGAAGGTAGAGGGAGAGCAATATAATGTACACACCAGTATGTAATAAGGAAGGTACAAGGAGAACAATATAATGTACACACCGGCTTGTAATAAGGAAGGTAGAGGGAGAGCAATATAATGTACAGACAGCAGCATGTAATAAGGAAGGTAGAGGGAGAGCAATATAATGCACACACCGGCATGTAATAAGGAAGGTAGAGGGAGAGCAATATAATGTACACACCAGTATGTAATAAGGAAGGTAGAGGGAGCGCAATATAATGTACAGACAGCAGCATGTAATAAGGAAGGTAGAGGGAGAGCAATATAATGTACAGACAGCAGCATGTAATAAGGAAGGTAGAGGGAGAGCAATATAATGTACACACCAGTATATAATAAGGAAGGTAGAGGGAGAGCAATATAATGTACACAACGGCATGTAATAAGGAAGGTAGAGGGAGAGTAATATAATGTAAACACCGGCATGTAATAAGGAAGGTAGAGGGAGAGCAATATAATGTACACACCAGCATGTAATAAGGAAGGTAGAGGGAGAGTAATATAATGTACACACCAGCATGTAAGAAGGAAGGTAGAGGGAGAGCACTATAATGTACACACCAGCATGTAATAAGGAAGGGAGAGCAATATAATATACACCCAGGCATGTAATAATGAAGGAAGAGGGAGAGCAATATAATGTATAAATCCGGTATGTAATAAGGAAGGTAGAGGGAGAGCAATATAATGCACACACCGGCATGTAATAAGGAAGGTAGAGGGAGAGCAATATAATGTACACACCAGTATGTAATGAGGAAGGTACAGGGAGAGCAATATAATGTACACACCGGCATGTAATAAGGAAGGTAGAGGGAGAGCAATATAATGTACACACCGGCATGAAATAAGGAAGGTAGAGGGAGAGCAATATAATGTACAGACAGCAGCATGTAATAAGGAAGGTAGAGGGAGAGCATTATAATGTACACACCGGCATGTAATAAGGAAGGTAGAGGGAGAGCAATATAATGTACAGACAGCAGCATGTAATAAGGAAGGCACAGGGAGAGCAATATAATGTACACACCAGTATGTAATGAGTAAGGTACAGGGAAAGCAATATAATGTACACACCGGCATGTAATAAGGAAGGTAGAGGGAGCGCAATATAATGTACACACCAGTATGTAATAAGGAAGGTAGAGGGAGAGCAATATAATGTACACACCAGTATATAATAAGGAAGGTAGAGGGAGAGCAATATAATGTACACACCAGCATATAAAAAGGAAGGTAGAGGGAGAGCAATATAATGTACACACCGGCATGTAATAAGGAAGGTAGAGGGAGAGCAATATAATGTACACACCGGCATGTAATAAGGAACTTATAGGGAGAGCAATATAATGTACAGACATCAGCATGTAATAAGGAAGGTAGAGGGAGAGCAATATAATGTACACACCGGCATGTAATAAGGAAGGTAGAGGGAGAGCAATATAATGTACACACCGGCATGTAATGTGGAAGGTACAGGGAGAGCAATATAATGTACACACAGGCATGTAATAAGGAAGGTAGAGGGAGAGCAATATAATGTACAGACATCAGCATGTAATAAGGAAGGTAGAGGGAGAGCAATATAATGTACACACCAGTATGTAATGAGGAAGGTACAGGGAGAGCAATATAATGTACACACCGTCATGTAATAAGGAAGGTAGAGGGAGAGCAATATAATGTACACACCAGCATGTAATAAGGAAGGTAGAGGGAGAGCAATATAATGTACACACAGTATATAATAAGGAAGGTAGAGGGAGAGCAATATAATGTACACATCAGTATATAATAAGGAAGGTAGAGGGAGAGCAATATAATGTACACACCGGCATGTAATAAGGAAGGTAGAGGGAGAGTAATATAATGTAAACACCGGCATGTAATAAGGAAGGTAGAGGGAGAGCAATATAATGTACAGACATCAGCATGTAATAAGGAAGGTAGAGGGAGAGCAATATAATGTACACACCGGCATGTAATAAAGAAGGGAGAGGGAGAGCAATATAATGTACACACCAGTATATAATGAGGAAGGTACAGGGAGAGCAATATAATGTACACACCAGCATGTTATAAGGAAGGTAGAGGGAGAGCAATATAATGTACACACCGGCATGTAATGTGGAAGGTACAGGGAGAGCAAAATAATGTACACACAGGCATGTAATAAGGAAGGTAGAGGGAGAGCAATATAATGTACAGACATCAGCATGTAATAAGGAAGGTAGAGGGAGAGCAATAAAATGTACACACCAGTATGTAATGAGGAAGGTACAGGGAGAGCAATATAATGTACACACCGTCATGTAATAAGGAAGGTAGAGGGAGAGCAATATAATGTACACACCAGCATGTAATAAGGAAGGTAGAGGGAGAGCAATATAATGTACACACCGGCATGTAATAAGGAAGGTAGAGGGAGAGCAATATAATGTACAGACAGCAGCATGTAATAAGGAAGGTAGAGAGAGAGCAATATAATGTACAGACTGCAGCATGTAATAAGGAAGGTACAGGGAGAGCAATATAATGTACACACCAGTATGTAATGAGTAAGGTACAGGGAGAGCAATATAATGTACACAGCGGCATGTTATAAGGAAGGTAGAGGGAGCGCAATATAATGTACACACCAGTATGTAATAAGGAAGGTAGAGGGAGAGCAATATAATGTACACACCAGTATAAAATAAGGAAGGAAGAGGGAGAGCAATATAATGTACACACCAGCATGTAAAAAGGAAGGTAGAGGGAGAGCTATATAATGTACACACCGGCATGTAATAAGTAAGGTAGAGGGAGAGCAATATAATGTACACACCGGCATGTAATAAGGAAGGTAGAGGGAGAGCAATATAATGTACACACCGGCATGTAATAAGGAAGGTAGAGGGAGAGCAATATAAAGTACACACCAGTATGTAATGAGGAAGGTACAGGGAGAGCAATATAATGTACACACCGTCATGTAATAAGGAAGGTAGAGGGAGAGCAATATAATGTACACACCGGCATGTAATAAGGAAGGAAGAGGGAGAGCAATATAATGTACACACCAGCATGTAATAAGGAAGGGAGAGGGAGAGCAATATAATGTACACACCGGCATGTAATAAGGAAGGTAGAGGGAGAGCAATATAATGTACAGACAGCAGCATGTAATAAGGAAGGTAGAAAGAGAGCAATATAATGTACACAACAATATGTAATAAGGAAGGTAGAGGGAGAGCACTATAATGTACACACCGGTATGTAATAAGGAAGGTAGAGGGAGCGCAATATAATGTACACACCAGCATGTAATAAGGAAGGTAGAGGGAGCGCAATATAATGTACACACCAGCACGTAATAAGGAAGGAAGAGGGAGAGCAATATAATGTACACACCGGAATGTAATAAGGAAGGTAGAGGGAGAGCAATATAATGTACACACCAGCATGTAATAAGGAAGGTAGAGGTAGAGCAATATAATGCACACACCGGAATGTAATAAGGAAGGTAGAGGGAGAGCAATATAATGCACGCACCGGAATGCAATAAGGAAGGTAGAGGGAGAGCAATATGATGCACTCACCGGCATGTAATAAGGAAGGTAGAGGGAGAGCAATATAATGTACAGATAGCAGCATGTAATAAGGAAGGTAGAGGGAGAGCAATATAATGAATACACCAGTATATAATTCGGAATGTAGAGGGAGAGCAATATAATGTACACACCGGCATGTAATAAGGAAGGTAGAGGGAGAGCAATATAATGTACAGACATCAGCATGTAATAAGGAAGGTAGAGGGAGAGCAATATAATGTACACACCGGCAAGTAATAAGGAAGGTACAGGGAGAGCAATATAATGTACAGACAGCAGCATGTAATAAGGAAGGTAGAGGGAGGGCAAAATAATGTACAGACAGCAGCATGTAATGAGGGAGGGAGAGCAATATAATGTACAGACAGCAGCATGTAATAAGGTATGTAGAGGGAGAGCAATATAATGTACACACCGGCATGTAATAAGGAAGGTAGAGGGAGAGCAATATAATGTACACACCAGTATGTAATAAGGAAGGTAGAAGGAGTGCAATATAATGTACACAATAGTATGTAATAAGGAAGGTAGAGGGAGAGCAATATAATGCACACACCAGTATGTAATAAGGAAGGTAGAGGGAGAGCAATATAATGTACACACCGGCATGTAATAAGGAAGGTAGAGGGAGAGCAATATAATGTACACACCAGCATGTAATAAGGAAGGTAGAGGGAGAGCAATATAATGTACACACCGGCATGTAATAAGGAAGGTAGAGGGAGAGCAATATAATGTACACACCGGCATGTAATAAGGAAGGTAGAGGGACAGCAATATAATGCACACACCGGAATGTAATAAGGAAGGTAGAGGGAGAGCAATATAATGCACACACCGGAATGCAATAAGGAAGGTAGAGGGAGAGCAATATGATGCACTCACCGGCATGTAATAAGGAAGGTAGAGGGAGAGCAATATAATGTATAAATCCGGTATGTAATAAGGAAGGTAGAGGTAGAGCAATATAATGTACAGACAGCAGCATGTAATAAGGAAGGTAGAGGGAGAGCAATATAATGTACACACCGGCATGTAATAAGGAAGGTAGAGGGAGAGCAATATAATGCACACACCGGCATGTAATAAGGAAGGTAGAGGGAGAGCAATATAATGTATAAATCCGGTATGTAATAAGGAAGGTAGAGGGAGAGCAATATAATGTACAGACAGCAGCATGTAATAAGGAAGGTAGAGGGAGAGCAATATAATGTACACACCAGTATATAATAAGGAAGCTAGAGGGAGAGCAATATAATGTACACACCGGCATGTAATAAGGAAGGTAGAGGGAGAGCAATATAATGTACACACCAGTATGTAATAAGGAAGGTAGAGGGAGAGCAATATAATGTACACACCAGCATGTAATAAGGAAGGTAGAGGGAGAGCAATATAATGTACACACCAGCATGTAATAAGGAAGTCAGAGGGAGAGCAATATAATATACACCCAAGCATGTAATAATGAAGGAAGAGGGAGAGCAATATAATGTATAAATCCGGTATGTAATAAGGAAGGTAGAGGGAGAGCAATATAATGTACACACCAGCATGTAATAAGGAAGGTAGAGGGAGAGCAATATAATGTACAGACAGCAGCATGTAATAAGGAAGGTAGAGGGAGAGCAATATAATGTATACACCAGTATATAATTCGGAATGTAGAGGGAGAGCAATATAATGTACACACCGGCATGTAATAAGGAAGGTAGAGGGAGAGCAATATAATGTACAGACATCAGCATGTAATAAGGAAGGTAGAGGGAGAGCAATATAATGTACAGACAGCAGCATGTAATAAGGAAGGTAGAGGGAGAGCAATATAATGTATACACCAGTATATAATTCGGAATGTAGAGGGAGAGCAATATAATGTACACACCGGCATGTAATAAGAAAGGTAGAGGGAGAGCAATATAAAGTACACACCAGTATGTAATGAGGAAGGTACAGGGAGATCAATATAATGTACACACCGGCATGTAATAAGGAAGGTAGAGGGAGAGCAATATAATGTACACACCAGCATGTAATAAGGAAGGTAGAGGGAGAGCAATATAATATACACACCGGCATGTAAAAAGGAAGGTAGAGGGAGAGCAATATAATGTACACACCGGCATGTAATAAGGAAGGTAGAGGGAGAGCAATATAAAGTACACACCGGCATGTAATAAGGAAGGTAGAGGGAGAGCAATATAATGTACAGACATCAGCATGTAATAAGGAAGGTAGAAGGAGAGCAATATAATGTACAGACAGCAGCATGTAATAAGGAAGGTAGAGGGAGAGCAATATAATGTACAGATAGCAGCATGTAATAAGGAAGGTAGAGGGAGAGCAATATAATGTATACACCAGTATATAATTCGGAATGTAGAGGGAGAGCAATATAATGTACACACCGGCATGTAATAAGGAAGGTAGAGGGAGAGCAATATAATGTACAGACAGCAGCATGTAATAAGGAAGGTAGAGGGAGAGCAATATAATGCACACACCGGCATGTAATAAGGAAGGTAGAGGGAGAGCAATATAATGTACAGACAGCAGCATGTAATAAGGAAGGTAGAGGGAGAGCAATATAATGTACAGACAGCAGCATGTAATAAGGAAGGTAGAGGGAGAGCAATATAATGTACACACCAGTATATAATAAGGAAGGTAGAGGGAGAGCAATATAATGTACACACCGGCATGTAATAAGGAAGGTAGAGGGAGAGTAATATAATGTAAACACCGGCATGTAATAAGGAAGGTAGAGGGAGAGCAATATAATGTACACACCAGCATGTAAGAAGGGAGGTAGAGGGAGAGCACTATAATGTACACACCAGCATGTAATAAGGAAGGGACAGCAATATAATATACACCCAGGCATGTAATAATGAAGGAAGAGGGAGAGCAATATAATGTATAAATCCGGTATGTAATAAGGAAGGTAGAGGGAGAGCAATATAATGCACACACCAGCATGTAATAAGGAAGGTAGAGGGAGAGCAATATAATGTACACACCAGTATGTAATGAGGAAGGTACAGGGAGAGCAATACAATGTACACACCGGCATGTAATAAGGAAGGTAGAGGGAGAGCAATATAATGTACACACCGGCATGAAATAAGGAAGGTAGAGGGAGAGCAATATAATGTACAGACAGCAGCATGTAATAAGGAAGGTAGAGGGAGAGCATTATAATGTACACACCGGCATGTAATAAGGAAGGTAGAGGGAGAGCAATATAATGTACACACCAGCATGTAAGAAGGAAGGTAGAGGGAGAGCACTATAATGTACACACCAGCATGTAATAAGGAAGGGAGAGCAATATAATATACACCCAGGCATGTAATAATGAAGGAAGAGGGAGAGCAATATAATGTATGAATCCGGTATGTAATAAGGAAGGTAGAGGGAGAGCAATATAATGCACACACCAGCATGTAATAAGGAAGGTAGAGGGAGAGCAATATAATGTACACACCAGTATGTAATGAGGAAGGTACAGGGAGAGCAATATAATGTACACACCGGCATGTAATAAGGAAGGTAGAGGGAGAGTAATATAATGTACACACCTGTATGTAATAAGGAAGGTAGAGGGAGAGCAATATAATGTACACACCGGCATGAAATAAGAAAGGTAGAGGGAGAGCAATATAATGTACAGACAGCAGCATGTAATAAGGAAGGTAGAGGGAGAGCATTATAATGTACACACCGGCATGTAATAAGGAAGGTAGAGGGAGAGCAATATAATGTACAGACAGCAGCATGTAATAAGGAAGGCACAGGGAGAGCAATATAATGTACACACCAGTATGTAATGAGTAAGGTACAGGGAGAGCAATATAATGTACACACCGGCATGTAATAAGGAAGGTAGAGGGAGCGCAATATAATGTACACACCAGTATGTAATAAGGAAGGTAGAGGGAGAGCAATATAATGTGCACACCAGTATATAATAAGGAAGGTAGAGGGAGAGCAATATAATATACACACCAGCATATATAAAGGAAGGTAGAGGGAGAGCAATATAATGTACACACCGGCATGTAATAAGGAAGGTAGAGGGAGAGCAATATAATGTACAGACATCAGCATGTAATAAGGAAGGTAGAGGGAGAGCAATATAATGTACACACCGGCATGTAATAAAGAAGGTAGAGGGAGAGCAATATAATGTACACACCAGTATATAATGAGGAAGGTACAGGGAGAGCAATATAATGTACACACCGGCATGTAATAAGGAAGGTAGAGGGAGAGCAATATAATGTATACACCGGCATGTAATGTGGAAGGTACAGGGAGAGCAATATAATGTACACACAGGCATGTAATAAGGAAGGTAGAGGGAGAGCAATATAATGTACAGACATCAGCATGTAATAAGGAAGGTAGAGGGAGAGCAATATAATGTACACACCAGTATGTAATGAGGAAGGTACAGGGAGAGCAATATAATGTACACACCGTCATGTAATAAGGAAGGTAGAGGGAGAGCAATATAATGTACACACCAGCATGTAATAAGGAAGGTAGAGGGAGAGCAATATAATGTACACACCGGCATGTAATAAGGAAGGTAGAGGGAGAGCAATATAATGTACAGACAGCAGCATGTAATAAGGAAGGTAGAGAGAGAGCAATATAATGTACAGACAGCAGCATGTAATAAGGAAGGTATAGGGAGAGCAATATAATGTACACACCAGTATGTAATGAGTAAGGTACAGGGAGAGCAATATAATGTACACAGCGGCATGTAATAAGGATGGTAGAGGGAGCGCAATATAATGTACACACCAGTATGTAATAAGGAAGGTAGAGGGAGAGCAATATAATGTACACACCGGCATGAAATAAGGAAGGTAGAGGGAGAGCAATATAATGTACAGACAGCAGCATGTAATAAGGAAGGTAGAGGGAGAGCATTATAATGTACACACCGGCATGTAATAAGGAAGGTAGAGGGAGAGCAATATAATGTACACACCAGCATGTAAGAAGGAAGGTAGAGGGAGAGCACTATAATGTACACACCAGCATGTAATAAGGAAGGGAGAGCAATATAATATACACCCAGGCATGTAATAATGAAGGAAGAGGGAGAGCAATATAATGTATGAATCCGGTATGTAATAAGGAAGGTAGAGGGAGAGCAATATAATGTACAGACAGCAGCATGTAATAAGGAAGGTAGAGGGAGAGCAATATAATGTACACACCAGTATGTAATGAGGAAGGTACAGGGAGAGCAATATAATGTACACACCGGCATGTAATAAGGAAGGTAGAGGGAGAGTAATATAATGTACACACCAGTATGTAATAAGGAAGGTAGAGGGAGAGCAATATAATGTACACACCTGCATGAAATAAGAAAGGTAGAGGGAGAGCAATATAATGTACAGACAGCAGCATGTAATAAGGAAGGTAGAGGGAGAGCATTATAATGTACACACCGGCATGTAATAAGGAAGGTAGAGGGAGAGCAATATAATGTACAGACAGCAGCATGTAATAAGGAAGGCACAGGGAGAGCAATATAATGTACACACCAGTATGTAATGAGTAAGGTACAGGGAGAGCAATATAATGTACACACCGGCATGTAATAAGGAAGGTAGAGGGAGCGCAATATAATGTACACACCAGTATGTAATAAGGAAGGTAGAGGGAGAGCAATATAATGTGCACACCAGTATATAATAAGGAAGGTAGAGGGAGAGCAATATAATATACACACCAGCATATATAAAGGAAGGTAGAGGGAGAGCAATATAATGTACACACCGGCATGTAATAAGGAAGGTAGAGGGAGAGCAATATAATGTACAGACATCAGCATGTAATAAGGAAGGTAGAGGGAGAGCAATATAATGTACACACCGGCATGTAATAAAGAAGGTAGAGGGAGAGCAATATAATGTACACACCAGTATATAATGAGGAAGGTACAGGGAGAGCAATATAATGTACACACCGGCATGTAATAAGGAAGGTAGAGGGAGAGCAATATAATGTACACACCGGCATGTAATGTGGAAGGTACAGGGAGAGCAATATAATGTACACACAGGCATGTAATAAGGAAGGTAGAGGGAGAGCAATATAATGTACAGACATCAGCATGTAATAAGGAAGGTAGAGGGAGAGCAATATAATGTACACACCAGTATGTAATGAGGAAGGTACAGGGAGAGCAATATAATGTACACACCGTCATGTAATAAGGAAGGTAGAGGGAGAGCAATATAATGTACACACCAGCATGTAATAAGGAAGGTAGAGGGAGAGCAATATAATGTACACACCGGCATGTAATAAGGAAGGTAGAGGGAGAGCAATATAATGTACAGACAGCAGCATGTAATAAGGAAGGTAGAGAGAGAGCAATATAATGTACAGACAGCAGCATGTAATAAGGAAGGTATAGGGAGAGCAATATAATGTACACACCAGTATGTAATGAGTAAGGTACAGGGAGAGCAATATAATGTACACAGCGGCATGTAATAAGGATGGTAGAGGGAGCGCAATATAATGTACACACCAGTATGTAATAAGGAAGGTAGAGGGAGAGCAATATAATGTACACACCAGTATATAATAAGGAAGGTAGAGGGAGAGCAATATAATGTACACACCAGCATGTAAAAAGGAAGGTAGAGGGAGAGCAATATAATGTACACACCGGCATGTAATAAGGAAGGTAGAGGGAGAGCAATATAATGTACACACCGGCATGTAATAAGGAAGGTAGAGGGAGAGCAATATAATGTACACACCGGCATGTAATAAGGAAGGTAGAGGGAGAGCAATATAAAGTACACACCAGTATGTAATGAGGAAGGTACAGGGAGAGCAATATAATGTACACACCGGCATGTAATAAGGAAGGTAGAGGGAGAGCAATATAATGTACACACCAGCATGTAATAAGGAAGGGAGAGGGAGAGCAATATAATGTACACACCAGCATGTAATAAGGAAGGTAGAGGGAGAGCAATATAATGTACAGACAGCAGCATGTAATAAGGAAGGTAGAAAGAGAGCAATATAATGTACAGACAGCAGCATGTAATAAGGAAGGTACAGGGAGAGCAATATAATGTACACACCAGCATGTAATAAGGAAGGTAGAGGGAGTGCAATATAATGCACACACCGGCATGTAATAAGGAAGGTAGAGGGAGAGCAATATAATGTACACACCAGCATGTAATAAGGAAGGTAGAGGGAGAACAATATAATGTACAGACAGCAGCATGTAATAAGAAAGGTAGAGGGAGAGCAATATAATGTACACAACAATATGTAATAAGGAAGGTAGAGGGAGAGCAATATAATGTACACACCGGTATGTAATAAGGAAGGTAGAGGGAGCGCAATATAATGTACACACTAGCATGTAATAAGGAATGTAGAGGGAGCGCAATATAATGTACACACCAGCACGTAATAAGGAAGGAAGAGGGAGAGCAATATAATGTACACACCGGTATGTAATAAGGAAGGTAGAGGGAGCGCAATATAATGTACACACCAGCATGTAATATGGAAGGTAGAGGTAGAGCAATATAATGTACACACCAGTATGTAATAAGGAAGGTAGAGGGAAAGCAATATAATGTACAGACATCAGCATGTAATAAGGAAGGTAGAGGGAGAGCAATATAATGTACACACCGGCATGTAATAAGGAAGGTACAGGGAGAGCAATATAATGTACAGACAGCAGCATGTAATAAGGAAGGTAGAGGGAGGGCAAAATAATGTACAGACAGCAGCATGTAATAAGGAAGGTAGAGGGAGGGAGAGCAATATAATGTACAGACAGCAGCATGTAATAAGGTAGGTAGAGTGAGAGCAATATAATGTACACACCGGCATGTAATAAGGAAGGTAGAGGGAGAGCAATATAATGTACACACCAGTATGTAATAAGGAAGGTAGAGGGAGTGCAATATAATGTACACAATAGTATGTAATAAGGAAGGTAGAGGGAGAGCAATATAATGCACACACCACTATGTAATAAGGAAGGTAGAGGGAGAGCAATATAATGTACACACCGGCATGTAATAAGGAAGGTAGAGGGAGAGCAATATAATGTACACACCAGTATGTAATAAGGAAGGTAGAGGGAGAGCAATATAATGTACACACCAGCATGTAATAAGGAAGGTAGAGGGAGAGCAATATAATGTACACACCGGCATGTAATAAGGAAGGTAGAGGGACAGCAATATAATGCACACACCGGAATGTAATAAGGAAGGTAGAGGGAGAGCAATATAATGCACACACCGGAATGCAATAAGGAAGGTAGAGGGAGAGCAATATAATGCACTCACCGGCATGTAATAAGGAAGGTAGAGGGAGAGCAATATAATGTACACACCGGCATGTAATAAGGAAGGTAGAGGGAGAGCAATATAATGCACACACCGGAATGCAATAAGGAAGGTAGAGGGAGAGCAATATAATGCACTCACCGGCATGTAATAAGGAAGGTAGAGGGAGAGCAATATAATGTACAGACAGCAGCATGTAATAAGGAAGGTAGAGGGAGAGCAATATAAAGTATTCACCAGTATATAATTCGGAATGTAGAGGGAGAGCAATATAATGTACACACCGGCATGTAATAAGGAAGGTAGAGGGAGAGCAATATAATGTACACACCGGCATGTAATAAGGAAGGTAGAGGGAGAGCAATATAATGTACACACCGGCATGTAATAAGGAAGGTAGAGGGAGAGCAATATAAAGTACACACCAGTATGTAATGAGGAAGGTACAGGGAGAGCAATATAATGTACACACCGGCATGTAATAAGGAAGGTAGAGGGAGAGCAATATAATGTACACACCAGCATGTAATAAGGAAGGTAGAGGGAGAGCAATATAATATACACACCGGCATATAAAAAGGAAGGTAGAGGGAGAGCAATATAATGTACACACCGGCATGTAATAAGGAAGGTAGAGGGAGAGCAATATAAAGTACACACCGGCATGTAATAAGGAAGGTAGAGGGAGAGCAATATAATGTACAGACATCAGCATGTAATAAGGAAGGTAGAAGGAGAGCAATATAATGTACAGACAGCAGCATGTAATAAGGAAGGTAGAGGGAGAGCAATATAATGTACAGACAGCAGCATGTAATAAGGAAGGTAGAGGGAGAGCAATATAATGTATACACCAGTATATAATTCGGAATGTAGAGGGAGAGCAATATAATGTACACACCGGCATGTAATAAGGAAGGTAGAGGGAGAGCAATATAATGTACAGACAGCAGCATGTAATAAGGAAGGTAGAGGGAGAGCAATATAATGTATACACCAGTATATAGGCCCTCATTCCGAGTCGTTCGCTCTGTATTTTTCATCGCATCGCAGTGAAATTCCGCTTAGTACGCATGCGCAATATTCGCACTGCGACTGCGCCAAGTAATTTTACAATGGAGATAGTATTTTTACTCACTGCTTTTTCATCGCTCCGGCGATCGTAGTGTGATTGACAGGAAATGGGTGTTACTGGGCGGAAACAGGCCGTTTTATGGGCGTGCGGGAAAAAACGCTACCGTTTCCGGAAAAAACGCAGGAGTGGCCGGGGAAACGGAGGAGTGTCTGGGCGAACGCTGGGTGTGTTTGTGACGTCAAACCAGGAACGACAAGCACTGAACTGATCGCAGATGCCGAGTAAGTGTGGAGCTACTCTGAAACTGCTAAGTAGTTTGTAATCGCAATATTGCGAATACATCGTTCGCAATTTTAAGATGCTAAGATACACTCCCAGTAGGCGGCGGCTTAGCGTGAGCAACTCTGCTAAAATCGCCTTGCGAACGATCAACTCGGAATGAGGGCCATAATTCGGAATGTAGAGGGAGAGCAATATAATGTACAGACATCAGCATGTAATAAGGAAGGTAGAGGGAGAGCAATATAACGTACACTAGAGATGTGCACTTGAAATTTTTTGGGTTTTGTGTTTTGGTTTTGGGTTCGGTTCCGCGTTTTGGCAAAACCTCACCGAATTATTTTGTCGGATTCGGGTGTGTTTTGGATTCGGGTGTTTTTTTCAAAAAACCCTAAAAAACAGCTTAAATCATAGAATTTGGGGGTCATTTTGATCCCAAAGTATTATTAACCTCAAAAACCATAATTTCCACTCATTTTCAGTCTATTCTGAACACCTCACACCTCACAATATTATTTTTAGTCCTAAAATTTGCACCGAGGTCGCTGGATGACTAAGCTAAGCGACCCTAGTGGCCGACACAAACACCTGGCCCATCTAGGAGTGGCACTGCAGTGTCACGCAGGATGGCCCTTCCAAAAAACACTCCCCAAACAGCACATGACGCAAAGAAAAAAAGAGGCGCAATGAGGTAGCTGTGTGACTAAGCTCAGCGACCCTAGTGGCCGACACAAACACCTGGCCCATCTAGGAGTGGCACTGCAGTGTCACGCAGGATGGCCCTTCCAAAAAACACTCCCCAAACAGCACATGACGCAAAGAAAAAAAGAGGTGCAATGAGGTAGCTGTGTGAGTAAGATAAGCGACCCTAGTGGCCGACACAAACACCTGGCCCATCTAGGAGTGGCACTGCAGTGTCACGCAGGATGTCCCTTCCAAAAAACACTCCCCAAACAGCACATGACGCAAAGAAAAAAAGAGGCGCAATGAGGTAGCTGTGTGAGTAAGATAAGCGACCCTAGTGGCCGACACAAACACCTGGCCCATCTAGGAGTGGCACTGCAGTGTCACGCAGGATGGCCCTTCCAAAAAACACTCCCCAAACAGCACATGACGCAAAGAAAAAAAGAGGCGCAATGAGGTAGCTGTGTGAGTAAGATAAGCGACCCTAGTGGCCGACACAAACACCTGGCCCATCTAGGAGTGGCACTGCAGTGTCACGCAGGATGGCGCTTCCAAAAAACACTCCCCAAACAGCACATGACGCAAATAAAAATGAAAGAAAAAAGAGGTGCAAGATGGAATTGTCCTTGGGCCCTCCCACCCACCCTTATGTTGTATAAACAGGACATGCACACTTTAACCAACCCATCATTTCAGTGACAGGGTCTGCCACACGACTGTGACTGATATGACGGGTTGGTTTGGACCCCCACCGAAAAAGAAGCAATTATTCTCTCCTTGCACAAACTGGCTCTACAGAGGCAAGATGTCCACCTCATCATCATCCTCCGATATATCACCGTGTACATCCCGCTCCTCACAGATTATCAATTCGTCCCCACTGGAATCCACCATCTCAGCTCCCTGTGTACTTTGTGGAGGCAATTGCTGCTGGTCAATGTCTCCACGGAGGAATTGATTATAATTCATTTTAATGAACATCATCTTCTCCACATTTTCTGGAAGTAACCTCGTACGCCGATTGCTGACAAGGTGAGCGGCGGCACTAAACACTCTTTCGGAGTACACACTTGTGGGAGGGCAACTTAGGTAGAATAAAGCCAGTTTGTGCAAGGGCCTCCAAATTGCCTCTTTTTCCTGCCAGTATAAGTACGGACTGTCTGACGTGCCTACTTGGATGCGGTCACTCATATAATCCTCCACCATTCTTTCAATGGTGAGAGAATCATATGCAGTGACAGTAGACGACATGTCCGTAATCGTTGTCAGGTCCTTCAGTCCGGACCAGATGTCAGCATCAGCAGTCGCTCCAGACTGCCCTGCATCACCGCCAGCGGGTGGGCTCGGAATTCTGAGCCTTTTCCTCGCACCCCCAGTTGCGGGAGAATGTGAAGGAGGAGATGTTGACAGGTCGCGTTCCGCTTGACTTGACAATTTTGTCACCAGCAGGTCTTTGAACCCCAGCAGACTTGTGTCTGCCGGAAAGAGAGATCCAAGGTAGGTTTTAAATCTAGGATCGAGCACGGTGGCCAAAATGTAGTGCTCTGATTTCAACAGATTGACCACCCGTGAATCCTTGTTAAGCGAATTAAGGGCTCCATCCACAAGTCCCACATGCCTAGCGGAATCGCTCCCTTTTAGCTCCTCCTTCAATGCCTCCAGCTTCTTCTGCAAAAGCCTGATGAGGGGAATGACCTGACTCAGGCTGGCTTCACGTGTGGCAAGTTCAAAAGGTTGCAGAACCTTGCACAATGTTGAAATCATTCTCCACTGCGCTTGAGACAGGTACATTCCACCTCCTATATCGTGCTCAATTGTATAGGCTTGAATGGCCTTTTGCTGCTCCTCCAACCTCTGAAGCATATATAGGGTTGAATTCCACCTCGTTACCACTTCTTGCTTCAGATGATGGCAGGGCAAGTTCAGGCGTTTTTGGTGGTGCTCCAGTCTTCTGTACGTGGTGCCTGTACGCCGAAAGTGTCCCGCAATTCTTCTGGCCACCGACAGCATCTCTTGCACGCCCCTGTCGTTTTTAAAAAAATTCTGCACCACCAAATTCAAGGTATGTGCAAAACATGGGACGTGCTGGAATTTGCCCATATTTAATGCACACACAATATTGCTGGCGTTGTCCGATGCCACAAATCCACAGGAGAGTCCAATTGGGGTAAGCCATTCCGCGATGATCTTCCTCAGTTGCCGTAAGAGGTTTTCAGCTGTGTGCGTATTCTGGAAAGCGGTGATACAAAGCGTAGCCTGCCTAGGAAAGAGTTGGCGTTTGCGAGATGCTGCTACTGGTGCCGCCGCTGCTGTTCTTGCGGCGGGAGTCCATACATCTACCCAGTGGGCTGTCACAGTCATATAGTCCTGACCCTGCCCTGCTCCACTTGTCCACATGTCCGTGGTTAAGTGGACATTGGGTACAACTGCATTTTTTAGGACACTGGTGAGTCTTTTTCTGACGTCCGTGTACATTCTCGGTATCGCCTGCCTAGAGAAGTGGAACCTAGATGGTATTTGGTAACGGGGGCACACTGCCTCAATAAATTGTCTAGTTCCCTGTGAACTAACGGCGGATACCGGACGCACGTCTAACACCAACATAGTTGTCAAGGCCTCAGTTATCCGCTTTGCAGCAGGATGACTGCTGTGATATTTCATCTTCCTCGCAAAGGACTGTTGAACAGTCAATTGCTTACTGGAAGTAGTACAAGTGGGCTTACGACTTCCCCTCTGGGATGACCATCAACTCCCAGCAGCAACAACAGCAGCGCCAGCAGCAGTAGGCGTTACACGCAAGGATCCATCGGAGGAATCCCAGGCAGGAGAGGACTCGTCAGAATTGCCAGTGACATGGCCTGCAGGACTATTGGCATTCCTGGGGAAGGAGGAAATTGACACTGAGGGAGTTGGTGGGGTGGTTTGCGTGAGCTTGGTTACAAGAGGAAGGGATTTACTGGTCAGTGGACTGCTTCCGCTGTCGCCCAAAGTTTTTGAACTTGTCACTGACTTATTATGAATGCGCTGCAGGTGACGTATAAGGGAGGATGTTCCGAGGTGGTTAATGTCCTTACCCCTACTTATTACAGCTTGACAAAGGCAACACACGGCTTGACAAATGTTGTCCGCATTTCTGTTGAAATACTTCCACACCGAAGAGCTGATTTTTTTGGTATTTTCACCAGGCATGTCAACGGCCCTATTCCTCCCACGGACAACAGGTGTCTCCCCGGGTGCCTGACTTAAACAAACCACCTCACCATCAGAATCCTCCTTGTCAATTTCCTCCCCAGCGCCAGCAACACCCATATCCTCCTCATCCTGGTGTACTTCAACACTGACATCTTCAATCTGACTATCAGGAACTGGACTGCGGGTGCTCCTTCCAGCACTTGCAGGGGGCGTGCAAATGGTGGAAGGCGCATGCTCTTCACGTCCAGTGTTGGGAAGGTCAGGCATCGCAACCGACACAATTGGACTCTCCTTGAGGATTTGGGATTTGGAAGAACGCACAGTTCTTTGCGGTGCTTTTGCCAGCTTGAGTCTTTTCATTTTTCTAGCGAGAGGCTGAGTGCTTCCATCCTCATGTGAAGCTGAACCACTAGCCATGAACATAGGCCAGGGCCTCAGCCGTTCCTTGCCACTCCGTGTGGTAAATGGCATATTGGCAAGTTTACGCTTCTCCTCCGACAATTTTATTTTAGATTTTGGAGTCCTTTTTTTACTGATATTTGGTGTTTTGGATTTTACATGCTCTGTACTATGACATTGGGCATCGGCCTTGGCAGACGACGTTGCTGGCATTTCATCGTCTCGGCCATGACTTGTGGCAGCAGCTTCAGCACGAGGTGGAAGTGGATCTTGATCTTCCCTAATTTTGGAACCTCAACATTTTTGTTCTCCATATTTTAATAGGCACAACTAAAAGGCACCTCAGGTAAACAATGGAGATGGATGGATACTAGTATACTTATGGATGGACCAGCGACTGCCGACACAGAGGTAGCTACAGCCGTGGACTACCGTACTGTGTCTGCTGCTAATATAGACTGGATGATAATGAGATGAAATTAATATATATATATATATATAATATCACTAGTACTGCAGCCGGACAGGTATATATATTTATTATGTAATGACTGATGACGGACCTGCTGGACACTGTCAGCTCAGCAGCACCGCAGACTGCTACAGTAAGCTACTATAGTAGTATGTATCAAGAAGAAAGAAAAAAAAAACCACGGGTAGGTGGTATACAATTATGGATGGACCAGCGACTGCCGACACAGAGGTAGCTACAGCCGTGGACTACCGTACTGTGTCTGCTGCTATATAGACTGGATGATAATGAGATGAAATTAATATATATATATATATATATATATAATATCACTAGTACTGCAGCCGGACAGGTATATATATTTATTATGTAATGACTGATGACGGACCTGCTGGACACTGTCAGCTCAGCAGCACCGCAGACTGCTACAGTAAGCTATTATAGTAGTATGTATCAAGAAGAAAGAAAAAGAAAAAAAACCACGGGTAGGTGGTATACAATTATGGATGGACCAGCGACTGCCGACACAGAGGTAGCTACAGCCGTGGACTACCGTACTGTGTCTGCTGCTAATATAGACTGGATGATAATGAGATGAAATTAATATATATATATATATATAATATCACTAGTACTGCAGCCGGACAGGTATATATATTTATTATGTAATGACTGATGACGGACCTGCTGGACACTATCAGCTCAGCAGCACCGCAGACTGCTACAGTAAGCTACTATAGTAGTATGTATCAAGAAGAAAGAAAAAAAAAAAAAACACGGGTAGGTGGTATACAATTATGGATGGACCAGCGACTGCCGACACAGAGGTAGCTACAGCCGTGGACTACCGTACTGTGTCTGCTGCTAATATAGACTGGATGATAATGAGATGAAATTAATATATATATATATATATATATATAATATCACTAGTACTGCAGCCGGACAGGTATATATATTTATTATGTAATGACTGATGACGGACCTGCTGGACACTGTCAGCTCAGCAGCACCGCAGACTGCTACAGTAAGCTATTATAGTAGTATGTATCAAGAAGAAAGAAAAAGAAAAAAAACCACGGGTAGGTGGTATACAATTATGGATGGACCAGCGACTGCCGACACAGAGGTAGCTACAGCCGTGGACTACCGTACTGTGTCTGCTGCTAATATAGACTGGATGATAATGAGATGAAATTAATATATATATATATATATAATATCACTAGTACTGCAGCCGGACAGGTATATATATTTATTATGTAATGACTGATGACGGACCTGCTGGACACTATCAGCTCAGCAGCACCGCAGACTGCTACAGTAAGCTACTATAGTAGTATGTATCAAGAAGAAAGAAAAAAAAAAAAACACGGGTAGGTGGTATACAATTATGGATGGACCAGCGACTGCCGACACAGAGGTAGCTACAGCCGTGGACTACCGTACTGTGTCTGCTGCTAATATAGACTGGATGATAATGAGATGAAATTAATATATATATATATATATAATATCACTAGTACTGCAGCCGGACAGGTATATATATTTATTATGTAATGACTGATGACGGACCTGCTGGACACTGTCAGCTCAGCAGCACCGCAGACTGCTACAGTAAGCTACTATAGTAGTATGTATCAAGAAGAAAGAAAAAAAAAAAAAAAAAAACGGGTAGGTGGTATCCAATTATACATATATTATATACAATTATATATATATATATATATATATATATATATATATATATATATATTAAACTGGTGGTGATTAATTAAACTGGTGGTCAGGTCACTGGTCACACTATCAGCAACTTGCAAGTAGTACTCCTAAGCAGACAATCACAATATATACTGGTGGTCAGTGTGGTCACAATGGCAGTGTGGCACTCTGGCAGCAAAAGTGTGCACTGTACGTTAAAATATGTACTCCTGCTCTCAGACTCTAACTGCTCCCCACTGTCTCCCCCACAAGTCAGATATACAGTCACACTATCACTTCAGCAAGTAGTAGTACTCCTCCTAATGCTCCCCAAAATTACTAAAGTAAATACTGTGTCTCTCTCTACTCTAGTCTCACTCTCTTCTCTATAAACGGAGAGGACGCCAGCCACGTCCTCTCCCTATCAATCTCAATTTCTCGTGTGAAAATGGCGGCGACGCGCGGCTCCTTATATAGAATCCGAGTCTCGCGATAGAATCCGAGCCTCGCGAGAATCCGACAGCGGGATGATGACGTTCGGGCGCGCTCGGGTTAACCGAGCAAGGCGGGAAGATCCGAGTCGCTCGGACCCATGTAAAAAAACCTGAAGTTCGGGCGGGTTCGGATTCCGAGGAACCGAATCCGCTCATCTCTAATGTACACACCGGCATGTAATAAGGAAGGTAGAGGGAGAGCAATATAAAGTACACACCAGTATGTAACGAGGAAGGTACAGGGAGAGCAATATAATGTACACACCGGCATGTAATAAGGAAGGTAGAGGGAGAGCAATATAATGTACACACCAGCATGCAATAAGGAAGGTAGAGGGAGAGCAATATAATGTACACACCGCCATGTAAAAAGGAAGGTAGAGGGAGAGCAATATAATGTACACACCGGCATGTAATAAGGAAGGTAGAGGGAGAGCAATATAAAGTACACACCGGCATGTAATAAGGAAGGTAGAGGGAGAGCAATATAATGTACAGACATCAGCATGTAATAAGGAAGGTAGAAGGAGAGCAATATAATGTACAGACAGCAGCATGTAATAAGGAAGGTAGAGGGAGAGCAATATAATGTACAGACAGCAGCATGTAATAAGGAAGGTAGAGGGAGAGCAATATAATGTATACACCAGTATATAATTCGGAATGTAGAGGGAGAGCAATATAATGTACACACCGGCATGTAATAAGGAAGGTAGAGGGAGAGCAATATAATGTACACACCGGAATGTAATAAGGAAGGTAGAGGGAGAGCAATATAATGCACACACCGGAATGTAATAAGGAAGGTAGAGGGAGAGCAATATAATGCACTCACCGGCATGTAATAAGGAAGGTAGAGGGAGAGCAATATAATGTACAGACAGCAGCATGTAATAAGGAAGGTAGAGGGAGAGCAATATAATGTATACACCAGTATATAATTCGGAATGTAGAGGGAGAGCAATATAATGTACACACCGGCATGTAATAAGGAAGGTAGAGGGAGAGCAATATAATGTACAGACATCAGCATGTAATAAGGAAGGTAGAGGGAGAGCAATATAATGTACACACCGGCATGTAATAAGGAAGGTAGAGGGAGAGCAATATAAAAAGTACACACCAGTATGTAATGAGGAAGGTACAGGGAGAGCAATATAATGTACACACCGGCATGTAATAAGGAAGGTAGAGGGAGAGCAATATAATGTACACACCAGCATGTAATAAGGAAGGTAGAGGGAGAGTAATATAATATACACACCGGCATGTAAAAAGGAAGGTAGAGGGAGAGCAATATAAAGTACACACCGGCATGTAATAAGGAAGGTAGAGGGAGAGCAATATAATGTACAGACATCAGCATGTAATAAGGAAGGTAGAAGGAGAGCAATATAATGTACAGACAGCAGCATGTAATAAGGAAGGTAGAGGGAGAGCAATATAATGTACAGACAGCAGCATGTAATAAGGAAGGTAGAGGGAGAGCAATATAATGTACACACCAGTATGTAATGAGGAAGGTACAAGGAGAGCAATATAATGTACACACCGGCATGTAATAAGGAAGGTAGAGGGAGAGCAATATAATGTACACACCAGCATGTAATAAGGAAGGTAGAGGGAGAGCAATATAATGTACACACCGGCATGTAAAAAGGAAGGTAGAGGGAGAGCAATATAATGTACACACCGGCATGTAATAAGGAAGGTAGAGGGAGAGCAATATAAAGTACACACCGGCATGTAATAAGGAAGGTAGAGGGAGAGCAATATAATGTACAGACATCAGCATGTTATAAGGAAGGTAGAGGGAGAGCAATATAATGTACAGACAGCAGCATGTAATAAGGAAGGTAGAGGGAGAGCAATATAATGTATACACCAGTATATAATTCGGAATGTAGAGGGAGAGCAATATAATGTACACACCGGCATGTAATAAGGAAGGTAGAGGGAGAGCAATATAATGTACACACCGGCATGTAATAAGGAAGGTAGAGGGAGAGCAATATAAAGTACACACCAGCATGTAATAAGGAAGGTAGAGGGAGAGCAATATAATGCACACACCGGCATGTAATAAGGAAGGTAGAGGGAGAGCAATATAAAGTACACACCAGTATGTAATGAGGAAGGTAGAGGTAGAGCAATATAATGTACACACAGGCATGTAATAAGGAAGGTAGAGGGAGAGCAATATAATGTACACACCAGCATGTAATAAGGAAGGTAGAGGGAGAGCAATATAATGTACACACCGGCATGTAATTAGGAAGGTAGAAGGAGAGCAATATAATGTACACACCAGCATGTAATAAGGAAGGTAGAGGGAGAGCAATATAATGTACACACCGGCATGTAATAAGGAAGGTAGAGGGAGAGCAATATAATGTACACACCAGCATGTAATAAGGAAGGTAGAAGGAGAACAATATAATGTACAGAAAGCAGCATGTAATAAGGAAGGTAGAGGGAGAGCAATATAATGTACACAACAATATGTAATAAGGAAGGTAGAGGGAGAGCAATATAATGTACACACCGGTATGTAATAAGGAAGGTAGAGGGAGCGCAATATAATGTACACACCAGCACGTAATAAGGAAGGTAGAGGGAGCGCAATATAATGTACACACCAGCATGTAATAAGGAAGGTAGAGGGAGAGCAACATAATGTACACACCGGCATGTAATAAGGAAGGTAGAGGGAGAGCAATATAATGTACAGACAGCAGCATGTAATAAGGAAGGTAGAGAGAGAGCAATATAATATACAGACAGCAGCATGTAATAAGGAAGGTACAGGGAGAGCAATATAATGTACACACCAGTATGTAATGAGTAAGGTACAGGGATAGCAATATAATGTACACACCGGCATGTAATAAGGAAGGTAGAGGGAGCGCAATATAATGTACACACCAGTATGTAATAAGGAAGGTAGAGGGAGAGCAATATAATGTACACACCAGTATATAATAAGGAAGGTAGAAGGAGAGCAATATAATGTACACACCAGCATGTAAACAGGAAGGTAGAGGGAGAGCAATATAATGTACACACCGGCATGTAATAAGGAAGGTAGAGGGAGAGCAATATAATGTACACACCGGCATGTAATAAGGAAGGTAGAGGGAGAGCAATATAATGTACACACCGGCATGTAATAAGGAAGGTAGAGGGAGAGCAATATAAAGTACACACCAGTATGTAATGAGGAAGGTACAGGGAGAGCAATATAATGTACACACCAGCATGTAATAAGGAAGGTAGAAGGAGAACAATATAATGTACAGACAGCAGCATGTAATAAGGAAGGTAGAAGGAGAGCAATATAATATACAGACAGCAGCATGTAATAAGGAAGGTACAGGGAGAGCAATATAATGTACACACCAGCATGTAATAAGGAAGGTAGAAGGAGAACAATATAATGTACAGACAGCAGCATGTAATAAGGAAGGTAGAGAGAGAGCAATATAATATACAGACAGCAGCATGTAATAAGGAAGGTACAGGGAGAGCAATATAATGTACACACCAGTATGTAATGAGTAAGGTACAGGGATAGCAATATAATGTACACACCGGCATGAAATAAGGAAGGTAGAGGGAGCGCAATATAATGTACACACCAGTATGTAATAAGGAAGGTAGAGGGAGAGCAATATAATGTACACACCGGCATGTAATAAGGAAGGTAGAGGGAGAGCAATATAATGTACACACCGGCATGTAATAAGGAAGGTAGAGGGAGAGCAATATAAAGTACACACCAGTATGTAATGAGGAAGGTACAGGGAGAGCAATATAATGTACACACCGGCATGTAATAAGGAAGGTAGAGGGAGAGCAATATAATGTACACACCAGCATGTAATAAGGAAGGGAGAGGGAGAGCAATATAATGTACACACCGGCATGTAATAAGGAAGGTAGAGGGAGAGCAATATAATGTAAAGACAGCAGCATGTAATAAGGAAGGTAGAAAGAGAGCAATATAATGTACAGACAGCAGCATGTAATAAGGAAGGTACAGGGAGAGCAATATAATGTACACAACAATATGTAATAAGGAAGGTAGAGGGAGAGCAATATAATGTACACACCGGTATGTAATAAGGAAGGTAGAGGGAGCGCAATATAATGTATACACCAGCATGTAATAAGGAAGGTAGAGGGAGCGCAATATAATGTACACACCAGCATGTAATAAGGAAGGAAGAGGGAGAGCAATATAATGTACACACCGGTATGTAATAAGGAAGGTAGAGGGAGCGCAATATAATGTACACACCAGCATGTAATAAGGAAGGTAGAGGGAGAGCAATATAATGTACACACCAGTATGTAATAAGGAAGGTAGAGGGAAAGCCATATAATGTACAGACATCAGCATGTAATAAGGAAGGTAGAGGGAGAGCAATATAATGTACACACCGGCATGTAATAAGGAAGGTACAGGGAGAGCAATATAATGTACAGACAGCAGCATGTAATAAGGAAGGTAGAGGGAGGGCAAAATAATGTACACACCAGTATGTAATAAGGAAGGTAGAGGGAAAGCAATATAATGTACAGACATCAGCATGTAATAAGGAAGGTAAAGGGAGAGCAATATAATGTACACAACAATATGTAATAAGGAAGGTAGAGGGAGAGCAATATAATGTACACACCGGTATGTAATAAGGAAGGTAGAGGGAGAGCAATATAATGTTCAGACAGCAGCATGTAATAAGGAAGGTAGAGGGAGTGCAATATAATGTACACACCGGCATGTAATAAGGAAGGAACAGGGAGAGCAATATAATGTACAGACAGCAGCATGTAATAAGGAAGGTAGAGGGAGTGCAATATAATGTACACACCGGCATGTAATAAGGAAGGTAGAGGGAGAGCAATATAATGTACACACCAGCATGTAATAAGGAAGGTAGAGGGAGAACAATATAATGTACAGACAGCAGCATGTAATAAGGAAGGTAGAGGGAGAGCAATATAATGTACAGACAGCAGCATGTAATAAGGAAGGTAGAGGGAGAGCAATATAATGTATACACCAGTATATAATTCGATATGTAGAGGGAGAGCAATATAATGTACACACCGGCATGTAATAAGGAAGGTAGAGGGAGAGCAATATAATGTACACACCGGCATGTAATAAGGAAGGTAGAGGGAGAGCAATATAAAGTACACACCAGTATATAATGAGGAAGGTAGAGGGAGAGCAATATAATGTACACACAGGCATGTAATAAGGAAGGTAGAGGGAGAGCAATATAATGTACACACCAGCATGTAATAAGGAAGGTAGAGGGAGAGCAATATAATGTACACACCGGCATGTAATAAGGAAGGTAGTGGGAGAGCAATATATTGTACAGACAGCAGCATGTAATAAGGAAGGTAGAAGGAGAGCAATATAATGTACAGACAGCAGCATGTAATAAGGAAGGTACAGGGAGAGCAATATAATGTACACACCAGCATGTAATAAGGAAGGTAGAGGGAGTGCAATATAATGCACACACTGGCATGTAATAAGGAAGGTAGAGGGAGAGCAAAATAATGTACACACCAGCATGTAATAAGGAAGGTAGAAGGAGAACAATATAATGTACAGAAAGCAGCATGTAATAAGGAAGGTAGAGGGAGAGCAATATAATGTACACAACAATATGTAATAAGGAAGGTAGAGGGAGAGCAATATAATGTACACACCGGTATGTAATAAGGAAGGTAGAGGGAGCGCAATATAATGTACACACCAGCATGTAATAAGGAAGGTAGAGGGAGCGCAATATAATGTACACACCAGCATGTAATAAGGAAGGTAGAGGGATAGCAATATAATGTACACACCGGCATGTAATAAGGAAGGTAGAGGGAGAGCAATATAATGTACAGACAGCAGCATGTAATAAGGAAGGTACAGGGAGAGCAATATAATGTACACACCAGTATGTAATGAGTAAGGTACAGGGATAGCAATATAATGTACACACCGGCATGTAATAAGGAAGGTAGAGGGAGCGCAATATAATGTACACACCAGTATGTAATAAGGAAGATAGAGGGAGAGCAATATAATGTACACACCAGTATATAATAAGGAAGGTAGAGGGAGAGCAATATAATGTACACACCAGCATGTAAAAAGGAAGGTAGAGGGAGAGCAATATAATGTACACACCGGCATGTAATAAGGAAGGTAGAGGGAGAGCAATATAATGTACACACCGGCATGTAATAAGGAAGGTAGAGGGAGAGCAATATAATGTACACACCGGCATGTAATAAGGAAGGTAGAGGGAGAGCAATATAAAGTACACACCAGTATGTAATGAGTAAGGTACAGGGAGAGCAATATAATGTACACACCGGCATGTAATAAGGAAGGTAGAGGGAGAGCAATATAATGTACACACCAGCATGTAATAAGGAAGGGAGAGGGAGAGCAATATAATGTACACACCGGCATGTAATAAGGAAGGAAGAGGGAGAGCAATATAATGTACACACCGGTATGTAATAAGGAAGGTAGAGGGAGAGCAATATAATGTACACAACAATATGTAATAAGGAAGGTAGAGGGAGCGCAATATAATGTACACACCAGCATGTAATAAGGAAGGAAGAGGGAGAGCAATATAATGTACACACCGGTATGTAATAAGGAAGGTAGAGGGAGCGCAATATAATGTACACACCAGCATGTAATAAGGAAGGTAGAGGGAGAGCAATATAATGTACACACCAGTATGTAATAAGGAAGGTAGAGGGAAAGCAATATAATGTACAGACATCAGCATGTAATAAGGAAGGTAGAGGGAGAGCAATATAATGTACACACCAGCATGTAATAAGGAAGGTACAGGGAGAGCAATATAATGTACAGACAGCAGCATGTAATAAGGAAGGTAGAGGGAGGGCAAAATAATGTACACACCGGCATGTAATAAGGAAGGTAGAGGGACAGCAATATAATGCATACACCAGCATGTAATAAGGAAGGTAGAGGGAGAGCAATATAATGCACACACCTGTATGTAATAAGGAAGGTAGAGGGAGAGCAATATAATGCACACACCGGCATGTAATAAGGAAGGTAGAGGGAGAGCAATATAATGTACAGACAGCAGCATGTAATAAGGAAGGTAGAGGGAGAGCAATATAATGTATACACCAGTATATAATTCGGAATGTAGAGGGAGAGCAATATAATGTACACACCGGCATGTAATAAGGAAGGTAGAGGTAGAGCAATATAAAGTACACACCAGTATGTAATGAGGAAGGTACAGGGAGAGCAATATAATGTACACACCGGCATGTAATAAGGAAGGTAGAGGGAGAGCAATATAATGTACACACCAGCATGTAATAAGGAAGGTAGAGGGAGAGCAATATAATGTACACACCGGCATGTAATAAGGAAGGTAGAGGGAGAGCAATATAATGTACAGACAGCAGCATGTAATAAGGAAGGTAGAAGGAGAGCAATATAATGTACAGACAGCAGCATGTAATAAGGAAGGTACAGGGAGAGCAATATAATGTACACACCAGCATGTAATAAGGAAGGTAGAGGGAGTGCAATATAATGCACACACCGGCATGTAATAAGGAAGGTAGAGGGTGAGCAATATAATGTACACACCAGCATGTAATAAGGAAGGTAGAGGGAGAGCAATATAATGTACAGACATCAGCATGTAATAAGGAAGGTAGAGGGAGAGCAATATAATGTACAGACAGCAGCATGTAATAAGGAAGGTAGAAGGAGAGCAATATAATGTACAGACAGCAGCATGTAATAAGGAAGGTACAGGGAGAGCAATATAATGTACACACCAGCATGTAATAAGGAAGGTAGAGGGAGTGCAATATAATGCACACACCGGCATGTAATAATGAAGGTAGAGGGTGAGCAATATAATGTACACACCAGCATGTAATAAGGAAGGTAGAAGGAGAGCAATATAATGTACAGACAGCAGCATGTAATAAGGAAGGTAGAGGGAGAGCAATATAATGTACAGACAGCAGCATGTAATAAGGAAGGTAGAGGGAGAGCAATATAATGTTTACACCAGTATATAATTCGGAATGTAGAGGGAGAGCAATATAATGTACACACCGGCATGTAATAAGGAAGGTAGAGGGAGAGCAATATAATGTACAGACATCAGCATGTAATAAGGAAGGTAGAGGGAGAGCAATATAATGTACACACCGGCATGTAATAAGGAAGGTAGAGGGAGAGCAATATAAAGTACACACCAGTATGTAACGAGGAAGGTACAGGGAGAGCAATATAATGTACACACCGGCATGTAATAAGGAAGGTAGAGGGAGAGCAATATAATGTACACACCGGCATGTAATAAGGAAGGTAGAGGGAGAGCAATATAAAGTACACACCGGCATGTAATAAGGAAGGTAGAGGGAGAGCAATATAATGTACAGACATCAGCATGTAATAAGGAAGGTAGAAGGAGAGCAATATAATGTACAGACATCAGCATGTAATAAGGAAGGTAGAGGGAGAGCAATATAATGTACACACCGGCATGTAATAAGGAAGGTAGAGGGAGAGCAATATAAAGTACACACCAGTATGTAACGAGGAAGGTACAGGGAGAGCAATATAATGTACACACCGGCATGTAAAAAGGAAGGTAGAGGGAGAGCAATATAATGTACACACCGGCATATAATAAGGAAGGTAGAGGGAGAGCAATATAAAGTACACACCGGCATGTAATAAGGAAGGTAGAGGGAGAGCAATATAATGTACAGACATCAGCATGTAATAAGGAAGGTAGAAGAAGAGCAATATAATGTACAGACAGCAGCATGTAATAAGGAAGGTAGAAGGAGAGCAATATAATGTACAGACAGCAGCATGTAATAAGGAAGGTACAGGGAGAGCAATATAATGTACACACCAGCATGTAATAAGGAAGGTAGAGGGAGTGCAATATAATGCACACACCGGCATGTAATAAGGAAGGTAGAGGGTGAGCAATATAATGTACACACCAGCATGTAATAAGGAAGGTAGAGGGAGAGCAATATAATGTACAGACATCAGCATGTAATAAGGAAGGTAGAGGGAGAGCAATATAATGTACAGACAGCAGCATGTAATAAGGAAGGTAGAAGGAGAGCAATATAATGTACAGACAGCAGCATGTAATAAGGAAGGTACAGGGAGAGCAATATAATGTACACACCAGCATGTAATAAGGAAGGTAGAGGGAGTGCAATATAATGCACACACCGGCATGTAATAATGAAGGTAGAGGGTGAGCAATATAATGTACACACCAGCATGTAATAAGGAAGGTAGAAGGAGAGCAATATAATGTACAGACAGCAGCATGTAATAAGGAAGGTAGAGGGAGAGCAATATAATGTACCGACAGCAGCATGTAATAAGGAAGGTAGAGGGAGAGCAATATAATGTATACACCAGTATATAATTCGGAATGTAGAGGGAGAGCAATATAATGTACACACCGGCATGTAATAAGGAAGGTAGAGGGAGAGCAATATAATGTACAGACATCAGCATGTAATAAGGAAGGTAGAGGGAGAGCAATATAATGTACACACCGGCATGTAATAAGGAAGGTAGAGGGAGAGCAATATAATGTACACACCAGCATGTAATAAGGAAGTCAGAGGGAGAGCAATATAATATACACCCAAGCATGTAATAATGAAGGAAGAGGGAGAGCGATATAATGTATAAATCCGGTATGTAATAAGGAAGGTAGAGGGAGAGCAATATAATGTACACACCGGCATGTAATAAGGAAGGTAGAGGGAGAGCAATATAAAGTACACACCAGTATGTAACGAGGAAGGTACAGGGAGAGCAATATAATGTACACACCGGCATGTAATAAGGAAGGTAGAGGGAGAGCAATATAATGTACACACCAGCATGTAATAAGGAAGGTAGAGGGAGAGCAATATAAAGTACACACCGGCATGTAATAAGGAAGGTAGAGGGAGAGCAATATAATGTACAGACATCAGCATGTAATAAGGAAGGTAGAAGGAGAGCAATATAATGTACAGACATCAGCATGTAATAAGGAAGGTAGAGGGAGAGCAATATAATGTACACACCGGCATGTAATAAGGAAGGTAGAGGGAGAGCAATATAAAGTACACACCAGTATGTAACGAGGAAGGTACAGGGAGAGCAATATAATGTACACACCGGCATGTAAAAAGGAAGGTAGAGGGAGAGCAATATAATGTACACACCGGCATGTAATAAGGAAGGCAGAGGGAGAGCAATATAAAGTACACACCGGCATGTAATAAGGAAGGTAGAGGGAGAGCAATATAATGTACAGACATCAGCATGTAATAAGGAAGGTAGAAGGAGAGCAATATAATGTACAGACAGCAGCATGTAATAAGGAAGGTAGAGTGAGAGCAATATAATGTACAGACAGCAGCATGTAATAAGGAAGGTAGAGGGAGAGCAATATAATGTATACACCAGTATATAATTCGGAATGTAGAGGGAGAGCAATATAATGTACACACCGGCATGTAATAAGAAAGGTAGAGGGAGAGCAATATAATGTACACACCGGAATGTAATAAGGAAGGTAGAGGGAGAGCAATATAATAGAGATGAGCGGGTTCGGTTTCTCTGAATCCGAACCCGCCAGAACTTCATGGTTTTTTTCACGGGTCCGAGCAGACTCGGATCTTCCCGCCTTGCTCGGTTAACCCGAGCGCGCCCGAACGTCATCATGACGCTGTCGGATTCTCGCGAGGCTCGGATTCTATCGCGAGACTCGGATTCTATATAAGGAGCCGCGCGTCGCCGCCATTTTCACACGTGCATTGAGATTGATAGGGAGAGGACGTGGCTGGCGTCCTCTCCATTTAGATTATAAGAGACTGAGAGAGATTTACTGGAGCTGACTAGGAGGAGTACTGTTACTGTAGAAGTGTAGAGACTGAGTGGAGAGAGTTTACTAGTGAGGACAGTGCAGTTTACTTTATAATCCGTTCTCTGCCTGAAAAAAGCGATACACAGCACACAGTGACTCAGTCACATACCATATCTGTGTGCACTGCTCAGGCTCAGGCCAGTGTGCTGCATCATCTATTATCTATATATAATATTATATATATCTGTCTGACTGCTCAGCTCACACAGCTTATAATTGTGGGGGAGACTGGGGAGCACTACTGCAGTGCCAGTTATAGGTTATAGCAGGAGCCAGGAGTACATAATATATTATATAGTGAGTGACCACCAGACACACAGTGCAGTTTATTTAATATATCCGTTCTCTGCCTGAAAAAAGCGATACACACAGTGACTCAGTCAGTCACATACCATATCTGTGTGCACTGCTCAGGCTCAGGCCAGTGTGCTGCATCATCTATATATATTATATATCTGTCTGACTGCTCAGCTCACACAGCTTATAATTGTGGGGGAGACTGGGGAGCACTACTGCAGTGCCAGTTATAGGTTATAGCAGGAGCCAGGAGTACATAATATTATATTAAAATTAAACAGTGCACACTTTTGCTGCAGTAGTGCCACTGCCAGTGTGACTAGTGACCAGTGACCTGACCACACTGACCACCAGTATAGTTAGTAGTATACTTATATTGTGATTGCCTGAAAAAGTTAAACACTCGTCGTGTGACTTCACTTGTGTGTTTTTTTTTTTTTTATTCTATAAAAATAAAACTCATTCTGCTGACAGACAGTGTCCAGCAGGTCCGTCATTATATAATATATAATATATACCTGTCCGGCTGCAGTAGTGATATATATATATTTTTTATATCATTTATCATCCAGTCGCAGCAGACACAGTACGGTAGTTCACGGCTGTGGCTACCTCTGTGTCTCTGCACTCGGCAGGCAGTCCGTCCATAATTGTATACCACCTAACCGTGGTTTTTTTTCATTCTTCTTTATACATACATAGTTACATAGACATCTTCTCTTTATCAACCAGTCTATATTAGCTGCAGACACAGTACAGTACGGTAGTTCACGGCTGTGGCTACCTCTGTGTCTGCACTCGGCAGGCAGTCCGTCCATAATTGTATACCACCTAACAGTGGATTTTTTTCATTCTTCTTTATACATACATAGTTACATAGACATCTTCTCTTTATCAACCAGTCTATATTAGCTGCAGACACAGTACAGTACGGTAGTTCACGGCTGTGGCTACCTCTGTGTCTGCAGTCGGCAGGCAGTCCATAATTGTATACTAGTATCCATCTCCATTGTTTACCTGAGGTGCCTTTTAGTTGTGCCTATTAAAATATGGAGAACAAAAATGTTGAGGTTCCAAAATTAGGGAAAGATCAAGATCCACTTCCACCTCGTGCTGAAGCTGCTGCCACTAGTCATGGCCGAGACGATGAAATGCCAGCAACGTCGTCTGCCAAGGCCGATGCCCAATGTCATAGTACAGAGCATGTCAAATCCAAAACACCAAATATCAGAAAAAAAAGGACTCCAAAACCTAAAATAAAATTGTCGGAGGAGAAGCGTAAACTTGCCAATATGCCATTTACCACACGGAGTGGCAAGGAACGGCTGAGGCCCTGGCCTATGTTCATGGCTAGTGGTTCAGCTTCACATGAGGATGGAAGCACTCAGCCTCTCGCTAGAAAAATGAAAAGACTCAAGCTGGCAAAAGCAGCACAGCAAAGAACTGTGCATTCTTCGAAATCCCAAATCCACAAGGAGAGTCCAATTGTGTCGGTTGCGATGCCTGACCTTCCCAACACTGGACGTGAAGAGCATGCGCCTTCCACCATTTGCACGCCCCCTGCAAGTGCTGGAAGGAGCACCCGCAGTCCAGTTCCTGATAGTCAGATTGAAGATGTCAGTGTTGAAGTACACCAGGATGAGGAGGATATGGGTGTTGCTGGCGCTGGGGAGGAAATTGACCAGGAGGATTCTGATGGTGAGGTGGTTTGTTTAAGTCAGGCACCCGGGGAGACACCTGTTGTCCGTGGGAGGAATATGGCTGTTGACATGCCAGGTGAAAATACCAAAAAAATCAGCTCTTCGGTGTGGAGGTATTTCACCAGAAATGCGGACAACAGGTGTCAAGCCGTGTGTTCCCTTTGTCAAGCTGTAATAAGTAGGGGTAAGGACGTTAACCACCTCGGAACATCCTCCCTTATACGTCACCTGCAGCGCATTCATAATAAGTCAGTGACAAGTTCAAAAACTTTGGGTGACAGCGGAAGCAATCCACTGACCAGTAAATCCCTTCCTCTTGTAACCAAGCTCACGCAAACCACCCCACCAACTGCCTCAGTGTCAATTTCCTCCTTCCCCAGGAATGCCAATAGTCCTGCAGGCCATGTCACTGGCAATTCTGACGAGTCCTCTCCTGCCTGGGATTCCTCCGATGCATCCTTGCGTGTAACGCCTACTGCTGCTGGCGCTGCTGTTGTTGCCGCTGGGAGTCGATGGTCATCCCAGAGGGGAAGTCGTAAGCCCACTTGTACTACTTCCAGTAAGCAATTGACTGTTCAACAGTCCTTTGCGAGGAAGATGAAATATCACAGCAGTCATCCTACTGCAAAGCGGATAACTGAGGCCTTGACAACTATGTTGGTGTTAGACGTGCGTCCGGTATCCGCCGTTAGTTCACAGGGAACTAGACAATTTATTGAGGCAGTGTGCCCCCGTTACCAAATACCATCTAGGTTCCACTTCTCTAGGCAGGCGATACCGAGAATGTACACGGACGTCAGAAAAAGACTCACCAGTGTCCTAAAAAATGCAGTTGTACCCAATGTCCACTTAACCACGGACATGTGGACAAGTGGAGCAGGGCAGGGTCAGGACTATATGACTGTGACAGCCCACTGGGTAGATGTATGGACTCCCGCCGCAAGAACAGCAGCGGCGGCACCAGTAGCAGCATCTCGCAAACGCCAACTCTTTCCTAGGCAGGCTACGCTTTGTATCACCGCTTTCCAGAATACGCACACAGCTGAAAACCTCTTACGGCAACTGAGGAAGATCATCGCGGAATGGCTTACCCCAATTGGACTCTCCTGTGGATTTGTGGCATCGGACAACGCCAGCAATATTGTGTGTGCATTAAATATGGGCAAATTCCAGCACGTCCCATGTTTTGCACATACCTTGAATTTGGTGGTGCAGAATTTTTTAAAAAACGACAGGGGCGTGCAAGAGATGCTGTCGGTGGCCAGAAGAATTGCGGGACACTTTCGGCGTACAGGCACCACGTACAGAAGACTGGAGCACCACCAAAAACTACTGAACCTGCCCTGCCATCATCTGAAGCAAGAAGTGGTAACGAGGTGGAATTCAACCCTCTATATGCTTCAGAGGTTGGAGGAGCAGCAAAAGGCCATTCAAGCCTATACAATTGAGCACGATATAGTAGGTGGAATGCACCTGTCTCAAGCGCAGTGGAGAATGATTTCAACGTTGTGCAAGGTTCTGATGCCCTTTGAACTTGCCACACGTGAAGTCAGTTCAGACACTGCCAGCCTGAGTCAGGTCATTCCCCTCATCAGGCTTTTGCAGAAGAAGCTGGAGACATTGAAGGAGGAGCTAACACGGAGCGATTCCGCTAGGCATGTGGGACTTGTGGATGGAGCCCTTAATTCGCTTAACAAGGATTCACGGGTGGTCAATCTGTTGAAATCAGAGCACTACATTTTGGCCACCGTGCTCGATCCTAGATTTAAAGCCTACCTTGGATCTCTCTTTCCGGCAGACACAAGTCTGCTGGGGTTGAAAGACCTGCTGGTGACAAAATTGTCAAGTCAAGCGGAACGCGACCTGTCAACATCTCCTCCTTCACATTCTCCCGCAACTGGGGGTGCGAGGAAAAGGCTCAGAATTCCGAGCCCACCCGCTGGCGGTGATGCAGGGCAGTCTGGAGCGACTGCTGATGCTGACATCTGGTCCGGACTGAAGGACCTGACAACGATTACGGACATGTCGTCTACTGTCACTGCATATGATTCTCTCAACATTGATAGAATGGTGGAGGATTATATGAGTGACCGCATCCAAGTTGGCACGTCACACAGTCCGTACTTATACTGGCAGGAAAAAGAGGCAATTTGGAGGCCCTTGCACAAACTGGCTTTATTCTACCTAAGTTGCCCTCCCACAAGTGTGTACTCCGAAAGAGTGTTTAGTGCCGCCGCTCACCTTGTCAGCAATCGGCGTACGAGGTTACATCCAGAAAATGTGGAGAAGATGATGTTCATTAAAATGAATTATAATCAATTCCTCCGCGGAGACATTGACCAGCAGCAATTGCCTCCACAAAGTACACAGGGAGCTGAGATGGTGGATTCCAGTGGGGACGAATTGATAATCTGTGAGGAGGGGGATGTACACGGTGATATATCGGAGGGTGATGATGAGGTGGACATCTTGCCTCTGTAGAGCCAGTTTGTGCAAGGAGAGATTAATTGCTTCTTTTTTGGGGGGGGTCCAAACCAACCCGTCATATCAGTCACAGTCGTGTGGCAGACCCTGTCACTGAAATGATGGGTTGGTTAAAGTGTGCATGTCCTGTTTTGTTTATACAACATAAGGGTGGGTGGGAGGGCCCAAGGACAATTCCATCTTGCACCTCTTTTTTCTTTTCTTTTTCTTTGCATCATGTGCTGATTGGGGAGGGTTTTTTGGAAGGGACATCCTGCGTGACACTGCAGTGCCACTCCTAAATGGGCCCGGTGTTTGTGTCGGCCACTAGGGTCGCTAATCTTACTCACACAGTCAGCTACCTCATTGCGCCTCTTTTTTTCTTTGCGTCATGTACTGTTTGGGGAGGGTTTTTTGGAAGGGGAATCCTGCGTGACACTGCAGTGCCACTCCTAGATGGGCCCGGTGTTTGTGTCGGCCACTAGGGTCGCTAATCTTACTCACACAGCTACCTCATTGCGCCTCTTTTTTTCTTTGCGTCATGTGCTGTTTGGGGAGGGTTTTTTGGAAGGGACATCCTGCGTGACACTGCAGTGCCACTCCTAGATGGGCCCGGTGTTTGTGTCGGCCACTAGGGTCGCTAATCTTACTCACACAGCTACCTCATTGCGCCTCTTTTTTTCTTTGCGTCATGTGCTGTTTGGGGAGGGTTTTTTGGAAGGGCCATCCTGCGTGACACTGCAGTGCCACTCCTAGATGGGCCCGGTGTTTGTGTCGGCCACTAGGGTCGCTAATCTTACTCACACAGCTACCTCATTGCGCCTCTTTTTTTCTTTGCGTCATGTGCTGTTTGGGGAGGGTTTTTTGGAAGGGACATCCTGCGTGACACTGCAGTGCCACTCCTAGATGGGCCCGGTGTTTGTGTCGGCCACTAGGGTCGCTAATCTTACTCACACAGCTACCTCATTGCGCCTCTTTTTTTCTTTGCGTCATGTGCTGTTTGGGGAGGGTTTTTTGGAAGGGACATCCTGCGTGACACTGCAGTGCCACTCCTAGATGGGCCCGGTGTTTGTGTCGGCCACTAGGGTCGCTTATCTTACTCACACAGCGACCTCGGTGCAAATTTTAGGACTAAAAATAATATTGTGAGGTGTGAGGTATTCAGAATAGACTGAAAATGAGTGTAAATTATGGTTTTTGAAGTTAATAATACTTTGGGATCAAAATGACCCCCAAATTCTATGATTTAAGCTGTTTTTTAGTGTTTTTTGAAAAAAACACCCGAATCCAAAACACACCCGAATCCGACAAAAAAAAATTCGGTGAGGTTTTGCCAAAACGCGTTCGAACCCAAAACACGGCCGCGGAACCGAACCCAAAACCAAAACACAAAACCCGAAAAATTTCAGGCGCTCATCTCTACAATATAATGCACACACCGGAATGTAATAAGGAAGGTAGAGGGAGAGCAATTTAATGCAATCACCGGCATGTAATAAGGAAGGTAGAGGGAGAGCAATATAATGTACAGACAGCAGCATGTAATAAGGAAGGTAGAGGGAGAGCAATATAATGTATACACCAGTATATAATTCGGAATGTAGAGGGAGAGCAATATAATGTACACACCGGCATGTAATAAGGAAGGTAGAGGGAGAGCAATATAATGTACACACCGGCATGTAATAAGGAAGGTAGAGGGAGAGCAATATAAAGTACACACCAGTATGTAATGAGGAAGGTACAGGGAGAGCAATATAATGTACACACCGGCATGTAATAAGGAAGGTAGAGGGAGAGCAATATAATGTACAGACATCAGCATGTAATAAGGAAGGTAGAAGGAGAGCAATATAATGTACAGACAGCAGCATGTAATAAGGAAGGTAGAGGGAGAGCAATATAATGTACAGACAGCAGCATGTAATAAGGAAGGTAGAGGGAGAGCTATATAATGTATTCACCAGTATATAATTCGGAATGTAGAGGGAGAGCAATATAATGTATACACCGGCATGTAATAAGGAAGGTAGAGGGAGAGCAATATAATGTACACACCGGAATGTAATAAGGAAGGTAGAGGGAGAGCAATATAATGCACACACCGGAATGTAATAAGGAAGGTAGAGGGAGAGCAATATAATGCACTCACCGGAATGTAATAAGGAAGGTAGAGGGAGAGCAATATAATGCACTCACCGGCATGTAATAAGGAAGGTAGAGGGAGAGCAATATAATGTACAGACAGCAGCATGTAATAAGGAAGGTAGAGGGAGAGCAATATAATGTATACACCAGTATATAATTCGGAATGTAGAGGGAGAGCAATATAATGTACACACCGGCATGTAATAAGGAAGGTAGAGGGAGAGCAATATAATGTACACACCGGCATGTAATAAGGAAGGTAGAGGGAGAGCAATATAAAGTACACACCAGTATGTAATGAGGAAGGTACAGGGAGAGCAATATAATGTACACACCGGCATGTAATAAGGAAGGTAGAGGGAGAGCAATATAATGTACACACCAGCATGTAATGAAGGTAGAGGGAGAGCAATATAATATACACACCGGCATGTAAAAAGGAAGGTAGAGGGAGAGCAATATAAAGTACACGCCGGCATGTAATAAGGAAGGTAGAGGGAGAGCAATATAATGTACAGACATCAGCATGTAATAAGGAAGGTAGAAGGAGAGCAATATAATGTACAGACAGCAGCATGTAATAAGGAAGGTAGAGGGAGAGCAATATAATGTACAGACAGCAGCATGTAATAAGGAAGGTAGAGGGAGAGCAATATAATGTATACACCAGTATATAATTCGGAATGTAGAGGGAGAGCAATATAATGTACACACCGGCATGTAATAAGGAAGGTAGAGGGAGAGCAATATAATGTACAGACATCAGCATGTAATAAGGAAGGTAGAGGGAGAGCAATATAATGTACACACCGGCATGTAATAAGGAAGGTAGAGGGAGAACAATATAAAGTACACACCAGTATGTAATGAGGAAGGTACAGGGAGAGCAATATAATGTACACACCGGCATGTAATAAGGAAGGTAGAGGGAGAGCAATATAATGTACACACCAGCATGTAATAAGGAAGGTAGAGGGAGAGCAATACAATGTACACACCGGCATGTAAAAAGGAAGGTAGAGGGAGAGCAATATAATGTACACACCGGCATGTAATAAGGAAGGTAGAGGGAGAGCAATATAAAGTACACACCGGCATGTAATAAGGAAGGTAGAGGGAGAGCAATATAATGTACAGACAGCAGCATGTAATAAGGAAGGTAGAGGGAGAGCAATATAATGTACAGACAGCAGCATGTAATAAGGAAGGTAGAGGGAGAGCAATATAATCAGTGGTGCAAGTGGGCGGGTACGGGTGGGTACGGCGTACCCGTAAGAATTTAGCCGTGGGTACGCCGTACCCACACCGACGGGCCGCCGCTTCTCTTCCTTCCCTCCCTCCCCCACGCCGCACCGCCGCACACGCCTCTGATGTGAGGGCAGGAGAGTGCAGCCTGCGCCTCTCGTTCCCCTCAGTCTCCGGTGGGTGTTTCAGTTTACTTCAGCGCCGATCCGTGAGCCAATCAGAGCTCGCACCCGCGAGCTCTGATTGGCTCACGGATCGGCGCTGAATTAAACTGAGACACCCGCCGAAGACTGAGGGGAACGAGAGGCGCAGGCTGCACTCTCCTTCCCTCACATGACAGACAGGAGGACAGCGACGGCAGCGGTGAGTAGGGGAGGGGGGCATGTTATACCTGGCACTGGGGGGGCATGTATACCTGGCACTGGGGGCATATCTGGCACAGGGGGGCATATATACCTGGCACTGGGGGCATATCTGGCACAGGGGGGCATATATACCTGGCACTGGGGGATATCTGGCACAGGGGGGCATGTATACCTGGCACTGGGGGCATATCTGGCACAGGGGGGCATATATACCTGGCACTGGGGGCATATCTGGCACAGGGGGGCATATATACCTGGCACTGGGGGATATCTGGCACAGGGGGGCATGTATACCTGGCACTGGGGGATATCTGGCACTGGGGGGGCATGTATACCTGGCACTGGGGGATATCTGGCACTGGGGGCATATCTAGCACAGGGGGGCATATATACCTGGCACTGGGGGATATCTGGCACAGGGGGGCATGTATACCTGGCACTGGAGGATATCTGGCACTGGGGGCATATCTGGCACTGTAGGGGCATTTCTGTATCTGGCACGGGGGGCAATGTATATCTGACACAGTGGGGGCATTTGTGTATCTAGCACTGTGGGGCAATGTGTATCTGACACTGTGAGGCAATGTATGGCACTCTGGGGGCTTTTCTGTATCTGGCACTGTGGGGCAATGTGTATCTGGCACTGTGGGGCAATGTGCATCTGGCACTGTGGGGCAATGTGCATCTGGCACTGTGGGGCAATGTGTATCTGGCACTCTGGGGACATTTGTGTATCTGGCACTGTGGGGCAATGTGTATCTGGCACTGTGGGGCAATGTGTATCTGGCACTCTGGGGACATTTGTGTATCTGGCACTGTGGGGCAATGTGCATCTGGCACTGTGGGGCAATGTGTATCTGGCACTGTGAGGCAATGTGTATCTGACACTCTGGGGACATTTGTGTATCTGGCACTCTGGGGACATTTGTGTATCTGGCACTGTGGGGCAATGTGTATCTGGCACTGTGGGGTTATATGTATCTGGCACTGTGGGGCAATGTATATCTATCACTGTGGTGCAACGTGTATCTGACACTATTGGGGTCATACGTGTATCTGCCCCTCCCCCATATGTGTATCACGCCCCCATTTTCATTGGCCATGCCCCATGTGGCATTTGGCCACACCTATTTTTTTTGCGCGCGCGCCTTCGGCGCGCGCACACAGTACCCGTAAGACATTTTTTCTACTTGCACCACTGAATATAATGTATACACCAGTATATAATTCGGAATGTAGAGGGAGAGCAATATAATGTACACACCGGTATGTAATAAGGAAGGTAGAGGGAGAGCAATATAATGTACACACCGGCATGTAATAAGGAAGGTAGAGGGAGAGCAATATAAAGTACACACCAGTATGTAATGAGGAAGGTACAGGGAGAGCAATATAATGTACACACCGGCATGTAATAAGGAAGGTAGAGGGAGAGCAATATAATGTACAGACATCAGCATGTAATAAGGAAGGTAGAAGGAGAGCAATATAATGTACAGACAGCAGCATGTAATAAGGAAGGTAGAGGGAGAGCAATATAATGTACAGACAGCAGCATGTAATAAGGAAGGTAGAGGGAGAGCAATATAATGTACAGACAGCAGCATGTAATAAGGAAGGTAGAGGGAGAGCTATATAATGTATTCACCAGTATATAATTCGGAATGTAGAGGGAGAGCAATATAATGTATACACCGGCATGTAATAAGGAAGGTAGAGGGAGAGCAATATAATGCACACACCGGAATGTAATAAGGAAGGTAGAGGGAGAGCAATATAATGTATACACCGGCATGTAATAAGGAATGTAGAGGGAGAGCAATATAATGTACACACCGGAATGTAATAAGGAAGGTAGAGGGAGAGCAATATAATGCACACACCGGAATGTAATAAGGAAGGTAGAGGGAGAGCAATATAATGCACTCACCGGCATGTAATAAGGAAGGTAGAGGGAGAGCAATATAATGTACAGACAGCAGCATGTAATAAGGAAGGTAGAGGGAGAGCAATATAATGTATACACCAGTATATAATTCGGAATGTAGAGGGAGAGCAATATAATGTACACACCGGCATGTAATAAGGAAGGTAGAGGGAGAGCAATATAATGTACAGACATCAGCATGTAATAAGGAAGGTAGAGGGAGAGCAATATAATGTACACACCGGCATGTAATAAGGAAGGTAGAGGGAGAGCAATATAATGTACAGACAGCAGCATGTCATAAGGAAGGTAGAAGGAGAGCAATATAATGTACAGACAGCAGCATGTAATAAGGAAGGTAGAGGGAGAGCAATATAATGTACAGACAGCAGCATGTAATAAGGAAGGTAGAGGGAGAGCTATATAATGTATTCACCAGTATATAATTCGGAATGTAGAGGGAGAGCAATATAATGTACACACCGGCATGTAATAAGGAAGGTAGAGGGAGAGCAATATAATGTACAGACATCAGCATGTAATAAGGAAGGTAGAAGGAGAGCAATATAATGTACAGACAGCAGCATGTAATAAGGAAGGTAGAGGGAGAGCAATATAATGTACAGACAGCAGCATGTAATAAGGAAGGTAGAGGGAGAGCTATATAATGTATTCACCAGTATATAATTCGGAATGTAGAGGGAGAGCAATATAATGTATACACCGGCATGTAATAAGGAAGGTAGAGGGAGAGCAATATAATGCACACACCGGAATGTAATAAGGAAGGTAGAGGGAGAGCAATATAATGTATACACCGGCATGTAATAAGGAATGTAGAGGGAGAGCAATATAATGTACACACCGGAATGTAATAAGGAAGGTAGAGGGAGAGCAATATAATGCACACACCGGAATGTAATAAGGAAGGTAGAGGGAGAGCAATATAATGCACTCACCGGCATGTAATAAGGAAGGTAGAGGGAGAGCAATATAATGTACAGACAGCAGCATGTAATAAGGAAGGTAGAGGGAGAGCAATATAATGTATACACCAGTATATAATTCGGAATGTAGAGGGAGAGCAATATAATGTACACACCGGCATGTAATAAGGAAGGTAGAGGGAGAGCAATATAATGTACAGACATCAGCATGTAATAAGGAAGGAAGAGGGAGAGCAATATAATGTACACACCGGCATGTAATAAGGAAGGTAGAGGGAGAGCAATATAAAGTACACACCAGTATGTAATGAGGAATGTACAGGGAGAGCAATATAATGTACACACCGGCATGTAATAAGGAAGGTAGAGGGAGAGCAATATAATGTACACACCAGCATGTAATGAAGGTAGAGGGAGAACAATATAATATACACACCGGCATGTAAAAAGGAAGGTAGAGGGAGAGCAATATAAAGTACACGCCGGCATGTAATAAGGAAGGTAGAGGGAGAGCAATATAATGTACAGACATCAGCATGTAATAAGGAAGGTAGAAGGAGAGCAATATAATGTACAGACAGCAGCATGTAATAAGGAAGGTAGAGGGAGAGCAATATAATGTACAGACAGCAGCATGTAATAAGGAAGGTAGAGGGAGAGCAATATAATGTATACACCAGTATATAATTCGGAATGTAGAGGGAGAGCAATATAATGTACACACCGGCATGTAATAAGGAAGGTAGAGGGAGAGCAATATAATGTACAGACATCAGCATGTAATAAGGAAGGTAGAGGGAGAGCAATATAATGTACACACCGGCATGTAATAAGGAAGGTAGAGGGAGAACAATATAAAGTACACACCAGTATGTAATGAGGAAGGTACAGGGAGAGCAATATAATGTACACACCGGCATGTAATAAGGAAGGTAGAGGGAGAGCAATATAATGTACACACCAGCATGTAATAAGGAAGGTAGAGGGAGAGCAATATAATGTACACACCGGCATGTAAAAAGGAAGGTAGAGGGAGAGCAATATAATGTACACACCGGCATGTAATAAGGAAGGTAGAGGGAGAGCAATATAAAGTACACACCGGCATGTAATGAGGAAGGTAGAGGGAGAGCAATATAATGTACAGACATCAGCATGTAATAAGGAAGGTAGAAGGAGAGCAATATAATGTACAGACAGCAGCATGTAATAAGGAAGGTAGAGGGAGAGCAATATAATGTACAGACACCAGCATGTAATAAGGAAGGTAGAGGGAGAGCAATATAATGTACAGACAGCAGCATGTAATAAGGAAGGTAGAGGGAGAGCAATATAATGTATACACCAGTATATAATTCGGAATGTAGAGGGAGAGCAATATAATGTACACACCGGCATGTAATAAGGAAGGTAGAGGGAGAGCAATATAATGTACACACCGGCATGTAATAAGGAAGGTAGAGGGAGAGCAATATAATGTACACACCGGCATGTAATGAGGAAGGTAGAGGGAGAGCATAAACATCTTAGTGATATTTGGTGGACCCCTTTCTTTGAAAGTAAAGCATTCATAACCTAGAACCAGAAATAACGACACTGAGACTTGAATTTTGGCAGAAAATTGCTAGCTATTTATTTGTCCCTATCCATTAGGAAACCTGTAATAAAGTAATTAATTTAATATGCCGCTCCAGCTGGCATATGGTGGCGGCCCAAAAGAACGGCTCAATTAATCTGAATTAACTTTAAATAACTAACCCTATAAATTTACTAAAACTTACTATAAACCGGTAATAGGTGACAACTCAACCCCCACAGTGACTACCCACCGCTCCTGGGTGCCCTGCCGCTGCCTTCCCGGACGGGTGGTCAAGCGGCCATAAGTCGATGGAGGTGAGTGCACCTAAACCACAACAAACTGTAAAAAACACTACAGTTTTCCCTACAATACGAAACTGCCGTTCTTTTCCGCCAACAGCGAAAGACTCATCCCCAAAGTCTTTCGCACCGCCACCATAAACCTACCCTAACTCCTGCAAAGCGAAACCTAGATCCTCCAGAAAAAACATCATCCCCTCATTGGATAGATGTACTCCATCGCGCCGGAAAAGGTGGCTGTCTCTGAACCGTATCCTCGGGTGGCGAACCACCCTCCCACCGTGGGACAGCACCCACTTTGCCACCGCTCCGTTCACCTTTTTCCGGGCCTCATCAATCTGGCGACCATCCGCCACACCCCTCCAACACAATCTTGGCACCATCATGGAAAAAACCAACACACAATTGGTCCATGCCGCGGTCACACTTGCCAGATCCTGTATCATGGCCCACCGCAGATCCAAGGATATCCTCTTCCCCAGGTCATTGCCACCTAGATGGACAACCAAAACCCTAGGGACTCCATGCTTGCTGGCCTGACTCACTAACCTACTCCTCAGCTCACCCCACATCATTCCTCGCCAGCCAAGCCATCTGACACCCTGTGTTCCTAGCAATGCCTGAGACCCTTCCGAGGCCACAAACCTGGCCGCCCAGTAAATGTAAGAGTGGCCAACCACCCAAATGGGCAAATAGTCTCCGAACCATCCTGAAGGGAAAAAGAGGGGTAGAATTGATTACTAAGAGGCTTATTAATTGTTTATACTGAAGGATCTGCCAAAAAAGAAAACTTTAGATCTCACCATTGCAGCAGTCACGGCCTAGCCGACTGCACCACGTTCCGTTGCCAATTTAAAGCGCAATTAAAGACACAAAGGGGAAGGATCAAATAAAACAAACGAAATAAAAAAGGGGGGGGGGGGGTATAAAATGGGAAACACATGTAATAACTCAGCTGGAGGTGAAACGTAAAGACCTGCTGAGGGACTCTGATTAGACCAAATTAGCCGAATTATAGATTAGAATTCAGTCCGTCAAGTCAGGCAAAAAATCGCAAATAACTCCAGACCCCCGCTGCCGACTCATGCCAGCAACGGCGAGTAGCTAATCCCTGAGTAGGATAAAAAAGGGGGAACACCAACAGACGCACAACACCATAAAATCACAGAACTGGAACAACGTAATACATTGCCATTTAAACAAAGCCCCAAGCGCAAACCGACCTCTCATGTGACGGGGCGAATATATCGTCTGTAACTTGACGACTTCCATCGCCCCACCGCTTGGATTTCAGTTCTGGAGCAACCCGCCGCAGCAGCCGACGTCGCTGCGCCTATGCGAAAGGAATGGGTACCGAAAGCAGTGGGTGGGAGGCCCAAGCCCGCCAAACAACGACTCAGCATCCAACGAAACTGGTATTTCGTGACTGGCAGCCCATCATAATGCAACAGCCAAGACCCCTCCTTAACGGGTCGCACCACCACATATTGCCTTGCCAGCCAACTGGGCAAACGCTCTCCTCTAGCGCTGGAACCATTGTAACCCAGCGCCCTCTCCCCACTTGATCCGTCTTGGAGCGTCGCAACCTGCACAGCAAGGACCTCTCACCCACTACCACGTCCCCGACCAGCATGCGCGAATCTGCTCTCTTGGAAGGCGCTACCAACTCAGAAACTCGAAAGGCCCCGTGGTAAGCCATTGAGAACGCCAAACTAAACAAAAGCGTCTCAAACCTGGACGACGCGACTCGCCCTACCGCCTCGATGACGGCTGGCAACAAAGCCGCATCGATGGGCCGCCTCCTATCCGGTGGCGACGGCGCAACTCGCGCCCACCCTTTCATTGCCTTCCGCAGAACCTCGCTTTTTGTTACGTCAGGGACGCCTCGCAGCTTGCAGAAAAATGAGATGCCTGCCAAATACCGCGATACCACTGCTCGTGACCTACCGGAGACGTAAAGCTGCCACATAAAAGAAAGCATCAGCCGATGCCTACTCTTACCTTGATGCTGACGCCCTTGGACAAACTCCTCTCATTCACTCCAAGCTTGTTCGTAAGCCTTGAGCGTGGCTGGCGCTACTGACCGCAACGCTAGACCCTCCAGTCCGGCCCGATCACCTGCCAAACCTAACCGGGACAATGAAAACCTTGCTCGTTGGCCTCAGGTGCCAACAACCAACACCTCTCCCACTGTCCTCGCGACAAAGCGTCGACAATCCCATTCTCCAAACCGGGCACATGTTGCGCGCGGAACCACAGGTTCCTATGCAAGCATGTCAAAAGCAATTGCCCTAGCACCCGCATAACCACCAACGACTTTGCCCTCTGGTTATTAATCGCATGCACCACGCCCAGATAATCGCATCTAAACAAAATGCTGCGATTAGCCAGCCGATCGCCCCAGACCTCCAACGCCACCATAATGGGAAAAACTCCAGAAGCAAAAGGTCCTTCGTGAAACCCCCGCGATGCCATTCTGCCGGCCACGAGGCCGCGCACCAAGATCCCTCCAGATGGCAACCGAATCCAAAGGCGCCCGCTGCGTCGGTGAACAGCTGCAACCTAGCGCTGTCCGCCATTGGGGCCTGCCATATACACACCCCGTTGAAGTCCTCGAGGAACGAGGCCCATATTGCCAAATCCCTCTTAATCTCTGAGGACAAACGCACGAAATGGTGCGTTCTGGCACACCCCGCAGTCGCCCTTCACAGCTTCCGGCAGTACACACCTAAAAGCGAACTCAAATGAGCCGGAAGGCGCCTGGAGCCTTCTTAGGAACCACCCCCACTGGAGAGATGACCAAGTCATCCCCCGAAGGAACACGCCGCGTTGTTAAACGTGAAACATTTTCCTTTTGTGGTGGCACGCCCCCCTGCGCGGACTGCCGACCTACCTGACTTGGCCAATCCGCCGTCCGCGCCGAACCACTGGGAGGACGACCCTGCGTGGTGCCCGTCCGCCCCCGGCTTCCGGGGCTCCTCCGCCTGTAGCGAAGCCCGGGTGACCTTGAGCCCAACCTCAACGTCCTTGAACCCGAAGTCCATGACCTGCAAACCTTCCTGTTGTTCCCTGAATTCCTGATCGTACCTGCCGCCGACTGCCCCGACATGGAATCTTCCGGCGCGTCCAAATCGTTGCCTTCCTCCTCAAAATCTGCCATCGCCTCATCCCCGAGCTCCCTTGAAAAAGAGGAAGAAGCGGAGGACCCCTCCAGCACTCGCGGCACATGCCGCGGCCTCAGTGCTGGGGGCGTTGCGGCCGTGAGCTCCCCCGCGTCCTGCCCTGGACCCTGTTGTAATTCTGCAGCGACCGTCCCGAGCTCACGGCAGGCGCGTGCCACCCGCTGCGCCGCCATAGCCCGCAGCCCGCCGGAACGAACAGCCGTTCTAGGGGAGGCAGCTGCGGCTAGCGGCCCTAACACCTTCACCGCTGTGGCCAGGGCCGAGCCAGCGCTCCGGAGGGGTCGTGACTGCCCCAAAACGCGGTCCTGGGTCCTTCGCCGGGGCCCGCGTGCGACCACGCACTCGCCGCCCGACATGCGTGTGCCGGGCATCCGACGCACGCTGCCCTTGCGGGAAAGCGGAGGCACCGCTGTCGACGCCCGCACTGCCCTCGCCTCCGAATTTGTCCCCTCTTCCCGTGTATCGGAACTATCCGATGCCGCAGAGGGGGGGGGGGGTGGGACCGCCGCGAGCTCCTGCGGCGCGTGCAGCAGCCCCGCGGCCACTAACCCATTCCCTGTCCCCCCTCCTCCCCCGCAGGCCGCTAGATTCCGGCCCTGGGGGAGTGATCTGAAAAGACCGGGAACCCCGCGGCGCAGCAGAGCGCGCGCGCACTGCTCCGCTTTCAGTGGACACGGGCTCGCGCACCCGGTGACCTCTTGCTGCCGCACCCCTTCTCCTTGGTATCGCACTGCCCTGCCAGTGATCATAATTGCCCTGTCTCCCCTCTCCCCCCGGACTCCGGCTGCCTGGGAGATAGCAGGGGAGACAGCAGGGCCGGCGGCGCTGCTGCGCACACACGTGCGCGGCTAGCGGCGCCAGAGGCGAGCGTGGGCGCGCGCGCACCTCGGGCGCGCGCCCCACTGCTCTCTGTCACCACAAGGCCTCTTGTCTGGGCTCCTGCATTAAGAGCTCCATTAGCTTAACCTGGTTGATCACTGCCTCTCCCCCTCCCTCCCCGCTCCACACCGTGTTCCGGCTGCGGGGGAGAGGGCTGAGGAGACAAGGAGGAAAGCGGCGCCGCTGCGCGCACACGTGCGCGAGCGGCGCCGCCGGAGCCGCGCGTGGGCGCGCGCGCGTCCCACCGCTTCCGGTCCGTGCTCTCTCAGCCGAAGCGTTTGGGGATGACGCCGAGCGAGGCCCTGCGACAGGCCTCGCTTGGCTGGCCACCGTCCCCCGCCCAGTGCCCTCCCCCCGCCTGGAACCACTAGCCGGCCCCGGCAAGGGGGAAGAGCTGGGCATCGAACTCAGTCTCCGGTCCCTGGATGAGCGCCTGGCGCGGCGCGCTCCCGCGGGCACCCGGCACTGGGGCTTCCCCGGCCATGCCCGGAGGCAAGGGCTGCTGCCCGCCCACCTCCGGGCGGCCTGACTACCTCTCTGATCCTCCTCATCGGCCGCTCCCGCCAGTCACATCCGGCCCGGCTTCAGCCAGATCCCTCGAGGAGGCCCTAGGAGACGGGACGCCGTCCCCAGGGCCAGCCAGCTCGCCCCCGGAACCAGCCCCCACCGCCCGATGAGCGGTAACGGGCTGGGGTCCCGGCGGACCGTCGTGGGCGAGTGGCAGCCAGAGCACTGATGTGTGACCTAAATGCAGGGAGCTGGCCTGACAAAACACTGAAATGTATAAATCCGAAAAAGAAAATGGGGGGATTCTGCAAAGCAGCACTCACCCCAAAGCAAATCACCAAGAGACTTAAGATGGCCTCTCCTTCCCTATATATATCAAACCCTCCCCCTAAAAGGCTGTACTTTCCTAACAGCTAGGTCCACCCCTCCCAAGATGTTTAACTCTTTCCTCTCCTATGCAGTCAATACTCTCTCCATATAATGTACACACAGGCATGTAATAAGGAAGGTAGAGGGAGAGCAATATAATGTACACACCAGCATGTAATAAGGAAGGTAGAGGGAGAGCAATATAATGTACACACCGGCATGTAATAAGGAAGGTAGAGGGAGAGCAATATAATGTACACACCGGCATGTAATAAGGAAGGTAGAGGGAGAGCAATATAATGTACACACCGGCATGTAATAAGGAAGGTAGAGGGAGAGCAATATAATGTACACACCAGCATGTAATAAGGAAGGTAGAGGGAGAGCAATATAATGCACACACCAGCATGTAATAAGGAAGGTAGAGGGAGAGCAATATAATGTACACATCAGCATGTAATAAGGAAGGTAGAGGGAGAGCAATATAATGTACAGACAGCAGCATGTAATAAGGAAGGTAGAGAGAGAGCAATATAATGTACAGACTGCAGCATGTAATAAGGAAGGTAGAGGGAGCGCAATATAATGTAGACACCGGCATGTAATAAGGAAGGTAGAGGGAGCGCAATATAATGTACACACCAGCATGTAATAAGGAAGGTAGAGGGAGCGCAATATAATGTACACACCGGCATGTAATAAGGAAGGTAGAGGGAGACCAATATAATGTACAGACAGCAGCATGTAATAAGGAAGGTAGAAGGAGAGCAATATAATGTACAGACAGCAGCATGTAATGAGGAAGGTACAGGGAGAGCAATATAATGTACACACCAGCATGTAATAAGGAAGGTAGAGGGAGTGCAATATAATGTACACACCAGTATGTAATAAGGAAGGTAGAGGGAGAGCAATATAATGTACACACCGGCATGTAATAAGGAAGGTAGAGGGAGAGCAATATAATGTACACACCAGCATGTAATAAGGAAGGTAGAGGGAGAGCAATATAATGTACACACCGGCATGTAATAAGGAAGGTAGAGGGAGAGCAATATAATGTACAGACAGCAGCATGTAATAAGGAAGGTAGAGGGAGAGCAATATAATGCACACACCAGTATGTAATAAGGAAGGTAGAGGGAGTGCAATATAATGCACACACTGGCATGTAATAAGGAAGGTAGAGGGAGAGCAATATAATGTACACACCAGCATGTAATAAGGAAGGTAGAAGGAGAACAATATAATGTACAGAAAGCAGCATGTAATAAGGAAGGTAGAGGGAGAGCAATATAATGTACACAACAATATGTAATAAGGAAGGTAGAGGGAGAGCAATATAATGTACACACCGGTATGTAATAAGGAAGGTAGAGGGAGCGCAATATAATGTACACACCAGCATGTAATAAGGAAGGTAGAGGGAGAGCAATATAATGTACACACCGGCATGTAATAAGGAAGGTAGAGGGAGAGCAATATAATGTACAGACAGCAGCATGTAATAAGGAAGGTAGAGAGAGAGCAATATAATATACAGACAGCAGCATGTAATAAGGAAGGTACAGGGAGAGCAATATAATGTACACACCAGTATGTAATGAGTAAGGTACAGGGATAGCAATATAATGTACACACCGGCATGTAATAAGGAAGGTAGAGGGAGCGCAATATAATGTACACACCAGTATGTAATAAGGAAGGGAGAGGGAGAGCAATATAATGTACACACCGGCATGTAATAAGGAAGGTAGAGTGAGAGCAATATAATGTACACACCAGCATGTAATAAGGAAGGTAGAGGGAGAGCAATATAATGTACACACCGGCATGTAAAAAGGAAGGTAGAGGGAGAGCAATATAATGTACACACCGGCATGTAATAAGGAAGGTAGAGGGAGAGCAATATAAAGTACACACCGGCATGTAATAAGGAAGGTAGAGGGAGAGCAATATAATGTACAGACATCAGCATGTAATAAGGAAGGTAGAAGGAGAGCAATATAATGTACAGACAGCAGCATGTAATAAGGAATGTAGAGGGAGAGCAATATAATGTACAGACAGCAGCATGTAATAAGGAAGGTAGAGGGAGAGCAATATAATGTATACACCAGTATATAATTCGGAATGTAGAGGGAGAGCAATATAATGTACACACCGGCATGTAATAAGGAAGGTAGAGGGAGAGCAATATAATGTACACACCGGCATGTAATAAGGAAGGTAGAGGGAGAGCAATATAAAGTACACACCAGTATGTAATGAGGAAGGTAGAGGGAGAGCAATATAATGTACACACCGGCATGTAATAAGGAAGGTAGAGGGAGAGCAATATAATGTACACACCAGCATGTAATAAGGAAGGTAGAGGGAGAGCAATATAATGTACACACCGGCATGTAATAAGGAAGGTAGAGGGAGAGCAATATAATGTACACACCAGCATGTAATAAGGAAGGTAGAGGGAGAGCAATATAATGTACACACCGGCATGTAATAAGGAAGGTAGAGGGAGAGCAATATAAAGTACACACCAGTATGTAATGAGGAAGGTAGAGGGAGAGCAATATAATGTACAGACAGCAGCATGTAATAAGGAAGGTAGAAGGAGAGCAATATAATGTACAGACAGCAGCATGTAATAAGGAAGGTACAGGGAGAGCAATATAATGTACACACCAGCATGTAATAAGGAAGGTAGAGGGAGTGCAATATAATGCACACACTGGCATGTAATAAGGAAGGTAGAGGGAGAGCAATATAATGTACACACCAGCATGTAATAAGGAAGGTAGAAGGAGAACAATATAATGTACAGAAAGCAGCATGTAATAAGGAAGGTAGAGGGAGAGCAATATAATGTACACAACAATATGTAATAAGGAAGGTAGAGGGAGAGCAATATAATGTGCACACCGGTATGTAATAAGGAAGGTAGAGGGAGCGCAATATAATGTACACACCAGCATGTAATAAGGAAGGTAGAGGGAGCGCAATATAATGTACACACCAGCATGTAATAAGGAAGGTAGAGGGAGAGCAATATAATGTACACACCGGCATGTAATAAGGAAGGTAGAGGGAGACCAATATAATGTACAGACAGCAGCATGTAATAAGGAAGGTAGAGAGAGAGCAATATAATATACAGACAGCAGCATGTAATAAGGAAGGTACAGGGAGAGCAATATAATGTACACACCAGTATGTAATGAGTAAGGTACAGGGATAGCAATATAATGTACACACCGGCATGTAATAAGGAAGGTAGAGGGAGCGCAAAATAATGTACACACCAGTATGTAATAAGGAAGGTAGAGGGAGAGCAATATAATGTACACACCAGTATATAATAAGGAAGGTAGAGGGAGAGCAATATAATGTACACACCGGCATGTAATAAGGAAGGTAGAGGGAGAGCAATATAATGTACACACCGGCATGTAATAAGGAAGGTAGAGGGAGAGCAATATAATGTACACACCGGCATGTAATAAGGAAGGTAGAGGGAGAGCAATATAAAGTACACACCAGTATGTAATGAGGAAGGTACAGGGAGAGCAATATAATGTACACACCGGCATGTAATAAGGAAGGTAGAGGGAGAGCAATATAATGTACAAACCAGCATGTAATAAAGAAGGGAGAGGGAGAGCAATATAATGTACACACCGGCATGTAATAAGGAAGGTAGAGGGAGAGCAATATAATGTACAGACAGCAGCATGTAATAAGGAAGGTAGAAAGAGAGCAATATAATGTACAGACAGCAGCATGCAATAAGGAAGGTACAGGGAGCAATATAATGTACACACCAGCATGTAATAAGGAAGGTAGAGGGAGTGCAATATAATGCACACACCGGCATGTAATAAGGAAGGTAGAGGGAGAGCAATATAATGTACACACCAGCATGTAATAAGGAAGGTAGAGGGAGAACAATATAATGTACAGACAGCAGCATGTAATAAGGAAGGTAGAGGGAGAGCAATATAATGTACACAACAATATGTAATAAGGAAGGTAGAGGGAGAGCAATATAATGTACACACCGGTATGTAATAAGGAAGGTAGAGGGAGCGCAATATAATGTACACACCAGCATGTAATAAGGAAGGTAGAGGGAGCGCAATATAATGTACACACCAGCATGTAATAAGGAAGGAAGAGGGAGAGCAATATAATGTACACACCGGTATGTAATAAGGAAGGTAGAGGGAGCGCAATATAATGTAAACACCAGCATGTAATAAGGAAGGTAGAGGTAGTGCAATATAATGCACACACCGGCATGTAATAAGGAAGGTAGAGGGAGAGCAATATAATGTACACACCAGCATGTAATAAGGAAGGTAGAGGGAGAACAATATAATGTACAGACAGCAGCATGTAATAAGGAAGGTAGAGGGAGAGCAATATAATGTACACAACAATATGTAATAAAGAAGGTAGAGGGAGAGCAATATAATGTACACACCGGTATGTAATAAGGAAGGTAGAGGGAGCGCAATATAATGTACACACCAGCATGTAATAAGGAAGGTAGAGGGAGCGCAATATAATGTACACACCAGCATGTAATAAGGAAGGAAGAGGGAGAGCAATATAATGTACACACCGGTATGTAATAAGGAAGGTAGAGGGAGCGCAATATAATGTACACACCAGCATGTAATAAGGAAGGTAGAGGGAGAGCAATATAATGTACACACCAGTATGTAATAAGGAAGGTAGAGGGAAAGCAATATAATGTACAGACATCAGCATGTAATAAGGAAGGTAGAGGGAGAGCAATATAATGTACACACCGGCATGTAATAAGGAAGATACAGGGAGAGCAATATAATGTACAGACAGCAGCATGTAATAAGGAAGGTAGAGGGAGGGCAAAATAATGTACACACCAGTATGTAATAAGGAAGGTAGAGGGAAAGCATTATAATGTACAGACATCAGCATGTAATAAGGAAGGTAAAGGGAGAGCAATATAATGTACACAACAATATGTAATAAGGAAGGTAGAGGGAGAGCAATATAATGTACACACCGGTATGTAATAAGGAAGGTAGAGGGAGCGCAATATAATGTACAGACAGCAGCATGTAATAAGGAAGGTAGAGGGAGTGCAATATAATGTACACACCGGCATGTAATAAGGAAGGTACAGGGAGAGCAATATAATGTACAGACAGCAGCATGTAATAAGGAAGGTAGAGGGAGTGCAATATAATGTACACACCGGCATGTAATAAGGAAGGTAGAGGGAGAACAATATAATGTACAGACAGCAGCATGTAATAAGGAAGGTAGAGGGAGAGCAATATAATGTACAGACAGCAGCATGTAATAAGGAAGGTAGAGGGAGAGCAATATAATGTATACACCAGTATATAATTCGGAAAGTAGAGGGAGAGCAATATAATGTACACACCGGCATGTAATAAGGAAGGTAGAGGGAGAGCAATATAATGTACACACCGGCATGTAATAAGGAAGGTAGAGGGAGAGCAATATAAAGTACACACCAGTATGTAATGAGGAAGGTAGAGGGAGAGCAATATAATGTACACACCGGCATGTAATAAGGAAGGTAGAGGGAGAGCAATATAATGTACACACCAGCATGTAATAAGGAAGGTAGAGGGAGAGCAATATAATGTACACACCGGCATGTAATAAGGAAGGTAGAGGGAGAGCAATATAAAGTATACACCAGTATGTAATGAGGAAGGTAGAGGGAGAGCAATATAATGTACACACAGGCATGTAATAAGGAAGGTAGAGGGAGAGCAATATAATGTACACACCAGCATGTAATAAGGAAGGTAGAGGGAGAGCAATATAATGTACACAATGGCATGTAATTAGGAAGGTAGAGGGAGAGCAATATAATGTACAGACAGCAGCATGTAATAAGGAAGGTAGAAGGAGAGCAATATAATGTACAGACAGCAGCATGTAATAAGGAAGGTACAGGGAGAGCAATATAATGTACACACCAGCATGTAATAAGGAAGGTAGAGGGAGTGCAATATAATGCACACACTGGCATGTAATAAGGAAGGTAGAGGGAGAGCAATATAATGTACACACCAGCATGTAATAAGGAAGGTAGAAGGAGAACAATATAATGTACAGAAAGCAGCATGTAATAAGGAAGGCAGAGGGAGAGCAATATAATGTACACAACAATATGTAATAAGGAAGGTAGAGGGAGAGCAATATAATGTACACACCGGTATGTAATAAGGAAGATAGAGGGAGAGCAATATAATGTACACACCAGCATGTAATAAGGAAGGTAGAGGGAGCGCAATATAATGTACACACCAGCATGTAATAAGGAAGGTAGAGGGAGCGCAATATAATGTACACACCAGCATGTAATAAGGAAGGTAGAGGGAGCGCAATATAATGTACACACCAGCATGTAATAAGGAAGGTAGAGGGAGAGCAATATAATGTACACACCGGCATGTAATAAGGAAGTGACAAAGCTATATATTTATCTTATATAAAACCCTTTATGAGGTCTAAGAACACTGTACGTTATTCACGTATGGAGTACCGTAAGGGTACGCTCGTTGCGTAGCAATCGCTTAGCCGTAGTCGAGACGCTCAAGCGTCACGTTCGCTCACGGCCAAGAGATCACAGGCAGGCACGCTATTGGCTGCCGTCTAACGTAATGATTCGCTATAGCGTAGCGGACGCTCGGGACCACGAGGAGATCACCAGCGGCGCTGACGCTCACAATGTTAAACCTTTATATCTAAACCATAAACCGTATATTGGCCCTCATTCCGAGTCGTTCGCTCTGTATTTTTCATCGCATCGCAGTGAAATTCTGCTTAGTGCGCATGCGCAATATTCGCACTGCGACTGCGCCAAGTATCTTTGCTATGAAGATAGTATTTTTACTCACGGCTTTTTCATCGCTCCGGCGATCGTAATGTGATTGACAGGAAATGGGTGTTACTGGGCGGAAACAGGCCGTTTTATGGGAGTGTGGCTGAAAACGCTACCGTTTCCGGAAAAAACGCAGGAGTGGCCGGAGAAACGGGGGAGTGGTTGGGCGAACGCTGGGTGTGTTTGTGACGTCAAACCAGGAACGACAAGCACTGAACTGATCGCACAGGCAGAGTAAGTCTGGAGCTACTCTAAAACTGCTAAGTAGTTTGTGAGCGCAATATTGCGAATACATCGGTCGCAATTTTAAGATGCTAAGATACACTCCCAGTAGGCGGCGGCTTAGCGTGTGTAACTCTGCTAAATTCGCCTTGCGACCGATCAACTCGGAATGAGGGCCATTATGCAGTAAAACCTTAGTGTAGTGATAGAGTGTAATTGCAACACAGTATAACCTTATTAACTCAAATGCTGTTCGAGCGTCACCGACGCTCTGAGAATACTTAACACTACAAGAAATACACAGATACCTGGGCTTAGGGTCCAACGCCTAATATATATATATATATATATATATATTATGAATGATATACTTGCAAAAGAATTAACACAATACAAGTCATACACTACAATATAACATAGACTACCTAACCAGATAACTACACAGGAAATACAATACAATACAATTATGTTTTAAGGGAAAATAAGAGAGAAAGAGGAGAAGAGAGAGAAATAGAGAGAAATGGCTCACAATAACAGTAAGAACAATATGATTGCGGAGAAACACTTACGCACAAGGGGAAACGATCGCATGCGCCTCTGGACATCCAGCTCCCGATTTTCAGCAATGATAACCGTTGAAGAGTGAGCTGGATGTGGTCGGCTTGTCTATTTATGCCCCACACACAATACAATTCAATGGTCCCTACAATCTCATTGTTCATTGGACACAGGAATTCGGCTTCGCATTATAACAAAAGGTCATAGGTTGATTCATACAGGTGGGCTGTGACGATTTCCAACAGCTCAGGTGGGTGGGATACTGGGTTTCCCGCCGCATGGCTAAGTAAGAACAAATAATAGTAAATGGACATAAACTTCTTATGTCCATAACTATTCGCACGAGCGATTAATCCGCTCCAAACCAACACCGGAATATTGCTAATTAAATACTCTTCCGATGGGTACTAAACACCACTGTATGACTCCTGTTAGACCCTTCGTACAATACAAAGAGGGATCCCTCTGTCCAGGAACATGCTATATTAACTAAACTTTCAGAATCTATCAAAGGGACCATGATCTACAAAATACATTATATAGTTAAAATATGTAACGATTGAGTCGCACGCTACGATCACATAAACTCTACCGTAAATACGCATACCGTGCGCCTGCGGGTGCCCGCGACTGTGAGTATGCGCACGCACGGGAGAGCGTACGCATGCGCAGCGCGGACGTGTATGAGGTGCAAATATGGCAGTGTGTATAGAGATATTTTTCTGACTTTGACAGTCCACCCTTTGGCAGTCAACAATAACTGCCACCTTCTAAAACATTTCAAAAAGAGAAAAATATATGTCAGGGGTTAATACATTTCCATGGTTGGGTAAGGGAGGAGAGTGGAGAAGGTGTGAAGAGGGTATGACCTAGTGAGATAGTAGAAGCATGTGTGTATGAATCCATGTTTGGGGGGGTCATGTATCATCGTGCCGTACGTGTTGTACATCAAGCTTCGAGGTATTGCGAAGTATACATTTGAATTCCTTCTTATCCCGTGGTACGGGTCTGTGGATGGGCTGTCAAACTTTACCGAGCTCTTTTCGGATTTTGGTTGTAACAAAATGGGGGAGCACATTTTAGTTGATGATACATGAATGGGGGAATATGTGATTGCTGATATCTGTGCCTGTATTCCCTATACTATGTGTGTAATTACCTGAAGGTTGTAGAGATGAAGAAAAGACATAATTACGGTAAATGCAGTGGTATTCTATGTCAGGTAAATGAACATTTGTCGGTTGAAGTCTTGTTCGGTGTCTGTTGAATGCAGTCTTCTTTGTGCTTTTGCCCATAAGGTGCGAGCAAAAGCTTTGTCAATGTCCATAGATTTACAAAAGTGTTGGGCTAGCGTAATTTTAAAATTTCTAGGGAAACTGGGGATCTATGGCAAAGTTCATCAAAAATCTGTGTATCAGGGCCCTCATTCCGAGTTGTTCGCTCGTTCTTTTTCATCGCATCGCAGTGAAAATCCGCTTAGTACGCATGCGCAAAGTTCGCACTGCGACTGCGCCAAGTAACTTTACTATGAAGAAAGTATTTTTACTCACGGCTTTTTCTTCGCTCCGGCGATCGTAATGTGATTGACAGGAAATGGGTGTTACTGGGCGGAAACACGGCGTTTCAGGGGCGTGTGGCTGAAAACGCTACCGTTTCCGGAAAAAACGCAGGAGTGGCCGGAGAAACTGTGGGAGTGCCTGGGCGAACGCTGGGTGTGTTTGTGACGTCAACCAGGAACGACAAGCACTGAACTGATCGCACAGGCAGAGTAAGTCTGGAGCTACTCAGAAACTGCTAAGTAGTTAGTAATCGCAATATTGCGAATACATCGGTCGCAATTTTAAGAAGCTAAGATTCACTCCCAGTAGGCGGCGGCTTAGCGTGTGTAACTCTGCTAAATTCGCCTTGCGACCGATCAACTCGGAATGAGGGCCCAGGTTGTCAAAACTTCTTCTTTAATCCATCTGTTGTCTGTATATCGGCTCATCAAATTCCTCGTCCAAGTGGGTCTTTTTACCTTGGAGGAAACGGAAAAACAGGTGAAAGAAACGGACCGTAGAAATCGCATTTTCATCACATCATTGTTTCTACATTTGGGTCATAAATCAAATCTATTGGAATTACAATTTCCTCACTCCTTAGACTCATTACCTCAGGTAGTACTTTTCCAATATAACACAATCCTTCAGAGTTTGGGGCAAGCCACTTTATACGCCTTCCTCCCGCATATGAAATATGCATCATCGGGGAGAACATATGGGACGGAGTAGGACATTACCATATTACACATCTTCCATGTGAACTCTCCTAACCCTAATTCTCCCATCTGTTTAGTACACCTATCAGTTTGTACGATCTGTGCACTGTATCCTAGTGATACCTCTCCAACTCTCGTGATCCTATTTCCTAGGGTATACCTATATCGGAAAGATTTTCCTCTACTGGCTATGTGGCGTATAAGCTCTGTATCTGTAGGCATTCTATCTGCTCTATGCGAAAAGGTCATGGTTTGGTTACTCCATGACACTTCCCAATTTCCCGGCTTTCGGGGATTGGAGATGTTAAAACATAATAGGGACCTATCCACATGGTATTGGTGGAGCTTCAAACTAGGAGGGCTGGAGATATTAAACCTCCTGTCCACCGGTCTCCCACCACTTAACTCAAGTACCTCCCCTAACGTTAAAGGAAATGGTACTAGCCCTGATTTGCTATGACCTTGAGGTACTTGAGAGCATACCCAACAATCTGTTTTATTTAACACACTACCCACTAAGGAGTGATAGTCACTCAATGGATGCCGGTCCATATGGATATTAAAACTGGATTGGCATTTCTTAATGCACCCATCCTCCACTACGTTGTCACAGAGCCTACAGATACAGTTTTCTTCAGCTAACAATCCTTCACAATTCCTTCTATTGTCAATGCTATCGGATCGTTTTCTGATACTCGCCTTTACTTGTTGGTTAAGTTGTTCTTGGAAAACTACGCCTCCATCTTTATCATCAGAACCCATTCCAGAACCTCTCTCGACCTCCATGGTACTCTCGCCGGAACAGACTGCTCTGGTCAACATCATGGTCAACAGGAAAATCCGGATCACAGTCTCTTGGGGCAAGTCCATCTTGTAGGAGGAAACGGAGAAGAATGAGAAGGGGGAAAAAATAATTTGAGGGAGAGGGGATGGGAAGTTGGAGAAAAACAATAAAAGGGAACAGGGGATCGACAACTGCTTTTGGTCTTGTGATTTTCAATGCTCAGGTGCCGCCTCAATCCTCCTGGAACAGACACTCCAGTGATACAACCTCTACCGTCTGTTCCTTATCACGGGACCTCTCTGGATCAGCAACCTTCTTACAGTGGGACGGATGAACCCAAGTCTCTCTCTCAGCAACCTTCAATGCTGTAGTGCTAGTCAATAAGACCTGGTATGGTCCTTCCCATCTGTCAATAAGGCAACCTGAGCGTAGAAAATTCCGTATCATTACATAATCCCCAGGTTCAATGTCATGACAATTACTATCTGGTAAATCAGGAATCACCAACTTCAGATTATCATTTTGATTCCTTAACTGTTTACTCATGTTAATCAAGTATTTTACAGTCACTTCATTGTTACACTTCAAATCATCCTGAGGGTTAATCATAACATGCGGTTGTCGACCAAACAAGATTTCAAAGGGAGACAGATTAAGAGGGGACCTGGGAGTGGTTCTGATGCTGTACAGTACAATGGGTAAAGCTTCTGGCCATGTCAATCCTGTCTCTGCCATCACTTTACTCAGTTTATTTTTAATAGTGCTGTTCACTCTTTCCACTTTCGTACTCGCCTGTGGACGGTATGGAGTGTGCAGCTTGCTATCAATTCCCATCAACTTACACATTCCTTGAAAGACATCACCTGTAAAATGGGTACCCCAATCGCTCTCAATTATTCTAGGGATACCGTATCTACATACAAATTCCTGCACAATTTTCTTAGCAGTAAACATAGCGGTATTTGTGGCCGCCGGAAATGCTTCGACCCAATTTGAGAAAACATCTATACAAACAAGTACATATTTCAAATTTCGACAAGGGGGTAATTGTATAAAGTCAATCTGTATTACCTGGAAAGGGCCGCCGGCAGGTGGGATATGAGATGGTTCTGTAGGTATTGCCTTTCCGATGTTCTTTCTCAAACAGGTAAGGCATGACATTGCTCTTTTACTCGCATGAGATGAAAATCCTGGGGCACACCAATATGCTCTTACCAACTTGCACATCCCTTCCTTGCCCAGATGAGTCAGCCCGTGAGCTGCCTCAGCTAAACATGGAAGGTATGCTCTGGGGGCCACTGGTTTACCGTGTCCATCCGTCCAGAGTCCTGAGGACTCCTGGCCATATCCTTTTGCCTTCCAGACTGCCTTTTCCTGTGTGGAACACAAATTTTGCATCTCACACAACTTCTGTGTGTTGATGGTATTAAATACCATCAGTTGTGTGGTGTCTGTCTGTCTGGGAGTACCAGCTGCTAACTTAGCAGCTTCGTCTGCTCGGCTGTTACCAAGTGATACTGGGTCCTGGCTATATGTGTGTGCTTTACATTTGATAACAGCCACTCTGTCGGGTTCCTGTATCGCAGTTAGAAGCCTATTTATGTGAGCTGCATGCGCTATCGGTGTACCAGCTGCCGTCATGAAATTTCTGAGGCGCCATAGGGCTCCGAAATCATGGACTACCCCGAATGCGTATCTAGAGTCGGTGTAGATATTGGCTGATTTGCCCTTAGCCAATTCACATGCTCTGGTTAGGGCGACCAGTTCAGCAACCTGGGCTGAGTGAGGTGGGCCTAGCGGTTCCGCTTCTATGGTGCCTTGGTCATCTACGACTGCGTATCCAGTACACAAGTCTCCCGAGTCTGACTGTCTATGACAACTACCGTCCGTGTAGAATGTAAGTTCTACATCTTCCAGTGGGTTGTCACTGATGTCAGGCCTTGCGGTAAAATTTTGGGTCAAATATTCCATACAATCATGTGTGTCTTCCTTTGTATTAAATCCTCCTTCCCCACCACTCTCATCCTCCACCCTTTGTGCCTGTCCAGGCACACCTGGGAGATATGTTGCAGGATTTAATGCACTGCATCTCCTTATGGTGATGTTTACGGGGGCCATTAGTGCCAATTCCCATCTTGTAAACCGCGCTGATGAGACGTGCCTGGTTTGGGCAGAATTCAGCAAGGCTGACACTGCATGTGGTGTATGAATTGTGAGGTTGTGACCTAGCACTACATCTTCGCTTTTTGTTACTAGCAATGCTATCGCAGCAACGCTTCGCAAGCATGTGGGGAGGGATCGCGCTACCGTGTCTAGCTGAGCGCAGTAATATGCTACTGGCCTGCTGGCATCACCGTGCTTTTGTGTTAGGACGCCTGCCGCGCAACCAGCACTTTCTGTTCCGTACAGCTCAAAGGGTTTCCCATAGTCTGGCATACCTAATGCTGGTGCCTGCGTTAGGCACTGTTTAAGTCTCTCAAATGCCGTCTCAGACTCGTCTGTATGCGAAATCCGATCAGGTTTGTTTGAGGAGACCATCTCCTGCAAAGGTAACGCTAGAATGGAAAATCCTGGGATCCAGTTACGGCAATACCCACACATTCCTAAAAACGTTCTGATCTGTTGCTGGGTTTGTGGCAGAGTCATGTCTCTAATTGCTTGAATTCTATCAGCGGTCAGGTGTCTCAGTCCTTGTGTTAGACAGTGTCCCAAATATTTTACCTTAGTTTGGCATAATTGCAACTTGTCTTTGGAAACCTTGTGTCCTGTGTCTGAAAGATGAAACAGGAGCTGTTTCGTATCCTTCAGGGATGCTTCCAATGAATCAGAACACAGTAGTAGATCATCCACGTACTGTATTAATACTGATCCACTCTCTGGTTGGAAAGACTGTAAACAATCATGCAAAGCCTGGGAAAATATACTTGGACTATCTATGAATCCTTGTGGTAATCGAGTCCATGTGTATTGGACTCCTCTGTATGTAAATGCAAACAAATATTGGCTGTCAGGGTGCAGAGGTACCGAAAAGAAAGCGGAGCAGAGGTCAATAACAGTGAAAAATTTCGCAGTGGGAGGGATTTGCATTAGGATGACAGCTGGATTTGGCACTACGGGGAACTGACTCTCAACTATTTTGTTAATCCCCCTTAGATCCTGCACTAGCCGGTAACCCCTCCCCCCACTCTTTTTCACAGGGAAGATGGGACTATTGGCAGTGCTGGACGTTCTTACCAGAATGCCCTGTTGTAGCAAGCGCTCTATTACTGGGTAAACTCCTAACTCCACCTCTGGCTTCAGAGGGTACTGTGGGATTTTTGGAGCTATCCTACCATCTTTTACTTGTACAACTACCGGAGCTACGTTTGCCATTAATCCAGTGTCCTGTCCATCTTTAGTCCAAAGTGACTCTGGTATCTGAGATGTCATTTCTTCTACTTGGGAGGGAGTCCTATTTGTCATAATGGTATGTGACATTAATTTTGATGGGGAGTCTAACATGTCTCGCACTTCCTGAGCGTGATTCTCAGGTATGTCCAAGAATACACCTTCAGGAGTACAATAAATGACGCACCCCATTTTACACAGTAAGTCTCTTCCCAGGAGATTAGTCGGTGCCGATGCAGCCAGCAAAAAGGAATGCTTGGTATGTAAAGGCCCTATTGTAATCTCGGCTGGTTTGCTAACAGGGTAATGCTGGACTACTCCTGTTAATCCCATGGCTGGAATTGTCCTACCAGTGGTTCTCATGCCCACTGTCGAATTTATCACTGATTTGGCCGCCCCCGTATCTACAAGAAAGTTTAATGATTTACCAGCTACATTAATTGCAACTTCGGGTTCACTTCCAAGGCTTGCAATCAATTTTACTGGCTGCAGATTACAGGTATGGCCACACCCCTATTGGGTATGGTGACCTCCCTGAATCCCGCTGGCAGCAACTACTTGTGAGGGAGTTAGCTGGGAACTACCAGAGGAGTGCCAGTCTCTGTTCGGGGGGTATCTTTTTGTTTCCCCTGTATGTGGCTCATAACTCCGTCTCTGTGGACCCTGATCCCAATGTCGTGTGTCGTGTCGTTGTCTAGGGTGTTGATAAGATTTTTGTACATTTCTCGATCTACAGTCTCGTGCAAAGTGTCCCTGTTTGTGACAAAAATAACATGTTACCACATTTGACTTACCCACAGGGTTTGGTGATATTAACACAGGCTGTTTTGTGGTCAGGGCCTGTATACTTACTGACATTAACTTATCACCTTGTGACTCCCTGTGTCTGGTGATATTCCGGTCGTGATCAATAGCAGCCTCTCTCAAAGTAGCCACAGACAGATCTCGCCAACATGGTTGTGTGGTCTGTACCCTAGTCTTTAATGACTCTTTTAAACCATCCATCAGTACCGATACTGCTACTTCTCGATGGTTTATGTTTGTTTTAATGTCCTCTATGCCTGTGTATTTTGCCATCTCTGATAATGCTCTGTGAAAATACTCTGCAGCTGTTTCTGACTCCTTTTGTTTAATGGAGAATATCTTGTTCCATTTAACTACCGCTGGGAAATACTCCTTTAACTGTAAACTTATTCTTTTTACATTATCTTTGTTGTACACATCTGTAAGAGGTACATCCTGATCTAATCCACAGTCAGCTAAAAATTGAGTTGCGTCGACATTGGAGGGTAAACAAGCTCTTAGCAGTACTTGCCAATCTTTATTATTGGGCTCTAAAGTGTTTCCTAGGTCTCTGATGTATTTTTGGCTAGCAACTAAATCTTTTCTAGGGTCAGGGAATTCAGACACTATGGTCCTTAATTCCATTCGGGTAAACGGGCTATACATGGCGATGTTCCTAACAGGAGTGACTCCTGAAGTGTCCGTTTTCCCATTTGGCACTACTATTACCTTAACAGGATTAATTCTAACAACATCATTCTGTGTAGATTCTGCAGTTTGTGGTGAAATAGTTTCAGCATAGTGTATGGTGCCGTACTTACCCGTTGATACGACCTCACCTGTCCCTCCGCTAGGGGGCTTTGTTACTAATCTTATGGGTTGGGCCGTGCCTACTGTTGTTTCTGATATGGTGGCTGCTAGAGAGAGCGCTGATATTGTTGCCGACTTCGTCCTCTTGATCACACTCCTGGGGAAAGTTCAAAACAGGGTACAACTTGCACGGGTTAATACTTGCATTGGTTAATTGGTTAACATTATCTTTAACATTTACACAGTTGCTAAGTGTTTGTTTGTTACACCTTAGTGCGTCATTCTCCGCAACCAATTTCTCTCCTGATATGTATGGTGGCGGTGGGGCCGTGGCTATCAGTTTCCTGATCGAGCCAGATCCCGCCGCCTGAGCCAATCCTCTCTGTATGTCACCCTCCTGTTGCCACAACTGCAAATAATCATAATGCTTGATTCGTCTCTTTGCTGATTTAATGAGACATATCCTTCTCCTTAAATTCGTTAACACTTCTGTGCTGAAGCTACCTACTCTTGGGAATTTCTCCCCGTCATGTACTGTCATTCTCTCCCATTCATCACATAAAGCTTCTGTGTGACTTCCGTACTTTTCACACATTACGTACCTTGCCGACCCGACTGGTCGGTTTATAGAATCAACCCGAACCGAGGTTGATCGCCCCCTTCCTGAACAACTGGCCCCCATAATTTGCAGGTGTTACGGAACCTTACAAAAAACCAAGATATTCACGATAGGTTGACGGTGAAGTTTACCGAGCACCTCACTCATTCGCCCACGCCGACCAATACGACCTGATCACACTGATATAGTGCTGGCGTACTCGACCCAGGGCCCCTATTAACCTTTGTTTACTGGAACATGTGAGTGTGATCCGCAGAGCATTAACCCTTTCCAGTAAAGGTGTGGTTGTCAGATAGTTCCTGAGTGACCAGCGAACTTCCCTTTTTGAAAAAATAAAAAATTACACAAATCACGTTAGAATGTACAAATAGCGTTTATGACCTTCGTACACAAATAGTACCGGTCAGGTTTACTAATGCACACAATTACGTGCGGTACAATCGTTCAGCACATAAGCAACTAATCTTATGTACGGAGCGACCAGCGGAATCGAAAATTGCGGCTGCGAATTCCTTCAGCAAGAGCTTGTATGGCCTATATGGGTGTTGCACCAACCCTTTTTTTGGTGTTGTGCCTGTGGACTCTATAGCGGACTTCCTTGTCTGCTGTACCTAGACCTCCTGGTCTGTTATGACCTCCTGGTCTGCTACAGTATGACCTCCTGGTCTGCTATACTCTAATGCTCAAATTTTATTTTTAACCAAGGATGCCTCCCTAGCCACCGTGCATGTCACTTACACGTATGTACCTCACGAGAACTCGATGATTTCTTTTGGTTCAATCCTCAAAATTGTAAAAACAAACACTCACTCACCACATATACACTTTTGTTTCTATTTCTATTTCTGCGCAGAAATTTCTCTTTAGACCAGATGTGTTACAAATTAGGAGAAGGATCTATTAATTTAAATTTCGAATTTAAAATAGATTTGCGCTACTTATCGCCTGTTGCGCTATTTATCGCTTGTTGCGCTATTTAAAAATCAACACTATCGTGTGACTTGAGTTACGTGGGCGTACCCAGACGCTCCGTTGCGAAATTTACGCTGCGTGCGTCGGCCTTTGCGTACGCGAGTCTCTCCCTTTGTTAGAGACACGTGTACACCAGTCTTTGTCCACCGTAACACAACTAACACGTTTTATCAATGTAGATGATCCTCGATCATCTACCGCACACCACACCAATCTCTCCTTTTACCTTTAGGTAGAGCTGTGTGTATTTCTATACCTTAACTGTATTACCTTTACTTTTTAACTATGAAATAGCGGCAAATCTCTCTTAGTACGTTTATCAATTATACAATGGCAAACAGGAGAGTGATATATGAAAATACACGAATGAAAAGAAATGCAGATATGCGTGCGTGTGTACGCAAGACAGAAATAAACAGTTTTAAAAAAGACACTATCGTTTTGTTCTTACCTCCGGTCCCGGATTCCTTCAGCACCCTTTACTAAGCGAAGCAGACGCTTAGATAAGCTGAAGGCTGCATAAGCCTGAGGCCATATAAGCGATCAACTTTTTGTGATTGGTTGTTAAATGACTAAGCAGTTGCTAGGCAGATCAGTTTTCCCGGTTGGTTTTTCCTATTGGATTAGAGGGTTGTGCATCAAGATGAAGAGGAGGGTCTTAGGTTAGTATATAGGGGGTGGCCATTTTGCTAGACTTCCTCTTGCCTTTCAGTTTATGCCCAGGAAGGATAAGTATTATTGCTTATTTCAACTGTCTGTAAATTGGTTTTGAATTTCATTTGCCTTCTCTAGGGCATTATATAGTGCTGTGCCCCCTCTCTGTGCGGTCATTGCCTGCTTTTGCCGACGTCTCCCTCCTCTGACCTAGACGATCAGCTCCCCCCCCCAGGCGCCTCGTGGATGCGGGCAGCGCCTTCCGCTCCCGCTCCCCGAGCATTGCGCCTCAGAGAGGCCTTTCCCCTGTTGCAGACAGGCGGCGGGGACGGGCAGTTACAGCCCGCTCCCCTGCCGCACGGAGACGGGCGGCCAGCGGCCGCTCGTCACGTGGTGCCGGGGCGCGCGGCTCGGCCGAGCCGCGCGCGCCGGCGCTAGCAGCGGGACGGGCCTCTCCCCTCCCTCCTGCGTCGGGCGCTTGTAGTCCTCCTCCCCCGGCGGCCAGCGGCCGTTCGTCTCATGGCGCAGGTGCCCCCAGCGGTTCACCCAGATCCTCACCCTCATCCGTTCAGTGCCTCCGGCCCTCCTCCTCCATCCCCGCGGACGGCTCTCGGCGGCGTCCTGGGGGCACAAGCGGTGCCGGACGGCCGCGGCAGAGCCGCGGGGGGCGAGGGGGGGGTCGATCTTCAGCGGGGTAATATGAGCCCAGGACAGCGGGTAGCGGCTCCCGCTGTCCCTGGGACAACAAAGGGCCCCAGCCTACCCCCTTCCAGCGAGGGGACCAGCACACCCCAGGGTGTTTTGAGTAATGTGCGGCCGAGTGTGGCTGGGGCGGGGGACGTGGCAGCGGCTGCCGCCACACCCGCCCCGGCGGCGGCCACGTGGCAGGGTTTCCCCCCGGCCTCGGGGGCCTGCTCTAGCGCCCTCTGGCCGTCAGCCGCCCAGCCGCCATTAGCTGTGCCCCCGCTTGCAGGTTTTCAAACTCCTCCCCACGCCCTTCCCGGTCCTTTTCATTTCGGGTCCACGCAGGCGTCCGTCTCGGCGGCTTATATTACGCCCGGCGGGGCGCTTGCGGTAACAGCGCAGCAAGGCTTCGCGGGGAGCCAGTCCTTCCCCGGGGGTTTTGCGTGGCCTCCGGCTCCAGCATTCCCCTTAGCCGCCAGCATGCCTTCCATGGGCTTCATGACGGTGTCCGGCACACAATTTTCCCCGCACGGGTCCAGCGCGGGCGCCGGCGTGCAGTCCACGTGGTCGGTCGGTGGCCCCCGAGTCGCGGTGCCCTCGCCGGCCTTTGCGGGCCTGCAGTCAGGACAGGCACCGGGCGGTGGGTATCAGGTGGCACAGAGTTGGCCCCCTCTCCCGGCGCCCCCTCAGTTCCTTCCGGCGTCATACGGATGGGCGGGGGCAGGCGTCTGCCCGCCGCATACGGCGTGGCGGCCGTCTTACCCCGCGAGTTTTGGTGCAGTGAGCGGGTCGGCCTTTACGCAGTCGATCGGGTACACCTCGACGGGGGCCCCCTCCCTGCAGCTGCCGGGCGGCCATCCGCCGCGGAGCGGAGGGGCGGGCCCTCCGCAATTGCGGCCAATTGTTAATGATGTTCTGGTTCCCCCTGTGCCTGTTGTCCCCTCTTTTTCTCCCTCACAGGTCCCGTCTAATTCAGGGGCTACGCCCGACACGAGGCAAAGGTCGCGGACGAGCGCGACGGCGAACGTGGAGGTACGGCCATCAGCGGAGGCGGGTGCAGCGGACGACGCGGTTCCGGGTCCTTCGAACTCCGGTGAGCTAAACATTCCTTTACACGTTTCAACTTGTAGTTCCTCGTCTTCTAGCAGCGTATCATCCGGCTCTCCGCGGCGCCCGCGTAAATTAGCTAGGCTCATCGCGCGGCGAATGGCTAAGGAGGCGCATAAGGTGGCCGCTCCTGCGCAGGTGGTCCCCTCTGACCCACCCCGTTACGGCGAGATGGTACATTGCGCCAACACGGCAGTTACAAGGGGGGTTCGCAAGCGCATGCGGGAAAAAATCCGTAAGGGGAAGTATGTAGACATATTCACCCTTACGGAGGAAATGCGGCAAGGTTTTGACGCAGCCAAGAAGCCGGGTGGTATGGGGGAAAATGCGTTTCGCAATTTTCACCAGTGGCTGCGTGGTTTTTTGGTGTTCATGGCTTGCTACACGGAATCGCGTCCCTCGGAGTATGCCAACTTGGTGAAATATTTGTTTTTAGTACACAATATGTACTTGAAATCCAAGGGTTCCGCGTGGCGGGATTACGACGAGAATTTTCGTCGCAATCAGGATGGCAACCCCATCCTGCCCGCGGGTTTCAAGGATGTTGAGGTGTGGTTGGAGGTCACGCAGCAGGTCAAACCCACCCCGGACGTCACGGCCAAGAAGCCCGGGGCGGCCGGGGCGGCGGCTTCCCGATTGGCGGGGAAAGGCAAGTGCTTTGCCTACAACGACGGCAAATGCGTCAAAGGAACGAGTTGTCGTTTTCGCCACTCATGTAGGTTGTGCGGAGCAAGTCACCCGGCCAAGGAATGCACCGCGGCGACAGGCAGTAAGCCTGCCGCTTCCACCGAGGCCGGTGGAGTTGGCAAGTAAGGCCTTCTCCCCGATTATAGTTCCCGAGTTGCAGCGCTGGCTTACCTTGTACCCCGATGAGGCGGCGGCATCGTTTCTCTTGGAGGGTTTTCAGCACGGTTTTCGTTTGCCAATTCCGGATTCGGTGTATGTGGTTGCACGACAGAATTTGAGATCGGCTCGGGAATTCCCGCAGGAAGTCCGGCGGAAGGTTGACGGGGAAATTGGGCTGGGGCGCATGGCTGGGCCCTACGCCCTTTCCCCGTTGCCCTCCTTGTGCATTTCCCCAGTAGGGGTAGTGCCCAAGAAGGCCATAGGTAAGTTTCGTTTGATACAGCACTTGTCGCACCCGCCGGGGTTGTCGGTCAACGACGCTATCCCGGAAGCCCAGTGCAGAGTTCGATATCAGTCGTTTGACGACGCGCTGCGCTTAGTGCGGGATTGTGGTCCGGGGAGTCTGTTGGCAAAATTGGACGTGGAGTCGGCCTTTCGGCTACTCCCGCTACACCCAGATTCCCTGCGGTTTCTGGGTTTCAAAATAGGGGGCGAATTCTACGTCGATCGGTGTCTCCCCATGGGTTGCTCTGTCTCCTGCGCCTACTTTGAGTGCTTTAGCACATTTTTACACTGGTGCGTCCAGACCGCCTCCGGGCAACTGGGGGTGGCTCACTACCTGGATGACTTTCTTTTTGTAGGGCCCGGGGACAGTTCGGTCTGTGGGGACATTCTCTCGGTGGCCAGGTCGTTATTCTGCGCTTTAGGGGTACCGGTTGCGCAGGATAAGTGCGAGGGTCCTTGCACTTGTCTTAGCTATTTAGGTATCGAAATTGACACGGTAGGGGGGTGCTGTCGCCTGCCCGAGGATAAGGTGCGGAAACTATTGGGTTTGATTACAGACTGTTTAGGAAAACGCAGGGTTCGGCTTAAGCAGGTGCAGTCCTTGCTTGGTTCTCTCAATTTTGCATGTCGGATTATCCCCATGGGTAGGATTTTCTGTCGCAAACTTGAGCGGGCCACCGCGGGGACGGTTCGGCAGAATCACTCCGTGTACCTTTCCCGCGAGATCAAGGATGATTTGCGGATTTGGGTCTCGTTCCTGGTGTCCTTCAACAGGGAAGTTTTGTGGCCCGCTCCTTGTTGTTCCAGTAAGCAGCTGCAATTGTTCACGGATGCTTCCGGCAGTCTAGGGTTTGGCGCGTTCTTCGCTGGCGCATGGTGCGCTGCGGCCTGGCCGGCATCTTGGGTAACGCGTGGGTTTACCAAGAACCTGCTTTTGCTGGAATTGTTCCCGATCTTAGTGGCGCTTGAGTTATGGGCCGGACGGTTCGCAAATAGGGACATTTTGTTTCTTTGCGACAACTTGGGGGTAGTGCATGCGATTAATAATCAGCGTTCCTCCTCTCCGCAGGCGCTGCGATTGCTAAGGCATTTAGTGTTGGTGTGTTTGCAGCGCAATATTAATTTTAGGGCTCGCCACGTTCCTGGAGTTGACAATGGAATTGCGGATGCATTGTCCCGGTTCCAGTTTGACAAATTCAGGACGTTGGTTCCGGGAGCGGAGGCAGAGGGGTTACAGTGCCCACCTTCTGTCTGGCAGATGGTCGAAGCGGTTTAACGGCATTAGCCAGGTGTGCACTGGCTCCCTCCACGCTACGAGCGTATGATGCTGCATGGCGGGATTGGTCAGCCTTTCAGAGTAGGTACGGGGTAGCAGGTGAGTCCTCGGCCGACGCCCTGTTGACCTTTGTTTGGGAGCAGTACCAAAACGGTAGGTCAAAAGCGGCCATGGCTACTGCCCTTGCGGGCATCGCCTTTCACTCGCGACTCCACGGGACGGCGGACCCCACGGGGTCGTTTGTCCTTTCCAGAGCGCTGAAAGGCTGGGCTAGGTTGCACCCGGCGCCTGCGGATTCGCGTAGGCCTATAACGTTGCAGCTGCTAGCAGAATTGCTGCGTGTGCTACCTCAGATTGCGTCCTTGGAATTTGAGGTGGCATTGTTTAGTAGCGCTTATGCCCTGGCCTTTTTTGGGGCTTTTCGGGTGAGCGAGTTAGTGGCGAGCAGCAAGGCGTCCCGGGAATCGGGTCTGCTCTACGAGAATGTGCGCTTGCAGGAGGGCCTGTTGCTCTGTAGGATTGTGCGGTCCAAGACAGATCAAACAGGTCGGGGTCGCTGGTTGTCCTTGGAGGCTCAGGGAGGTACGGGCGTTTGCCCGCTGCGGTTGACGCAAGAGTATGTGCGGTTAAGACCTCCGGGGGGCAACCAGTTGTTGGTGCACGCGCAGTCGGACCCTCTGACAAAGTTTCAGTTCTCATCGGTGTTCAAGAAATGTTTGACGGCGTTGGGCTTGCAGGAGGCGGACTTCGGTACTCATTCCTTTCGGATTGGGGCGGCTACCCATGCGGCGGCCGCTGGTTCATCACCGGCGGCTATTCGGGAGTTGGGTCGCTGGAGGTCGGCCTCCTATAAGTCCTATGTCCGTATAGATAAGTTATAAGTGCGCCTGTTGCGCTAACCCAAAAACGAGTTTACTCGTCGGTTTTTGAACGCTTACCGTTCAGGAATCGAGGGTGTGAAGCGAATTTTTAAAATTTTTCCTCCGAGGGGGCCTAATTTCAATTGGCTGTTCTACCAAGGTCCACGGGAGGTTTTTTGAGTTTTCTCCTTCACTTGGGTTTTATTGGTTACGTTGTGTTTAAGTTACAGATTATGTGCATAATCTGACATTAGGATATTTTCTTTTACAGCTGTCAGCAATTTTGGAGACCACATATGGATGGTTGGTCATTCCTATGTTTTTTGGGCGGAGAAACATCCCATGGCATCTAGGGCGACTGAGATTTTTGGGTCCAGGCAATTTAGATGGTTAGGTGTTAGGGGCATGTTATGGGGTGATTTGTTGCGCGTCCTTTTTTCTAGGGAGCGCCGCTGGGGTCGCCCCAGTTGTATTATCATTCATCTGGGTGGTAATGTCAGGGTGCAGAGGTACCGAAAAGAAAGCGGAGCAGAGGTCAATAACAGTGAAAAATTTCGCAGTGGGAGGGATTTGCATTAGGATGACAGCTGGATTTGGCACTACGGGGAACTGACTCTCAACTATTTTGTTAATCCCCCTTAGATCCTGCACTAGCCGGTAACCCCTCCCCCCACTCTTTTTCACAGGGAAGATGGGACTATTGGCAGTGCTGGACGTTCTTACCAGAATGCCCTGTTGTAGCAAGCGCTCTATTACTGGGTAAACTCCTAACTCCACCTCTGGCTTCAGAGGGTACTGTGGGATTTTTGGAGCTATCCTACCATCTTTTACTTGTACAACTACCGGAGCTACGTTTGCCATTAATCCAGTGTCCTGTCCATCTTTAGTCCAAAGTGACTCTGGTATCTGAGATGTCATTTCTTCTACTTGGGAGGGAGTCCTATTTGTCATAATGGTATGTGACATTAATTTTGATGGGGAGTCTAACATGTCTCGCACTTCCTGAGCGTGATTCTCAGGTATGTCCAAGAATACACCTTCAGGAGTACAATAAATGACGCACCCCATTTTACACAGTAAGTCTCTTCCCAGGAGATTAGTCGGTGCCGATGCAGCCAGCAAAAAGGAATGCTTGGTATGTAAAGGCCCTATTGTAATCTCGGCTGGTTTGCTAACAGGGTAATGCTGGACTACTCCTGTTAATCCCATGGCTGGAATTGTCCTACCAGTGGTTCTCATGCCCACTGTCGAATTTATCACTGATTTGGCCGCCCCCGTATCTACAAGAAAGTTTAATGATTTACCAGCTACATTAATTGCAACTTCGGGTTCACTTCCAAGGCTTGCAATCAATTTTACTGGCTGCAGATTACAGGTATGGCCACACCCCTATTGGGTATGGTGACCTCCCTGAATCCCGCTGGCAGCAACTACTTGTGAGGGAGTTAGCTGGGAACTACCAGAGGAGTGCCAGTCTCTGTTCGGGGGGTATCTTTTTGTTTCCCCTGTATGTGGCTCATAACTCCGTCTCTGTGGACCCTGATCCCAATGTCGTGTGTCGTGTCGTTGTCTAGGGTGTTGATAAGATTTTTGTACATTTCTCGATCTACAGTCTCGTGCAAAGTGTCCCTGTTTGTGACAAAAATAACATGTTACCACATTTGACTTACCCACAGGGTTTGGTGATATTAACACAGGCTGTTTTGTGGTCAGGGCCTGTATACTTACTGACATTAACTTATCACCTTGTGACTCCCTGTGTCTGGTGATATTCCGGTCGTGATCAATAGCAGCCTCTCTCAAAGTAGCCACAGACAGATCTCGCCAACATGGTTGTGTGGTCTGTACCCTAGTCTTTAATGACTCTTTTAAACCATCCATCAGTACCGATACTGCTACTTCTCGATGGTTTATGTTTGTTTTAATGTCCTCTATGCCTGTGTATTTTGCCATCTCTGATAATGCTCTGTGAAAATACTCTGCAGCTGTTTCTGACTCCTTTTGTTTAATGGAGAATATCTTGTTCCATTTAACTACCGCTGGGAAATACTCCTTTAACTGTAAACTTATTCTTTTTACATTATCTTTGTTGTACACATCTGTAAGAGGTACATCCTGATCTAATCCACAGTCAGCTAAAAATTGAGTTGCGTCGACATTGGAGGGTAAACAAGCTCTTAGCAGTACTTGCCAATCTTTATTATTGGGCTCTAAAGTGTTTCCTAGGTCTCTGATGTATTTTTGGCTAGCAACTAAATCTTTTCTAGGGTCAGGGAATTCAGACACTATGGTCCTTAATTCCATTCGGGTAAACGGGCTATACATGGCGATGTTCCTAACAGGAGTGACTCCTGAAGTGTCCGTTTTCCCATTTGGCACTACTATTACCTTAACAGGATTAATTCTAACAACATCATTCTGTGTAGATTCTGCAGTTTGTGGTGAAATAGTTTCAGCATAGTGTATGGTGCCGTACTTACCCGTTGATACGACCTCACCTGTCCCTCCGCTAGGGGGCTTTGTTACTAATCTTATGGGTTGGGCCGTGCCTACTGTTGTTTCTGATATGGTGGCTGCTAGAGAGAGCGCTGATATTGTTGCCGACTTCGTCCTCTTGATCACACTCCTGGGGAAAGTTCAAAACAGGGTACAACTTGCACGGGTTAATACTTGCATTGGTTAATTGGTTAACATTATCTTTAACATTTACACAGTTGCTAAGTGTTTGTTTGTTACACCTTAGTGCGTCATTCTCCGCAACCAATTTCTCTCCTGATATGTATGGTGGCGGTGGGGCCGTGGCTATCAGTTTCCTGATCGAGCCAGATCCCGCCGCCTGAGCCAATCCTCTCTGTATGTCACCCTCCTGTTGCCACAACTGCAAATAATCATAATGCTTGATTCGTCTCTTTGCTGATTTAATGAGACATATCCTTCTCCTTAAATTCGTTAACACTTCTGTGCTGAAGCTACCTACTCTTGGGAATTTCTCCCCGTCATGTACTGTCATTCTCTCCCATTCATCACATAAAGCTTCTGTGTGACTTCCGTACTTTTCACACATTACGTACCTTGCCGACCCGACTGGTCGGTTTATAGAATCAACCCGAACCGAGGTTGATCGCCCCCTTCCTGAACAACTGGCCCCCATAATTTGCAGGTGTTACGGAACCTTACAAAAAACCAAGATATTCACGATAGGTTGACGGTGAAGTTTACCGAGCACCTCACTCACTCGCCCACGCCGACCAATACGACCTGATCACACTGATATAGTGCTGGCGTACTCGACCCAGGGCCCCTATTAACCTTTGTTTACTGGAACATGTGAGTGTGATCCGCAGAGCATTAACCCTTTCCAGTAAAGGTGTGGTTGTCAGATAGTTCCTGAGTGACCAGCGAACTTCCCTTTTTGAAAAAATAAAAAATTACACAAATCACGTTAGAATGTACAAATAGCGTTTATGACCTTCGTACACAAATAGTACCGGTCAGGTTTACTAATGCACACAATTACGTGCGGTACAATCGTTCAGCACATAAGCAACTAATCTTATGTACGGAGCGACCAGCGGAATCGAAAATTGCGGCTGCGAATTCCTTCAGCAAGAGCTTGTATGGCCTATATGGGTGTTGCACCAACCCTTTTTTTGGTGTTGTGCCTGTGGACTCTATAGCGGACTTCCTTGTCTGCTGTACCTAGACCTCCTGGTCTGTTATGACCTCCTGGTCTGCTACAGTATGACCTCCTGGTCTGCTATACTCTAATGCTCAAATTTTATTTTTAACCAAGGATGCCTCCCTAGCCACCGTGCATGTCACTTACACGTATGTACCTCACGAGAACTCGATGATTTCTTTTGGTTCAATCCTCAAAATTGTAAAAACAAACACTCACTCACCACATATACACTTTTGTTTCTATTTCTATTTCTGCGCAGAAATTTCTCTTTAGACCAGATGTGTTACAAATTAGGAGAAGGATCTATTAATTTAAATTTCGAATTTAAAATAGATTTGCGCTACTTATCGCCTGTTGCGCTATTTATCGCTTGTTGCGCTATTTAAAAATCAACACTATCGTGTGACTTGAGTTACGTGGGCGTACCCAGACGCTCCGTTGCGAAATTTACGCTGCGTGCGTCGGCCTTTGCGTACGCGAGTCTCTCCCTTTGTTAGAGACACGTGTACACCAGTCTTTGTCCACCGTAACACAACTAACACGTTTTATCAATGTAGATGATCCTCGATCATCTACCGCACACCACACCAATCTCTCCTTTTACCTTTAGGTAGAGCTGTGTGTATTTCTATACCTTAACTGTATTACCTTTACTTTTTAACTATGAAATAGCGGCAAATCTCTCTTAGTACGTTTATCAATTATACAATGGCAAACAGGAGAGTGATATATGAAAATACACGAATGAAAAGAAATGCAGATATGCGTGCGTGTGTACGCAAGACAGAAATAAACAGTTTTAAAAAAGACACTATCGTTTTGTTCTTACCTCCGGTCCCGGATTCCTTCAGCACCCTTTACTAAGCGAAGCAGACGCTTAGATAAGCTGAAGGCTGCATAAGCCTGAGGCCATATAAGCGATCAACTTTTTGTGATTGGTTGTTAAATGACTAAGCAGTTGCTAGGCAGATCAGTTTTCCCGGTTGGTTTTTCCTATTGGATTAGAGGGTTGTGCATCAAGATGAAGAGGAGGGTCTTAGGTTAGTATATAGGGGGTGGCCATTTTGCTAGACTTCCTCTTGCCTTTCAGTTTATGCCCAGGAAGGATAAGTATTATTGCTTATTTCAACTGTCTGTAAATTGGTTTTGAATTTCATTTGCCTTCTCTAGGGCATTATATAGTGCTGTGCCCCCTCTCTGTGCGGTCATTGCCTGCTTTTGCCGACGTCTCCCTCCTCTGACCTAGACGATCAGCTCCCCCCCCAGGCGCCTCGTGGATGCGGGCAGCGCCTTCCGCTCCCGCTCCCCGAGCATTGCGCCTCAGAGAGGCCTTTCCCCTGTTGCAGACAGGCGGCGGGGACGGGCAGTTACAGCCCGCTCCCCTGCCGCACGGAGACGGGCGGCCAGCGGCCGCTCGTCACGTGGTGCCGGGGCGCGCGGCTCGGCCGAGCCGCGCGCGCCGGCGCTAGCAGCGGGACGGGCCTCTCCCCTCCCTCCTGCGTCGGGCGCTTGTAGTCCTCCTCCCCCGGCGGCCAGCGGCCGTTCGTCTCATGGCGCAGGTGCCCCCAGCGGTTCACCCAGATCCTCACCCTCATCCGTTCAGTGCCTCCGGCCCTCCTCCTCCATCCCCGCGGACGGCTCTCGGCGGCGTCCTGGGGGCACAAGCGGTGCCGGACGGCCGCGGCAGAGCCGCGGGGGGCGAGGGGGGGGTCGATCTTCAGCGGGGTAATATGAGCCCAGGACAGCGGGTAGCGGCTCCCGCTGTCCCTGGGACAACAAAGGGCCCCAGCCTACCCCCTTCCAGCGAGGGGACCAGCACACCCCAGGGTGTTTTGAGTAATGTGCGGCCGAGTGTGGCTGGGGCGGGGGACGTGGCAGCGGCTGCCGCCACACCCGCCCCGGCGGCGGCCACGTGGCAGGGTTTCCCCCCGGCCTCGGGGGCCTGCTCTAGCGCCCTCTGGCCGTCAGCCGCCCAGCCGCCATTAGCTGTGCCCCCGCTTGCAGGTTTTCAAACTCCTCCCCACGCCCTTCCCGGTCCTTTTCATTTCGGGTCCACGCAGGCGTCCGTCTCGGCGGCTTATATTACGCCCGGCGGGGCGCTTGCGGTAACAGCGCAGCAAGGCTTCGCGGGGAGCCAGTCCTTCCCCGGGGGTTTTGCGTGGCCTCCGGCTCCAGCATTCCCCTTAGCCGCCAGCATGCCTTCCATGGGCTTCATGACGGTGTCCGGCACACAATTTTCCCCGCACGGGTCCAGCGCGGGCGCCGGCGTGCAGTCCACGTGGTCGGTCGGTGGCCCCCGAGTCGCGGTGCCCTCGCCGGCCTTTGCGGGCCTGCAGTCAGGACAGGCACCGGGCGGTGGGTATCAGGTGGCACAGAGTTGGCCCCCTCTCCCGGCGCCCCCTCAGTTCCTTCCGGCGTCATACGGATGGGCGGGGGCAGGCGTCTGCCCGCCGCATACGGCGTGGCGGCCGTCTTACCCCGCGAGTTTTGGTGCAGTGAGCGGGTCGGCCTTTACGCAGTCGATCGGGTACACCTCGACGGGGGCCCCCTCCCTGCAGCTGCCGGGCGGCCATCCGCCGCGGAGCGGAGGGGCGGGCCCTCCGCAATTGCGGCCAATTGTTAATGATGTTCTGGTTCCCCCTGTGCCTGTTGTCCCCTCTTTTTCTCCCTCACAGGTCCCGTCTAATTCAGGGGCTACGCCCGACACGAGGCGAAGGTCGCGGACGAGCGCGACGGCGAACGTGGAGGTACGGCCATCAGCGGAGGCGGGTGCAGCGGACGACGCGGTTCCGGGTCCTTCGAACTCCGGTGAGCTAAACATTCCTTTACACGTTTCAACTTGTAGTTCCTCGTCTTCTAGCAGCGTATCATCCGGCTCTCCGCGGCGCCCGCGTAAATTAGCTAGGCTCATCGCGCGGCGAATGGCTAAGGAGGCGCATAAGGTGGCCGCTCCTGCGCAGGTGGTCCCCTCTGACCCACCCCGTTACGGCGAGATGGTACATTGCGCCAACACGGCAGTTACAAGGGGGGTTCGCAAGCGCATGCGGGAAAAAATCCGTAAGGGGAAGTATGTAGACATATTCACCCTTACGGAGGAAATGCGGCAAGGTTTTGACGCAGCCAAGAAGCCGGGTGGTATGGGGGAAAATGCGTTTCGCAATTTTCACCAGTGGCTGCGTGGTTTTTTGGTGTTCATGGCTTGCTACACGGAATCGCGTCCCTCGGAGTATGCCAACTTGGTGAAATATTTGTTTTTAGTACACAATATGTACTTGAAATCCAAGGGTTCCGCGTGGCGGGATTACGACGAGAATTTTCGTCGCAATCAGGATGGCAACCCCATCCTGCCCGCGGGTTTCAAGGATGTTGAGGTGTGGTTGGAGGTCACGCAGCAGGTCAAACCCACCCCGGACGTCACGGCCAAGAAGCCCGGGGCGGCCGGGGCGGCGGCTTCCCGATTGGCGGGGAAAGGCAAGTGCTTTGCCTACAACGACGGCAAATGCGTCAAAGGAACGAGTTGTCGTTTTCGCCACTCATGTAGGTTGTGCGGAGCAAGTCACCCGGCCAAGGAATGCACCGCGACGACAGGCAGTAAGCCTGCCGCTTCCACCGAGGCCGGTGGAGTTGGCAAGTAAGGCCTTCTCCCCGATTATAGTTCCCGAGTTGCAGCGCTGGCTTACCTTGTACCCCGATGAGGCGGCGGCATCGTTTCTCTTGGAGGGTTTTCAGCACGGTTTTCGTTTGCCAATTCCGGATTCGGTGTATGTGGTTGCACGACAGAATTTGAGATCGGCTCGGGAATTCCCGCAGGAAGTCCGGCGGAAGGTTGACGGGGAAATTGGGCTGGGGCGCATGGCTGGGCCCTACGCCCTTTCCCCGTTGCCCTCCTTGTGCATTTCCCCAGTAGGGGTAGTGCCCAAGAAGGCCATAGGTAAGTTTCGTTTGATACAGCACTTGTCGCACCCGCCGGGGTTGTCGGTCAACGACGCTATCCCGGAAGCCCAGTGCACAGTTCGATATCAGTCGTTTGACGACGCGCTGCGCTTAGTGCGGGATTGTGGTCCGGGGAGTCTGTTGGCAAAATTGGACGTGGAGTCGGCCTTTCGGCTACTCCCGCTACACCCAGATTCCCTGCGGTTTCTGGGTTTCAAAATAGGGGGCGAATTCTACGTCGATTGGTGTCTCCCCATGGGTTGCTCTGTCTCCTGCGCCTACTTTGAGTGCTTTAGCACATTTTTACACTGGTGCGTCCAGACCGCCTCCGGGCAACTGGGGGTGGCTCACTACCTGGATGACTTTCTTTTTGTAGGGCCCGGGGACAGTTCGGTCTGTGGGGACATTCTCTCGGTGGCCAGGTCGTTATTCTGCGCTTTAGGGGTACCGGTTGCGCAGGATAAGTGCGAGGGTCCTTGCACTTGTCTTAGCTATTTAGGTATCGAAATTGACACGGTAGGGGGGTGCTGTCGCTTGCCCGAGGATAAGGTGCGGAAACTATTGGGTTTGATTACAGACTGTTTAGGAAAACGCAGGGTTCGGCTTAAGCAGGTGCAGTCCTTGCTTGGTTCTCTCAATTTTGCATGTCGGATTATCCCCATGGGTAGGATTTTCTGTCGCAAACTTGAGCGGGCCACCGCGGGGACGGTTCGGCAGAATCACTCCGTGTACCTTTCCCGCGAGATCAAGGATGATTTGCGGATTTGGGTCTCGTTCCTGGTGTCCTTCAACAGGGAAGTTTTGTGGCCCGCTCCTTGTTGTTCCAGTAAGCAGCTGCAATTGTTCACGGATGCTTCCGGCAGTCTAGGGTTTGGCGCGTTCTTCGCTGGCGCATGGTGCGCTGCGGCCTGGCCGGCATCTTGGGTAACGCGTGGGTTTACCAAGAACCTGCTTTTGCTGGAATTGTTCCCGATCTTAGTGGCGCTTGAGTTATGGGCCGGACGGTTCGCAAATAGGGACATTTTGTTTCTTTGCGACAACTTGGGGGTAGTGCATGCGATTAATAATCAGCGTTCCTCCTCTCCGCAGGCGCTGCGATTGCTAAGGCATTTAGTGTTGGTGTGTTTGCAGCGCAATATTAATTTTAGGGCTCGCCACGTTCCTGGAGTTGACAATGGAATTGCGGATGCATTGTCCCGGTTCCAGTTTGACAAATTCAGGACGTTGGTTCCGGGAGCGGAGGCAGAGGGGTTACAGTGCCCACCTTCTGTCTGGCAGATGGTCGAAGCGGTTTAACGGCATTAGCCAGGTGTGCACTGGCTCCCTCCACGCTACGAGCGTATGATGCTGCATGGCGGGATTGGTCAGCCTTTCAGAGTAGGTACGGGGTAGCAGGTGAGTCCTCGGCCGACGCCCTGTTGACCTTTGTTTGGGAGCAGTACCAAAACGGTAGGTCAAAAGCGGCCATGGCTACTGCCCTTGCGGGCATCGCCTTTCACTCGCGACTCCACGGGACGGCGGACCCCACGGGGTCGTTTGTCCTTTCCAGAGCGCTGAAAGGCTGGGCTAGGTTGCACCCGGCGCCTGCGGATTCGCGTAGGCCTATAACGTTGCAGCTGCTAGCAGAATTGCTGCGTGTGCTACTTCAGATTGCGTCCTTGGAATTTGAGGTGGCATTGTTTAGTAGCGCTTATGCCCTGGCCTTTTTTGGGGCTTTTCGGGTGAGCGAGTTAGTGGCGAGCAGCAAGGCGTCCCGGGAATCGGGTCTGCTCTACGAGAATGTGCGCTTGCAGGAGGGCCTGTTGCTCTGTAGGATTGTGCGGTCCAAGACAGATCAAACAGGTCGGGGTCGCTGGTTGTCCTTGGAGGCTCAGGGAGGTACGGGCGTTTGCCCGCTGCGGTTGACGCAAGAGTATGTGCGGTTAAGACCTCCGGGGGGCAACCAGTTGTTGGTGCACGCGCAGTCGGACCCTCTGACAAAGTTTCAGTTCTCATCGGTGTTCAAGAAATGTTTGACGGCGTTGGGCTTGCAGGAGGCGGACTTCGGTACTCATTCCTTTCGGATTGGGGCGGCTACCCATGCGGCGGCCGCTGGTTCATCACCGGCGGCTATTCGGGAGTTGGGTCGCTGGAGGTCGGCCTCCTATAAGTCCTATGTCCGTATAGATAAGTTATAAGTGCGCCTGTTGCGCTAACCCAAAAACGAGTTTACTCGTCGGTTTTTGAACGCTTACCGTTCAGGAATCGAGGGTGTGAAGCGAATTTTTAAAATTTTTCCTCCGAGGGGGCCTAATTTCAATTGGCTGTTCTACCAAGGTCCACGGGAGGTTTTTTGAGTTTTCTCCTTCACTTGGGTTTTATTGGTTACGTTGTGTTTAAGTTACAGATTATGTGCATAATCTGACATTAGGATATTTTCTTTTACAGCTGTCAGCAATTTTGGAGACCACATATGGATGGTTGGTCATTCCTATGTTTTTTGGGCGGAGAAACATCCCATGGCATCTAGGGCGACTGAGATTTTTGGGTCCAGGCAATTTAGATGGTTAGGTGTTAGGGGCATGTTATGGGGTGATTTGTTGCGCGTCCTTTTTTCTAGGGAGCGCCGCTGGGGTCGCCCCAGTTGTATTATCATTCATCTGGGTGGTAATGATCTGGGCCGAGTTAAAGGCATAGACTTGATTTTGTCTATAAAGGCGGATGTGGTGGCGATACGTTGTCACTGGCCTGGGGTATGCATTGTCTGGTCGGAAATGGTGCCCCGTTTCCATTGGCGTGGTGCGTTTCTCGGCGCTGGAGAAAGCACGCAAAAAGGTGAACTCGACGGTGTCTCTTTTTGTCAAGGCCATAGGCGGAGTGGCAATTAAGCATCCTCTGCTGGTGCTGCGGAACAGGCAGTTCTATAGAGACGATGGGGTTCACCTTTCTCCGGAAGGAGTGCAGTTTTTTCTGGAGGATATTTTTGGTCTTTTTCGTTAGAGCTAGTTAGTTTCTTATTTGGTTAAGGTTGTGGTTGCGGATGGCGGTGGCGGTATGGTAAACCTTGGTGGCGGGAAATCGCTGCCAACCAGCTGTCACACAGGCATAAGTGGTCATTGTGGGGCTCCCTCTTTAGAAGGACGGCAGGTGTGTCCTTTTCTTGCGGTTGGACATTTAGACGTTCCCCTGCGGGAACCGAACGTTTGCCAGAGAAAGAGGGGTAAGGCCAGCACAATGCGGGTTATGCGGGAAGGAGGCGGGGTATGTGTACTCCCCTCCTTGGTTTGGTGGTTTTCATCTAGGTGACGGGTGCTGGTGTTTGGCAGCGGTTTTCTGTTTGCCATCCTCCAAACTAAAGTTAATATATATTCAATTCAATTCTAATTCGGCCTCAATTATTAGTTTAAAGAGTTGGTCAGCGATTAATAAACATAGTCTGACCTTTAACTCCAGCTACTGTGTCCGTGTCTTTATTTCAGTGTGTGGTGTGGTTTTTGTTTAGTGATAAGCTAGCTTAAATAAAAGGTTTATGTAATCACAATAAAGTTATGAGCGGCTTATCCAAACAGCACTACGAGGAATATGACCTCCCGCCCTTTGCTGCTGGATAATGTCTGCTGAAATTACCTAGTGCAGATATGTGAAGGACGGGCGAGCCGCCAATTGACAAAGCTAAATATTTATCTTATATAAAACCCTTTATGAGGTCTAAGAACACTGTACGTTATTCACGTATGGAGTACCGTAAGGGTACGCTCGTTGCGTAGCAATCGCTTAGCCGTAGTCGAGACGCTCAAGCGTCACGTTCGCTCACGGCCAAGAGATCACAGGCAGGCACGCTATTGGCTGCCGTCTAACGTAATGATTCGCTATAGCGTAGCGGACGCTCGGGACCACGAGGAGATCACCAGCGGCGCTGACGCTCACAATGTTAAACCTTTATATCTAAACCATAAACCGTATATTATGCAGTAAAACCTTAGTGTAGTGATAGAGTGTAAATGCAACACAGTATAACCTTATTAACTCAAATGCTGTTCGAGCGTCACCGACGCTCTGAGAATACTTAACACTACAAGAAATACACAGATACCTGGGCTTAGGGTCCAACGCCTAATATATATATATATATTATGAATGATATACTTGCAAAAGAATTAACACAATACAAGTCATACACTACAATATAACATAGACTACCTAACCAGATAACTACACAGGAAATACAATACAATACAATTACGTTTTAAGGGAAAATAAGAGAGAAAGAGGAGAAGAGAGAGAAATAGAGAGAAATGGCTCACAATAACAGTAAGAACAATATGATTGCGGAGAAACACTTACGCACAAGGGGAAACGATCGCATGCGCCTCTGGACATCCAGCTCCCGATTTTCAGCAATGATAACCGTTGAAGAGTGAGCTGGATGTGGTCGGCTTGTCTATTTATGCCCCACACACAATACAATTCAATGGTCCCTACAATCTCATTGTTCATTGGTCACAGGAATTCGGCTTCGCATTATAACAAAAGGTCATAGGTTGATTCATACAGGTGGGCTGTGACGATTTCCAACAGCTCAGGTGGGTGGGATACTGGGTTTCCCGCCGCATGGCTAAGTAAGAGCAAATAATAGTAAATGGACATAAACTTCTTATGTCCATAACTATTCGCACGAGCGATTAATCCGCTCCAAACCAACACCGGAATATTGCTAATTAAATACTCTTCCGATGGGTACTAAACACCACTGTATGACTCCTGTTAGACCCTTCGTACAATACAAAGAGGGATCCCTCTGTCCAGGAACATGCTATATTAACTAAACTTTCAGAATCTATCAAAGGGACCATGATCTACAAAATACATTATATAGTTAAAATATGTAACGATTGAGTCGCACGCTACGATCACATAAACTCTACCGTAAATACGCATACCGTGCGCCTGCGGGTGCCCGCGACTGTGAGTATGCGCACGCACGGGAGAGCGTACGCATGCGCAGCGCGGACGTGTATGAGGTGCAAATATGGCAGTGTGTATAGAGATATTTTTCTGACTTTGACAGAAGGTAGAGGGAGAGCAATATAATGTACAGACAGCAGCATGTAATAAGGAAGGTACAGGGAGAGCAATATAATGTACACACCAGTATGTAATGAGTAAGGTACAGGGATAGCAATGTAATGTACACACCGGCATGTAATAAGGAAGGTAGAGGGAGAGCAATATAATGTACACACCAGTATGTAATAAGGAAGGTAGAGGGAGAGCAATATAATGTACACACCAGTATATAATAAGGAAGGTAGAGGGAGAGCAATATAATGTACACACCAGCATGTAATAAGGAAGGTAGAGGGAGAGCAATATAATGTACACACCGTCATGTAATAAGGAAGGTAGAGGAAGAGCAATATAATGTACACACCGGCATGTAATAAGGAAGGTAGAGGGAGAGCAATATAATGTACACACCGGCATGTAATAAGGAAGGTAGAGGGAGAGCAATATAAAGTACACACCAGTATGTAATGAGGAAGGTACAGGGAGAGCAATATAATGTACACACCGGCATGTAATAAGGAAGGTAGAGGGAGAGCAATATAATGTACACACCAGCATGTAATAAGGAAGGGAGAGGGAGAGCAATATAATGTACACACCGGCATGTAATAAGGAAGGTAGAGGGAGAGCAATATAATGTACAGACAGCAGCATGTAATAAGGAAGGTAGAAAGAGAGCAATATAATGTACAGACAGCAGCATGTAATAAGGAAGGTACAGGGAGCAATATAATGTACACACCAGCATGTAATAAGGAAGGTAGAGGGAGTGCAATATAATGCACACACCGGCATGTAATAAGGAAGGTAGAGGGAGAGCAATATAATGTACACACCAGCATGTAATAAGGAAGGTAGAGGGAGAACAATATAATGTACAGACAGCAGCATGTAATAAGGAAGGTAGAGGGAGAGCAATATAATGTACACAACAATATGTAATAAGGAAGGTAGAGGGAGAGCAATATAATGTACACACCGGTATGTAATAAGGAAGGTAGAGGGAGCGCAATATAATGTACACACCAGCATGTAATAAGGAAGGTAGAGGGAGCGCAATATAATGTACACACCAGCATGTAATAAGGAAGGTAGAGGGAGAGCAATATAATGTACACACCAGTATGTAATAAGGAAGGTAGAGGGAAAGCAATATAATGTACAGACATCAGCATGTAATAAGGAAGGTAGAGGGAGAGCAATATAATGTACACACCGGCATGTAATAAGGAAGGGAGAGGGAGAGCAATATAATGTACACACCGGCATGTAATAAGGAAGGTAGAGGGAGAGCAATATAATGTACAGACAGCAGCATGTAATAAGGAAGGTAGAAAGAGAGCAATATAATGTACAGACAGCAGCATGTAATAAGGAAGGTACAGGGAGCAATATAATGTACACACCAGCATGTAATAAGGAAGGTAGAGGGAGTGCAATATAATGCACACACCGGCATGTAATAAGGAAGGTAGAGGGAGAGCAATATAATGTACACACCAGCATTTAATAAGGAAGGTAGAGGGAGAACAATATAATGTACACACCAGTATGTAATAAGGAAGGTAGAGGGAAAGCAATATAATGTACAGACATCAGCATGTAATAAGGAAGGTAGAGGGAGAGCAATATAATGTACACACCGGCATGTAATAAGGATGGTACAGGGAGAGCAATATAATGTACAGACAGCAGCATGTAATAAGGAAGGTAGAGGGAGGGCAAAATAATGTACACACCAGTATGTAATAAGGAAGGTAGAGGGAAAGCAATATAATGTACAGACATCAGCATGTAATAAGGAAGGTAAAGGGAGAGCAATATAATGTACACAACAATATGTAATAAGGAAGGTAGAGGGAGAGCAATATAATGTACACACCGGTATGTAATAAGGAAGGTAGAGGGAGCGCAATATAATGTACAGACAGCAGCATGTAATAAGGAAGGTAGAGGGAGTGCAATATAATGTACACACCGGCATGTAATAAGGAAGGTACAGGGAGAGCAATATAATGTACAGACAGCAGCATATTATAAGGAAGGTAGAGGGAGTGCAATATAATGTACACACCGGCATGTAATAAGGAAGGTAGAGGGAGAGCAATATAATGTACACACCAGCATGTAATAAGGAAGGTAGAGGGAGAACAATATAATGTACAGACAGCAGCATGTAATAAGGAAGGTAGAGGGAGAGCAATATAATGTACACACCGGTAAGTAATAAGGAAGGTAGAGGGAGCGCAATATAATGTACACACCAGCATGTAATAAGGAAGGTAGAGGGAGCGCAATATAATGTACACACCAGCATGTAATAAGGAAGGAAGAGGGAGAGCAATATACTGTACACACCGGTATGTAATAAGTAAGGTAGAGGGAGCGCAATATAATGTACACACCAGCATGTAATAAGGAAGGTAGAGGGAGAGCAATATAATGTACACACCAGTATGTAATAAGGAAGGTAGAGGGAAAGCAATATAATGTACAGACATGAGCATGTAATAAGGAAGGTAGAGGGAGAGCAATATAATGTACACACCGGCATGTAATAAGGAAGGTACAGGGAGAGCAATATAATGTACAGACAGCGGCATGTAATAAGGAAGGTAGAGGGAGGGCAAAATAATGTACAGACAGCAGCATGTAATAAGGAAGGTAGAGGGAGGGAGAGCAATATAATGTACAGAAAGCAGCATGTAATAAGGTAGGTAGAGGGAGAGCAATATAATGTACACACCAGCATGTAATAAGGATGGTAGAGGGAGAGCAATATAATGTACACACCAGTATGTAATAAGGAAGGTAGAGGGAATGCAATATAATGTACACAACAGTATGTAATAAGGAAGGTAGAGGGAGAGCAATATAATGCACACACCAGTATGTAATAAGGAAGGTAGAGGGAGAGCAATATAATGTACACACCGGCATGTAATAAGGAAGGTAGAGGGAGAGCAATATAATGTAAACACCAGTATGTAATAAGGCAGGTAGAGGGAGAGCAATATAATGTACACACCGGCATGTAATAAGGAAGGTAGAGGGAGAGCAATATAATGTACACACCGGCATGTAATAAGGAAGGTAGAGGGACAGCAATATAATACACACACCAGCATGTAATAAGGAAGGTAGAGGGAGAGCAATATAATGTATACACCAGTATATAATTCGGAATGTAGAGGGAGAGCAATATAATGTACACACCGGCATGTAATAAGGAAGGTAGAGGGAGAGCAATATAATGTACACACCAGCATGTAATAAGGAAGGTAGAGGGAGAGCAATATAATGTACACACCGGCATGTAAAAAGGAAGGTAGAGGGAGAGCAATATAATGTACACACCGGCATGAAATAAGGAAGGTAGAGGGAGAGCAATATAATGTACACACCGGCATGTAATAAGGAAGGTAGAGGGAGAGCAATATAATGCACACACCGGAATGTAATAAGGAAGGTAGAGGGAGAGCAATATAATGCACTCACCGGCATGTAATAAGAATGGTAGAGGGAGAGCAATATAATGTACAGACAGCAGCATGTAATAAGGAAGGTAGAGGGAGAGCAATATAATGTATACACCAGTATATAATTCGGAATGTAGAGGGAGAGCAATATAATGTACACACCGGCATGTAATAAGGAAGGTAGAGGGAGAGCAATATAATGTACAGACATCAGAATGTAATAAGGAAGGTAGAGGGAGAGCAATATAATGTACACACCGGCATGTAATAAGGAAGGTAGAGGGAGAGCAATAGAAAGTACACACCAGTATGTAATGAGGAAGGTACAGGGAGAGCAATATAATGTACACACCGGCATGTAATAAGGAAGGTAGAGGGAGAGCAATATAATGTACACACCAGCATGTAATAAGGAAGGTAGAGGGAGAGCAATATAATGTACACACCGGCATGTAAAAAGGAAGGTAGAGGGAGAGCAATATAATGTACACACCGGCATGTAATAAGTAAGGTAGAGGGAGAGCAATATAATGTACACACCGGCATGTAATAAGGAAGGTAGAGGGAGAGCAATATAATGTACAGACATCAGCATGTAATAAGGAAGGTAGAAGGAGAGCAATATAATGTACAGACAGCAGCACGTAATAAGGAAGGTAGAGGGAGAGCAATATAATGTACAGACAGCAGCATGTAATAAGGAAGGTAGAGGGAGAGCAATATAATGTATACACCAGTATATAATTCGGAATGTAGAGGGAGAGCAATATAATGTACACACTGGCATGTAATAAGGAAGGTAGAGGGAGAGCAATATAAAGTACACACCAGTATGTAATGAGGAAGGTACAGGGAGAGCAATATAATGTACACACCGGCATGTAATAAGGAAGGTAGAGGGAGAGCATTATAATGTACACACCGGCATGTAATAAGGAAGGTAGAGGGAGAGCAATATAAAGTACACACCAGTATGTAATGAGGAAGGTAGAGGGAGAGCAATATAATGTACACACCGGCATGTAATAAGGAAGGTAGAGGGAGAGCAATATAATGTACACACCAGCATGTAATAAGGAAGGTAGAGGGAGAGCAATATAATGTACACACCGGCATGTAATAAGGAAGGTAGAGGGAGAGCAATATAATGTACAGACAGCAGCATGTAATAAGGAAGGTACAGGGAGAGCAATATAATGTACACACCAGCATGTAATAAGGAAGGTAGAGGGAGTGCAATATAATGCACACACTGGCATGTAATAAGGAAGGTAGAGGGAGAGCAATATAATGTACACACCAGCATGTAATAAGGAAGGTAGAAGGAGAACAATATAGTGTACAGAAAGCAGCATGTAATAAGGAAGGTAGAGGGAGAGCAATATAATGTACACAACAATATGTAATAAGGAAGGTAGAGGGAGAGCAATATAATGTACACACCGGTATGTAATAAGGAAGGTAGAGGGAGCGCAATAGAATGTACACACCAGCATGTAATAAGGAAGGTAGAGGGAGCGCAATATAATTTACACACTAACATGTAATAAGGAAGGAAGAGGGAGAGCAATATAATGTACACACCGGTATGTAATAAGGAAGGTAGAGGGAGCGCAATATAATGTACACACCAGCATGTAATAAGGAAGGTACAGGGAGAGCAATATAATGTACACACAGGCATGTAATAAGTAGAGATGAGCGGGTTCGGTTTCTCTGAATCCGAACCCGCCAGAACTTCATGTTTTTTTTCACGGGTCCGAGCGACTCGGATCTTCCCGCCTTGCTCGGTTAACCCGAGCGCGCCCGAACGTCATCATGACGCTGTCGGATTCTCGCGAGGCTCGGATTCTATCGCGAGACTCGGATTCTATATAAGGAGCCGCGCGTCGCCGCCATTTTCACACGTGCATTGAGATTGATAGGGAGAGGACGTGGCTGGCGTCCTCTCCGTTTAGAATTAGAATAGATTAGAGAGACACTTGATTTACTAATTTTGGGGAGCATTAGGAGTACTCAGTAGTGTACAGTGCAGAGTTTTGCTGATAGTGACCAGTGACCACCACTTTTATTTATAATCCGTTCTCTGCCTGAAAAAAGCGATACACAGCACACAGTGACTCAGTCACATACCATATCTGTGTGCACTGCTCAGGCTCAGGCCAGTGTGCTGCATCATCTATTATCTATATATAATATTATATATATCTGTCTGACTGCTCAGCTCACACAGCTTATAATTGTGGGGGAGACTGGGGAGCACTACTGCAGTGCCAGTTATAGGTTATAGCAGGAGCCAGGAGTACATAATATATTATATAGTGAGTGACCACCAGACACACAGTGCAGTTTATTTAATATATCCGTTCTCTGCCTGAAAAAAGCGATACACACAGTGACTCAGTCAGTCACATACCATATCTGTGTGCACTGCTCAGGCCAGTGTGCTGCATCATCTATTATCTATATATAATATTATATATATCTGTCTGACTGCTCAGCTCACACAGCTTATAATTGTGGGGGAGACTGGGGAGCACTACTGCAGTGCCAGTTATAGGTTATAGCAGGAGCCAGGAGTACATAATATTATATTAAAATTAAACAGTGCACACTTTTGCTGCAGGAGTGCCACTGCCAGTGTGACTAGTGACCAGTGACCTGACCACCAGTATATATAATATTAGTAGTATACTATCTCTTTATCAACCAGTCTATATTAGCAGCAGACACAGTACAGTGCGGTAGTTCACGGCTGTGGCTACCTCTGTGTCGGCACTCGGCAGCCCGTCCATAATTGTATATACCAGTGACCTAACCGTGGTTTTTTTTTCTTTCTTTATACATACATACTAGTTACGAGTATACTATCTCTTTATCAACCAGTCTATATATTAGCAGCAGACACAGTACAGTGCGGTAGTTCACGGCTGTGGCTACCTCTGTGTCGGCACTCGGCAGCCTGTCCATAATTGTATATACCACCTAACCGTGGTTTTTTTTTCTTTCTTTATACATACATACTAGTTACGAGTATACTATCTCTTTATCAACCAGTCTATATATTAGCAGCAGACACAGTACAGTGCGGTAGTTCACGGCTGTGGCTACCTCTGTGTCGGCACTCGGCAGCCCGTCCATAATTGTATATACCACCTAACCGTGGTTTTTTTTTCTTTCTTTATACATACATACTAGTTACGAGTATACTATCTCTTTATCAACCAGTCTATATATTAGCAGCAGACACAGTACAGTGCGGTAGTTCACGGCTGTGGCTACCTCTGTGTCGGCACTCGGCAGCCCGTCCATAATTGTATATACCACCTAACCGTGGTTTTTTTTTCTTTCTTTATACATACATACTAGTTACGAGTATACTATCTCTTTATCAACCAGTCTATATATTAGCAGCAGACACAGTACAGTGCGGTAGTTCACGGCTGTGGCTACCTCTGTGTCGGCACTCGGCAGCCCGTCCATAATTGTATATACCACCTAACCGTGGTTTTTTTTTCTTTCTTTATACATACATACTAGTTACGAGTATACTATCTCTTTATCAACCAGTCTATATATTAGCAGCAGACACAGTACAGTGCGGTAGTTCACGGCTGTGGCTACCTCTGTGTCGGCACTCGGCAGCCCGTCCATAATTGTATATACCACCTAACCGTGGTTTTTTTTTCTTTCTTTATACATACATACTAGTTACGAGTATACTATCTCTTTATCAACCAGTCTATATATTAGCAGCAGACACAGTACAGTGCGGTAGTTCACGGCTGTGGCTACCTCTGTGTCGGCACTCGGCAGCCCGTCCATAATTGTATATACCACCTAACCGTGGTTTTTTTTTCTTTCTTTATACATACATACTAGTTACGAGTTTACTATCTCTTTATCAACCAGTCTATATATTAGCAGCAGACACAGTACAGTGCGGTAGTTCACGGCTGTGGCTACCTCTGTGTCGGCACTCGGCAGCCCGTCCATAATTGTATATACCACCTAACCGTGGTTTTTTTTCTTTCTTTATACATACATACTAGTTACGAGTATACTATCTCTTTATCAACCAGTCTATATATTAGCAGCAGACACAGTACAGTGCGGTAGTTCACGGCTGTGGCTACCTCTGTGTCGGCACTCGGCAGCCCGTCCATAATTGTATACTAGTATCCAATCCATCCATCTCCATTGTTTACCTGAGGTGCCTTTTAGTTGTGCCTATTAAAATATGGAGAACAAAAATGTTGAGGTTCCAAAATTAGGGAAAGATCAAGATCCACTTCCACCTCGTGCTGAAGCTGCTGCCACTAGTCATGGCCGAGACGATGAAATGCCAGCAACGTCGTCTACCAAGGCCGATGCCCAATGGCATAGTACAGAGCATGTCAAAACCAAAACACCAAATATCAGTAAAAAAAGGACTCCAAAACCTAAAATAAAATTGTCGGAGGAGAAGCGTAAACTTGCCAATATGCCATTTACCACACGGAGTGGCAAGGAACGGCTGAGGCCCTGGCCTATGTTCATGGCTAGTGGTTCAGCTTCACATGAGGATGGAAGCACTCAGCCTCTCGCTAGAAAACTGAAAAGACTCAAGCTGGCAAAAGCACCGCAAAGAACTGTGCGTTCTTTGAAATCCCAAATCCACAAGGAGAGTCCAATTGTGTCGGTTGCGATGCCTGACCTTCCCAACACTGGACGTGAAGAGCATGCGCCTTCCACCATTTGCACGCCCCCTGCAAGTGCTGGAAGGAGCACCCGCAGTCCAGTTCCTGACAGTCAGATTGAAGATGTCAGTGTTGAAGTACACCAGGATGAGGAGGATATGGGTGTTGCTGGCGCTGGGGAGGAAATTGACCAGGAGGATTCTGATGGTGAGGTGGTTTGTTTAAGTCAGGCACCCGGGGAGACACCTGTTGTCCGTGGGAGGAATATGGCCGTTGACATGCCAGGTGAAAATACCAAAAAAATCAGCTCTTCGGTGTGGAGGTATTTCACCAGAAATGCGGACAACAGGTGTCAAGCCGTGTGTTGCCTTTGTCAAGCTGTAATAAGTAGGGGTAAGGACGTTAACCACCTCGGAACATCCTCCCTTATACGTCACCTGCAGCGCATTCATAATAAGTCAGTGACAAGTTCAAAAACTTTGGGTGACAGCGGAAGCAGTCCACTGACCAGTAAATCCCTTCCTCTTGTAACCAAGCTCACGCAAACCACCCCACCAACTCCCTCAGTGTCAATTTCCTCCTTCCCCAGGAATGCCAATAGTCCTGCAGGCCATGTCACTGGCAATTCTGACGAGTCCTCTCCTGCCTGGGATTCCTCCGATGCATCCTTGCGTGTAACGCCTACTGCTGCTGGCGCTGCTGTTGTTGCCGCTGGGAGTCGATGGTCATCCCAGAGGGGAAGTCGTAAGCCCACTTGTACTACTTCCAGTAAGCAATTGACTGTTCAACAGTCCTTTGCGAGGAAGATGAAATATCACAGCAGTCATCCTACTGCAAAGCGGATAACTGAGTCCTTGACAACTATGTTGGTGTTAGACGTGCGTCCGGTATCCGCCGTTAGTTCACAGGGAACTAGACAATTTATTGAGGCAGTGTGCCCCCGTTACCAAATACCATCTAGGTTCCACTTCTCTAGGCAGGCGATACCGAGAATGTACACGGACGTCAGAAAAAGACTCACCAGTGTCCTAAAAAATGCAGTTGTACCCAATGTCCACTTAACCACGGACATGTGGACAAGTGGAGCAGGGCAGGGTCAGGACTATATGACTGTGACAGCCCACTGGGTAGATGTATGGACTCCCGCCGCAAGAACAGCAGCGGCGGCACCAGTAGCAGCATCTCGCAAACGCCAACTCTTTCCTAGGCAGGCTACGCTTTGTATCACCGCTTTCCAGAATACGCACACAGCTGAAAACCTCTTACGGCAACTGAGGAAGATCATCGCGGAATGGCTTACCCCAATTGGACTCTCCTGTGGATTTGTGGCATCGGACAACGCCAGCAATATTGTGTGTGCATTAAATATGGGCAAATTCCAGCACGTCCCATGTTTTGCACATACCTTGAATTTGGTGGTGCAGAATTTTTTAAAAAACGACAGGGGCGTGCAAGAGATGCTGTCGGTGGCCAGAAAAATTGCGGGACACTTTCGGCGTACAGGCACCACGTACAGAAGACTGGAGCACCACCAAAAACTACTGAACCTGCCCTGCCATCATCTGAAGCAAGAAGTGGTAACGAGGTGGAATTCAACCCTCTATATGCTTCAGAGGTTGGAGGAGCAGCAAAAGGCCATTCAAGCCTATACAATTGAGCACGATATAGGAGATGGAATGCACCTGTCTCAAGTGCAGTGGAGAATGATTTCAACGTTGTGCAAGGTTCTGATGCCCTTTGAACTTGCCACACGTGAAGTCAGTTCAGACACTGCCAGCCTGAGTCAGGTCATTCCCCTCATCAGGCTTTTGCAGAAGAAGCTGGAGGCATTGAAGAAGGAGCTAAAAGGGAGCGATTCCGCTAGGCATGTGGGACTTGTGGATGCAGCCCTTAATTCGCTTAACAAGGATTCACGGGTGGTCAATCTGTTGAAATCAGAGCACTACATTTTGGCCACCGTGCTCGATCCTAGATTTAAAGCCTACCTTGGATCTCTCTTTCCGGCAGACACAGGTCTGCTGGGGTTGAAAGACCTGCTGGTGACAAAATTGTCAAGTCAAGCGGAACGCGACCTGTCAACATCTCCTCCTTCACATTCTCCCGCAACTGGGGGTGCGAGGAAAAGGCTCAGAATTCCGAGCCCACCCGCTGGCGGTGATGCAGGGCAGTCTGGAGCGACTGCTGATGCTGACATCTGGTCCGGACTGAAGGACCTGACAACGATTACGGACATGTCGTCTACTGTCACTGCATATGATTCTCTCAACATTGATAGAATGGTGGAGGATTATATGAGTGACCGCATCCAAGTAGGCACGTCACACAGTCCGTACTTATACTGGCAGGAAAAAGAGGCAATTTGGAGGCCCTTGCACAAACTGGCTTTATTCTACCTAAGTTGCCCTCCCACAAGTGTGTACTCCGAAAGAGTGTTTAGTGCCGCCGCTCACCTTGTCAGCAATCGGCGTACGAGGTTACATCCAGAAAATGTGGAGAAGATGATGTTCATTAAAATGAATTATAATCAATTCCTCCGCGGAGACATTGACCAGCAGCAATTGCCTCCACAAAGTACACAGGGAGCTGAGATGGTGGATTCCAGTGGGGACGAATTGATAATCTGTGAGGAGGGGGATGTACACGGTGATATATCGGAGGGTGAAGATGAGGTGGACATCTTGCCTCTGTAGAGCCAGTTTGTGCAAGGAGAGATTAATTGCTTCTTTTTTGGGGGGGGTCCAAACCAACCCGTCATATCAGTCACAGTCGTGTGGCAGACCCTGTCACTGAAATGATGGGTTGGTTAAAGTGTGCATGTCCTGTTTTGTTTATACAACATAAGGGTGGGTGGGAGGGCCCAAGGACAATTCCATCTTGCACCTCTTTTTTCTTTTCTTTTTCTTTGCATCATGTGCTGATTGGGGAGGGTTTTTTGGAAGGGACATCCTGCGTGACACTGCAGTGCCACTCCTAGATGGGCCCGGTGTTTGTGTCGGCCACTAGGGTCGCTAATCTTACTCACACAGTCAGCTACCTCATTGCGCCTCTCTTTTTCTTTGCGTCATGTGCTGTTTGGGGAGGGTTTTTTGGAAGGGACATCCTGCGTGACACTGCAGTGCCACTCCTAGATGGGCCCGGTGTTTGTGTCGGCCACTAGGGTCGCTAATCTTACTCACACAGTCAGCTACCTCATTGCGCCTCTTTTTTTCTTTGCGTCATGTGCTGTTTGGGGAGGGTTTTTTGGAAGGGACATCCTGCGTGACACTGCAGTGCCACTCCTAGATGGGCCCTGGTGTTTGTGTCGGCCACTAGGGTCGCTAATCTTACTCACACAGTCAGCTACCTCATTGCGCCTCTTTTTTTCTTTGCGTCATGTGCTGTTTGGGGAGGGTTTTTTGGAAGGGACATCCTGCGTGACACTGCAGTGCCACTCCTAGATGTGCCCGGTGTTTGTGTCGGCCACTAGGGTCGCTAATCTTACTCACACAGTCAGCTACCTCATTGCGCCTCTTTTTTTCTTTGCGTCATGTGCTGTTTGGGGAGGGTTTTTTGGAAGGGACATCCTGCGTGACACTGCAGTGCCACTCCTAGATGGGCCCGGTGTTTGTGTCGGCCACTAGGGTCGCTAATCTTACTCACACAGTCAGCTACCTCATTGCGCCTCTTTTTTTCTTTGCGTCATGTGCTGTTTGGGGAGGGTTTTTTGGAAGGGACATCCTGCGTGACACTGCAGTGCCACTCCTAGATGGGCCCGGTGTTTGTGTCGGCCACTAGGGTCGCTAATCTTACTCACACAGCTACCTCATTGCGCCTCTTTTTTTCTTTGCGTCATGTGCTGTTTGGGGAGGGTTTTTTGGAAGGGACATCCTGCGTGACACTGCAGTGCCACTCCTAGATGGGCCCGGTGTTTGTGTCGGCCACTAGGGTCGCTAATCTTACTCACACAGCTACCTCATTGCGCCTCTTTTTTTCTTTGCGTCATGTGCTGTTTGGGGAGGGTTTTTTGGAAGGGACATCCTGCGTGACACTGCAGTGCCACTCCTAGATGGGCCCGGTGTTTGTGTCGGCCACTAGGGTCGCTAATCTTACTCACACAGTCAGCTACCTCATTGCGCCTCTTTTTTTCTTTGCGTCATGTGCTGTTTGGGGAGGGTTTTTTGGAAGGGCCATCCTGCGTGACACTGCAGTGCCACTCCTAGATGGGCCCGGTGTTTGTGTCGGCCACTAGGGTCGCTAATCTTACTCACACAGCTACCTCATTGCGCCTCTTTTTTTCTTTGCGTCATGTGCTGTTTGGGGAGGGTTTTTTGGAAGGGCCATCCTGCGTGACACTGCAGTGCCACTCCTAGATGGGCCCGGTGTTTGTGTCGGCCACTAGGGTCGCTAATCTTACTCACACAGCTACCTCATTGCGCCTCTTTTTTTCTTTGCGTCATGTGCTGTTTGGGGAGGGTTTTTTGGAAGGGACATCCTGCGTGACACTGCAGTGCCACTCCTAGATGGGCCCGGTGTTTGTGTCGGCCACTAGGGTCGCTTATCTTGCTCACACAGCGACCTCGGTGCAAATTTTAGGACTAAAAATAATATTGTGAGGTGTGAGGTATTCAGAATAGACTGAAAATGAGTGTAAATTATGGTTTTTGAGGTTAATAATACTTTGGGATCAAAATGACCCCCAAATTCTATGATTTAAGCTGTTTTTTAGTGTTTTTGGAAAAAAACACCCGAATCCAAAACACACCCGAATCCGACAAAAAAAATTCGGTGAGGTTTTGCCAAAACGCGTTCGAACCCAAAACACGGCCGCGGAACCGAACCCAAAACCAAAACACAAAACCCGAAAAATTTCAGGCGCTCATCTCTAGTAATAAGGAAGGTAGAGGGAGAGCAATATAATGTACACACCGGCATGTAATAAGGAAGGTAGAGGGAGAGCAATATAATGGGGGTCATTCCGAGTTGTTCGCTCGCAAGGCGATTTTAGCAAAGTTACACACGCTAAGCCTCCGCCTACTGGGAGTGAATCTTAGCTTCTTAAAATTGCGAACGATGTATTCGCAATATTGCGATTACAAACTACTTAGCAGTTTCAGAGTAGCTTCAGACTTACTCGGCATCTGCGATCAGTTCAGTGCTTGTCGTTCCTGGTTTGACGTCACAAACACACCCAGCGTTCGCCCAGACACTCCCCCATTTCTCCAGCCACTCCCGCGTTTTTTCCGGAAATGGTAGCGTTTTTATCCACACGCCCATAAAACGCCGTGTTTCCGCCCAGTAACACCCATTTCCTGTCAATCACATTACGATCGCCGGAGCGAAGAAAAAGCCGTGAGTAAAAAAACTATCTTCATAGCAAAAATACTTGGCGCAGTCGCAGTGCGAACATTGCGCATGCGCACTAAGCAGAAAAACGCTGCGATGCGAAGAAAAATACCGAGCCCCAATGTACACACCGGTATGTAATAAGGAAGGTAGAGTGAGAGCAATATAATGTACACACCAGTATGTAATAAGGAAGGTAGAGGGAGCGCAATATAATGTACACACCAGTATGTAATAAGGAAGGTAGAGGGAGCGCAATATAATGTACACACCAGTATATAATTCGGAATGTAGAGGGAGAGCAATATAATGTACACACCAGCATGTAATAAGGAAGGTAGAGGGAGAGCAATATAATGTACACACCGGCATGTAATAAGGAAGGTAGAGGGAGAGCAATATAATGTACACACCGGCATGTAATAAGGAAGGTAGAGGGAGAGCAATCTAATGTACACACCAGAATGTAATAAGGAAGGTAGAGGGAGAGCAATATAATGTACACACCGGCATGTAATAAGGAAGGTAGAGGGAGAGCAATATAATGTACACACCGGTATGTAATAAGGAAGGTAGAGTGAGAGCAATATAATGTACACACCAGCATGTAATAAGGAAGGTAGAGGGAGAGCAATATAATGTACACACCGGCATGTAATAAGGAAGGTACAAGGAGCGCAATATAATGTACACACCAGCATGCAATAAGGAAGGTAGAGGGAGAGCAATATAATGTACACACCAGCATGTAATAAGGAAGGTAGAGGGAGCGCAATATAATGTACACACCAGTATGTAATAAGTGTCACGAACCGGTCTCTTACCTCTGCGGGTTCTGGGGTTCATCCGTTGCCAGTGCGGTTTCTCGCGGTGCTGTGCGCCCGTGTGGGGACACGGCGTGATCAATGGCACAGGTAATGCAGAGTCTGGGAACTGTGAGTGCGGGGACCAAATGGCCTAAGGCACTGCGGTGTGTCTGCTGTATAGGAGGTGGCCATGTTGAAGACCAAATAGCTAATACAGAGCACTTGTGAAAACACCTGTGGGCAGGTGTAAGCCAATCCCGTGCTTGTGCTGCCTTTAAGTAGGCTGGGATTATGTTACTCTGGGCCAGTGCTTTGTTGTATCAAAGCTGTGCTCTAGCTCTGAGCTCTCTCCGTGCATTCCTGTGTGATTCCCGTGGTCCAGATATCGCCTCCGTTCCCAGAGGTCCGTCTGCAGCCTTCACTGCTGAAAGATCCACCGGCTCTCTGCTGTGCTGTCAGTTAATTGCACTCCTATTGGAAATAGTTGGATTCCCAGTGTCCTGCATGAGGTTACCTTGTCAGTCTGCCTATCATTCAAAGTCTGGAGGATTCTGTTTCTCTCAGCTGTTCGTTTGTTCAACTCTGCATTTAACCCATTCATCACCTTGTCTTCTACTACAGTTTCACAGTGATCTCCGGAACCCGCAAGTAACCCAATTCAGTACTTTTATTTGCTATGTTGTCATTACAAGGATAATTCATCACAGTCTCTCAGTTAACTCTCAAAACTCCATTGCAAATCCTTACAGTTATCTCTTCATGTCTGCATTATCCAGTTAATCATATTCTGCAGTTCAGCATCAAAGCTCGTTTATATTTGGACAATCCAACATTTATTCATCAGCTTGTTTTGCATATGTTTCCATGAACATTTCTTTTATGTATTTTTGAGTTTTCTTTTGCATATTATTCCTGCAATACTTCAGTATAATATGATGATTAACAACTTGTCAGTTAACTCTTTACTGAATTGTTATTTTGAATAAATATATGAATCGGAACTTTCTTCGTCCTCCCTGCTTTCTTCATAGCCCAGCACCTACACCTGTGGTTGGTCCCGGGTTAACGGATTCACAAAAACACCCGGACCTGACAGTAAGCACTGGCCACATGGATCCGTCAAGTGACCAATTCGCAGGAGGCGGTGCTACGTCAGATATCCTTTCCCGTCTGGAAAACCAGGAGTCTATACAGACACAAATAGTGCAGTTTATGCAAACTATGGCAGACCGTTTAGAGACTCTTCATACGGCTATTAAAACGTTCCAAGTCCAGATTCCAGCCCCAGATGTCCCAGTTACCACTACAGCTTCTCCTGTGACGCTGCCTACGTCCCGCTTGCAGTTACCCTCTCCGAGTAAGTTTGACGGAACTCCAAAACTTTGCAGAGGATTCCTGAATCAATGCGAGATCCAGTTTGAACTGATGTCTGCCAGTTTCCCATCAGCTCGTTCTAAGGTTGCATATATTATTGCCCTTCTCTCCGGTCAGGCTCTGGAGTGGGCATCACCATTATGGGAGAGAGGTGATCCTATCCTCTCTAATTACAAAGAGTTCGTATCTTCCTTCCGGAGAATCTTTGACGAACCAGGCAGGACCACCTCAGCATCCTTGGAGATTCTCCGTCTACGTCAAGGTTTACGTCCTGTCAGTCAATATATTATTCAGTTTCGCACGTTGTCTTCAGAGTTAAACTGGAATGAGGAGGCCCTGATCGCCGCGTTTTGGAATGGACTTTCAGAAAGAATCAAGGATGATTTAACTATCCGGGATGTGCCAATTAAACTGGATGAATTGATTTCTCTCTGTAACAAACTTGATCTACGTTACAGGGAGCGATGTTTAGAGAAATCCAGGGCAGAGCGATCCAGTCCACGTGATCATCCTAGCCCTCGACAAGATTCTTCATCACAGTCTCCAGTAATGACTGAAGAACCTATGCAGATTGGGCACTCTCGCCTCACAGAGGAGGAACGACTTCGTCGTCGACAGGGTAACCTCTGCATGTACTGTGGGTCCTCCGAACATTTAGTTAAATTCTGCAAACTCCGACCGGGAAACTCTCGCCTCCTAGCTTATTCAAGAGAGGTTAAGCTAGGAGTTACTTTAGAATCACGTTCTGGGAAAGAGCCGACCTTGTCTATTCAATTAGAAGTTCCAAGTTCTACAGTGAAAGTTTCAGCCCTCCTAGATTCCGGGGCAGCCAAGAACTTCATCTCCTCAGCCTTTGTCATACGGTCTAAAGTTCAAACCATGCCCCTGGAAGCAGCAGTTGCTGTTACAGCAGTGGATGGAAGTCGAATTCCAGATGGTATAATTACTCATCGAACCGTATGTCTCAAGATGAAAGTTGGTGAGCTCCATTCCGAATACCTCTCCTTCTACGTGATTCCCAAAGCCTCTCAAGATGTGATACTTGGTTTACCTTGGCTGCAGAAACATAATCCTCAACTTAATTGGCAAACCATGGAAGTCCTTTCATGGGGTAAATCTTGTACCAAGGACTGTTTAGCCTCAATTGTACCTCTCCGGTCAATTAGCCTTCCCGACCTACCTCCGGTGTATCAATCCTTTGCGGATGTTTTCAGTAAACAAGCAGCAGACTCTCTACCTCCTCATCGTGAATGGGACTGCCCAGTCGTCCTGGTTCCGGGCAAGACCCCTCCTAGGGGACAAATTCATCCGCTATCCATCCCAGAGACGCGAGCTATCCGGGATTGGTCCACTCCTACAACTCTCAAGGGGATTCAGCGATTTCTTGGCTTTGCTAATTTCTATAGGAGATTCATTAAGAATTATTCTACGTTAGCTGCTCCTATCACAGCCCTAACTCGCAAGGGAGCAAATCCTACGAACTGGTCTTCTGAAGCAATCAAAGCCTTCTCTGATTTAAAGCAAGCCTTTGTGTCAGCCCCCATTCTTCGACAGCCTGATTTGAATCGTCCCTTTCTACTAGAGGTGCATGCATCTACAGAAGCAGTAGGAGCTGTGTTGTCACAAGTCTTTGAAGATAAAAAGGTCCATCCCTGCGGATATTTCTCCCGTAAGTTCCTCCCGGCAGAGCGTAATTATGCAATCGGTGAGCAAGAGTTACTTGCCATCAAGTTGGCATTTGAGGAGTGGAGATACCTTCTCGAAGGAGCTCAACATCGCATTACAGTTTATACTGATCATAAGAATCTTCTGTATCTGCAGTCAGCTCAGTGTTTGAATCCACGACAAGCTCGATGGGCGCTTTTCTTCTCACGATTTGATTTCAAACTCACCTATCGTCCAGGGTCTCAGAACAAAAAGGCAGATGCCCTTTCCCGGTCCTTTGCTTCTTCTGAATTAAATGATGCTACCACGAATCAAGCCATTGTGAATCCTACGTCCTTCTTAATGACTCGAACCTCTCCAGTTCCTCCGCCTGGCAAGACCTTTGTCGCCACAAGTCTTCGAAAACGGCTGCTTACCTGGGCTCACTCCTCTTCCTTCATGGGTCATCCTGGGGTTCTAAAGACTCTCAAATTTATTCAACAGTCTTATTGGTGGCCACGTCTCAAAGCCGATGTCCAAGAGTTTATAGCAGCATGTCCTAAATGTGCCCAACATAAGAGTCCAAGAAGTTCTCCACCAGAGTTTCATCCATTGCCAGCCCTAGAGGTTCCAGCAGCAGATCAAGAGCTTCAACGTCTATCTAGCATCTGGAGTTGTGTACGTAAGTCCTTGGTCAAAACTTCCGCTCGTTATAAATCTTTTGCAGATAGAAAACGTAAAGCTGTACCGAGTTACAAAGTGGGAGACCAAGTTTGGATTTCTACGCGCAATCTCAAGTTCAAAGTTCCTTCTAAGAAATTTGCTCCCAAGTTTATTGGTCCATTTCCCATTGTTAAGGTACTCAACCCTGTGTCATACAAAGTCAAGTTGCCACCGTCTTTGAGAATTCCTAACGCCTTTCATACATCTTTACTGAAGCCTTTGATTCTCAATAAGTTCCGTACTACCCAGTCCAAAGCTCCTAAAGTTCACTCTTTGCAGAATGAGGAATTTGAAGTTAAAGAGATTGTGGACTCACGTTCCCGATATGGACGTTTACAGTTTCTGGTCGACTGGAAGGGTTACGGTCCAGAGGAAAGATCCTGGGTTTTCTCTGAAGATGTTCATGCTCCAAGACTGGTACAGAAATACTTCTCCAAAAATCCTGATAAGGTTCAAAGGTGTTCGGAGACCACCCTTAGAGGAGGGGGTACTGTCACGAACCGGTCTCTTACCTCTGCGGGTTCTGGGGTTCATCCGTTGCCAGTGCGGTTGCTCGCGGTGCTGTGCGCCCGTGTGGGGACACGGCGTGATCAATGGCACAGGTAATGCAGAGTCTGGGAACTGTGAGTGCGGGGACCAAATGGCCTAAGGCACTGCGGTGTGTCTGCTGTATAGGAGGTGGCCATGTTGAAGACCAAATAGCTAATACAGAGCACTTGTGAAAACACCTGTGGGCAGGTGTAAGCCAATCCCGTGCTTGTGCTGCCTTTAAGTAGGCTGGGATTATGTTACTCTGGGCCAGTGCTTTGTTGTATCAAAGCTGTGCTCTAGCTCTGAGCTCTCTCCGTGCATTCCTGTGTGATTCCCGTGGTCCAGATATCGCCTCCGTTCCCAGAGGTCCGTCTGCAGCCTTCACTGCTGAAAGATCCACCGGCTCTCTGCTGTGTGCTGTCAGTTAATTGCACTCCTATTGGAAATAGTTGGATTCCCAGTGTCCTGCATGAGGTTACCTTGTCAGTCTGCCTATCATTCAAAGTCTGGAGGATTCTGTTTCTCTCAGCTGTTCGTTTGTTCAACTCTGCATTTAACCCATTCATCACCTTGTCTTCTACTACAGTTTCACAGTGATCTCCGGAACCCGCAAGTAACCCAATTCAGTACTTTTATTTGCTATGTTGTCATTACAAGGATAATTCATCACAGTCTCTCAGTTAACTCTCAAAACTCCATTGCAAATCCTTACAGTTATCTCTTCATGTCTGCATTATCCAGTTAATCATATTCTGCAGTTCAGCATCAAAGCTCGTTTATATTTGGACAATCCAACATTTATTCATCAGCTTGTTTTGCATATGTTTCCATGAACATTTCTTTTATGTATTTTTGAGTTTTCTTTTGCATATTATTCCTGCAATACTTCAGTATAATATGATGATTAACAACTTGTCAGTTAACTCTTTACTGAATTGTTATTTTGAATAAATATATGAATCGGAACTTTCTTCGTCCTCCCTGCTTTCTTCATAGCCCAGCACCTACACCTGTGGTTGGTCCCGGGTTAACGGATTCACAAAAACACCCGGACCTGACAATAAGGAAGGTAGAGGGAAAGCAATATAATGTACACACCGGCATGTAATAAGGAAGGTACAGGGAGAGCAACATAATGTACACACCAGTATGTAATAAGGAATGTAGAGGGAGAGCAATATAATGTACAGACAGCAGCATGTAATAAGGAAGGTAGAGGGAGAGCAATATAATGTACAGACAGCAGTATGTAATAAGGAAGGTACAGGGAGAGCAATATAATGTACACACCAGTATGTAATAAGGAAGGTAGAGTGAGAGCAATATAATGTACACACCGGCATGTAATAAGGAAGGTAGAGGGAGAGCAATATAATGTACAGACAGCAGCATGTAATAAGGAAGGTAGAGGGAGAGCAATATAATTTCCACACCGGCATGTAATAAGGAAGGTAGAGGGAGCGCAATATAATGTACACACCAGTATGTAATAAGGAAGTAGAGGGAGAGCAATATAATGTACAGACAACAGCATGTAATAAGGAAGGTAGAGGGAGAGCAATATAATGTACACACCAGTATGTAATAAGGAAGGTAGAGGGAGAGCAATATAATGTACACACCAGCATGTAATAAGGAAGGTAGAGGGAGAGCAATATAATGTACACACTGGTATGTAATAAGGAAGGTACAGGGAGAGCAATATAATGTACACACCGGCATGTAATAAGGAAGGTACAGGGAGAGCAATATAATGTACACACCGGCATGTAATAAGGAAGGTAGAGGGAGCGCAATATAATATACACACCAGCATGTAATAAGGAAGGTAGAGGGAGAGCAATATAATGTACACACCGGCATGTAATAAGGAAGGTAGAGGGAGCGCAATATAATATACACACCAGCATGTAATAAGGAAGGTAGAGGGAGAGCAATATAATGTACACACCAGCATGTAATAAGGAAGGTAGAGGGAAGCAATATAATGTACACACCAGTATGTAATAAGGAAGGTAGAGGGAGAGCAATATAATTTACAGACAGCAGTATGTAATAAGGAAGGTACAGGGAAAGCAATATAATGTACACACCGCCATGTAATAAGGAAGGTAGAGGGAGAGCAATATAATGTACAGACAGCAGTATGTAATAAGGAAGGTACAGGGAAAGCAATATAATGTACACACCGCCATGTAATAAGGAATGTAGAGGGAGAGCAATATAATGTACAGACAGCAGCATGTAATAAGGAAGGTAGAGGGAGAGCAATATAATGTACACACCAGCATGTAATAAGGAAGGTAGAGGGAGAGCAATATAATGTACAGACAGCAGCATGTAATAAGGAAGGTAGAGGGAGAGCAATATAATGTATACACCAGTATGTAATAAGGAAGGTAGAGGGAGAGCAATATAATGTACACACCAGTATGTAATAAGGAAAGTAGAGGGAGAGCAATATAATGTACAGACAGCAGCATGTAATAAGGAAGGTAGAGGGAGAGCAATATAATGTACACACCGGCATGTAATAAGGAAGGTAGAGGGAGAGCAATATAATGTACAGACAGCAGCATGTAATAAGGAAGGTAGAGGGAGAGCAATATAATGTATACACCAGTATGTAATAAGGAAGGTAGAGGGAGAGCAATATAATGTACACACCAGTATGTAATAAGGAAAGTAGAGGGAGAGCAATATAATGTACAGACAGCAGCATGTAATAAGGAAGGTAGAGGGAGAGCAATATAATGTACACACCGGCATGTAATAAGGAAGGTAGAGGGAGAGCAATATAATGTACAGACAGCAGCATGTAATAAGGAAGGTAGAGGGAGAGCAATATAATGTATACACCAGTATGTAATAAGGAAGGTAGAGGGAGAGCAATATAATGTACACACCAGTATGTAATAAGGAAAGTAGAGGGAGAGCAATATAATGTACAGACAGCAGCATGTAATAAGGAAGGTAGAGGGAGAGCAATATAATGTACACACCGGCATGTAATAAGGAAGGTAGAGGGAGAGCAATATAATGTACAGACAGCAGCATGTAATAAGGAAGGTAGAGGGAGAGCAATATAATGTACACACCGGCATGTAATAAGGAAGGTAGAGGGAGAGCAATATAATGTACAGACACCAGTATGTAATAAGGAAGGTAGAGGGAGAGCAATATAATGTACAGACACCAGTATGTAATAAGGAAGGTAGAGGGAGAGCAATATAATGTACAGACAGCAGCATGTAATAAGTCACATACGATGCAGAATGCAATGTCACTGAGATGGAAGCTGCCACTGTATATAACCTGACTCCAGGGAGAGGTATACAGCAGTGACGTGCAGTTTTGGGAGGCAGAGCCTTTCCTGTCATACTAACAGATATCCCAGAGTCCTGACTGTATAAAGTATCTGAAAAATAGAGATAATATATTAGAAATATCTTCTTTGTATTATTCTAATAATTATTATAGCCAAAACTGTGGAGTAAAAAGTCTATGACAGGAGAGGCAGTGCCCCCCCCCCCCCTCCACCACCACCAGTATTCCCCATCCCTCCCCGTCTACCTTGTCCGCACACTTACACTCACCAAACTTCCAGTTTTTACCGCTACACCTGTGTATAATACCCACATGTATATACTGCCGCACCTATGTATAATGCCCACATGTATATACTGCTGCACCTGTGTATAATACCCACATATATATAC